>NC_088199.1:2610505-2936070 GCF_028769735.1 Zonotrichia leucophrys gambelii | reverse complement strand
ACCGCGTTTGGCATTCTCTGTCCCTTCTATCAATTCAGAAGCTCCTATGAAAAGGTACCATTGGACCGTTCTTCCTCAGGGATTAAAGGTATCTCCAGCTATCTGCCAGTGGTATGTCTCTTCCCTGCTTTCCCCAGTTCGTGCAGCCGCAGAGAAGGCCATCATCGATCATTATATGGATGATATCCTTGTGTGTGCCCCCAATGATGATTTACTAACACATGCGCTTGACCTAACGATCGATGCATTGATTGTTGCAGGGTTCGAGCTCCAGGAAAAGAAAATTCAAAAGATGCCACCTTGGAAGTATTTGGGCTTAGAAATTGGAAATAGGACCATTGTTCCTCAAAAACTAGAAATCAATCCAAGGATCAAGACCCTTGCGGATGTCCACAAGTTGTGTGGGTCTTTGAATTGGGTAAGACCATGGCTTGGTCTGACTAATGAAGACCTTGCCCCTCTTTTCAATTTATTGAAAGGGGGAGAGGACCCAGGTGCTCCTAGGTCTATTACCCCAGAGGCACGGAAAGCTCTAGAAAAGGTTCAGATTGCAATGTCCACAAGACAGGCCAACCGATGCCGGCCTGATCTGCCATTCAAATTTATCATCCTAGGTAAGTTGCCACACCTCCATGGAATTATTTTCCAGTGGGAGGAAAAACAAACACCTAAGGCAAAGGACACACCAAAAAAAGGACCGGGACCAGAGGGACTCTCTCTTGATCATAGAATGGGTTTTCCTCAGTCACAAAAGGTCCAAGAGACTGACAAAGCCTCAGGAACTGGTAGCAGAACTGATCCGGAAAGCAAGGACCCGGATCAGGGAGTTAGCAGGATGTGATTTTAAGTGCATTCACATTCCAGTTGAGTTAAAATCAGGTCAAAATACTATGAAAATACTGGAACAATTGTTTCAAGAAAATGAAGTGTTGCAGTTTGCTCTGGATTCCTACTCAGGACAATTTTCGGTAGCACGGCCCGCTTGCAAATTGTTTGAACAAGATGTTCAATTTACTTTAAAATTAAGAACTGCTCTAAGTAGGAGACCTTTAAAAAGGGCTCTAACTGTCTTTACAGATGCGTCCGGGAGGTCCCACAAGTCCGTTATAACTTGGAAGGATCCTCAAACCCAGCAGTGGGAGACGGACATTGCTGAGGTGGAAGGTTCACCTCAGGTTGCTGAATTGGCTGCAGTTGTTAGGGCTTTTGAAAGGTTCTCAGAACCATTTAATCTGATTACAGACTCTGCATACGTGGCAGGAGTAGTATCCAGAGCAGATCAAGCAATACTGCAAGATGTATCTAACACTGCACTTTTTGAATTGCTTTCCAAACTGGTAAAGTTAGTCACTCACCGAGAGCAACCCTTTTATGTGATGCATGTCAGGTCACACACTGACTTGCCAGGGTTTATCGCTGAAGGCAACAGAAGGGCAGATGCTCTTGCTGCACCTGCAGTGATGGCCACTCTCCCAAATGTTTTTGAACAGGCAAAAATCAGCCACCAGCTTTTCCACCAAAATGCACCTGGCCTGGTTCGCCAGTTTAACATCACTCGAGAACAGGCCAAAGCGATTGTGGCCACGTGCCCAAATTGCCAACAACATGCACTCCCTACAGTGAGTACGGGAGCAAACCCAAGGGGACTGAACAGTTGTGAACTGTGGCAAACAGATGTAACACACATACAGGCTTTTGGACGGCAGAAATATGTTCATGTTAGTGTAGATACCTTTTCTGGAGCGGTCTATGCTTCTGCCCACACAGGAGAATCATCTATCAAGGCTATTAAGCACCTCTTACAGGCTTTTTCTTTCATGGGCATCCCCAAGGAGCTGAAAACTGATAATGGGCCTGTTTATAAATCCAAGGAATTCGGGAGCTTCCTGCAGCAATGGGGAGTAGAGCACAAAACTGGCATCCCCTACTCCCCTACAGGTCAAGCCATTGTAGAAAGAACTCACCGTGATATTAAAAGGGTCCTGGACCAGCAACAACAGGTTCTGAAGGTAGAACCTCCCCACATCCGGTTATCCAGGGCACTATTCACAATCAATTTTCTGAATTGTTCTTTTGACAGCCTGAACCCACCCATCCTACGCCAGTTTGGGGGGAACAGTCATAGGCTGGTGAAAGAAAAACCTCCAGTTTTAGTAAAGGACCCTGAGACTTGGAAAATGGTGGGACCTTACAAATTGGTTACTTGGGGACGTGGATACGCCTGTGTATCCACCCCCTCTGGTTTAAGGTGGGTTCCTTCCAAATGGGTAAAGCCCTATGTTCCCAAAGTCTCAGAGAAATCTGCAGAAGCGCCCCAGGTTGCTCACACTGCCTGGAGAAGAAAACGCCGCACGCGTTCTCTGGAGGAAATTCCATTTAAGCCTCCTATCTGGAATAGTTTGTAATATATGTTTGTCTCAAGTTTTTGTACCAGTTTAGATCCCACTGTTCGTGTGTAGCCTCGAGACGTCATGAGACTGAGCCTGCTTCTCGTCCTACTCGTGATCATCCCACCTGCAATCTCCTACATAGTACCGCAGCCCAAACCACATATGGACTACCTCGATAAAGGTTCTCAGACATCAACAGAGAAACTGACATCGAGCTGAATGGACTTTTCAATGGCTGGGGACTCTCGGGCTGGTTGGGATCTATTCTGAAAACTGTAATTTTAGTGCTGTTTATTTTAGTTGTAGTTATTGTAGTTTTTAGCATTGTTTTTGGAGTAATCAGACGCATGGTTCTCAAGTTAATCTCAAGCTCATCTCCCCCTCCTGAGGTCTACCATTTGGAAGCCCTCAGTGCTCCAGTGGATGACCTGGAAGCCTCAGTAGAATCATTCTGCACCATAAACACAGTCCTCTTCTTTTCAAACAAAACTAGGGGGAGATGTTGTGGTGTGTTGCAATATCCTGTTTTACCTTCTCCCTTCCCCCTCGCCCCTCGCTGAGTGTGCCCTGTCAATCAGGCTAACATACCAGCAAGGCGTCGTGTGATAGGTGTCACTAGTCCCTTGAGACCCTGCCCCTTCACCTGGTTGGTGGCTCACCTGTCCCCTCCCCTTCCCCTGTCCTGAGCTTAAAATGTTAATGAGACCATGCGGCCTCCATTCTGTTAGCAGCAGTGGCCCACTGCAGACATCTCTGTACTCATGGAATAAACATCTGGCAACCTTCTAGCAGAATCCACTCCTTCCTTCTCTTCACCATCGCCAGAAGCTCTCTCCTGAGGTAAACAGAGTCCTGTCTTGTGCCCCGCTGCACTCTGCCGCCAGCCAAGGTATCTCTGGGGTAAAACACCACAGTGCTGCCTTTGGCCCAGCAGCGAGGGTCAGAACTGGCCTAGGCACCATCTAACTGGTTATATTGGGATATATATTCCAATAGCCGACCACGTCGGCCAGATCTCCTAGTCTCTCAGGCGCTGACCACAGTGATGGCTACCATGGTGCATCCCAGGTTTCTCGAGTCCTGACTGTGGATGCAGTGATATGCGACACTCCACAGTCTTGGGCACCAGCAGCAGAGCTGTTGGCTTCTCCACCACCTTGTATGAGTGTCTCCTGCTCCATGTGCTCGACACCATTTTGACCTAATGGCACTGGAGTATTAATAGCCGCTTTTGTGTTTTTCTTGGCTTCTAACTGCCTTAGCCAGTCCAAAACTAGTCTCTGTGAATTTATGTCTATAGTGGCTTTTAAAGCTTGTTCCATAAGTTTCCATGGTTTTATAACATAAAAATGAAAAGTCCATATTTGGATGGGAGCCCACACTCCCATGTCCCTCGGTGGTGATTCCAATCAACAGACAAGGGGTTTGGAACCACGCAGCACACTCCACTGTCTTCCGCCGGGATTTTTGCAGCAATTTTCCACTACCCGCAGTAATTCCACCACTGTACCACTGTCTTAGCAGCCTTTTACAGCATTTTTTTTGCTGCTCGTGACAAAATCCATCATGGTATTTTTATACAGCCCAATGGCTGTCCTGTCTCTTCCACAAATTCTGCGGTTGTTTAATATGGCTGATATCTGTTCCTCACGCGGGATCATCACATGTAATGTAAATGGGGAGTGTGAGTCGGAGACAGAGATGAGTCACACTCCAGAGTTCTTGTGACAAACAGCCTTGAGTTTATTCCCGCAGCTCCTTTTATAAGAGTTCAAATTACGCATGTGATTTGTTGAGGTCTTAGCCCTGTCCAGTTCTCTGGCCAATGATACACATCTGCATTTAGGGCTGAATGACATTGGCTGAGGATCCCTGTATAGATTGAATCCAACCTATCCTTGCCCACTGAAACAGAGTGGAAATTTTACAGGGTAGAAATCCATTTCAGATTTAGGTGAAATGTGATGCTTTGAATTATTAAGTCTGTAGCTTGCTAGCATAGATGAAATATGCTGCTTTAATTTGTTTAGTCTGTTAGCTCTGCTGCACTCTGAGCTAAAGTGATAAGAGGGGCCCCTTGAACTTTGAAACAAAGGTGAATAGCCAAAGCTGAGTCTGCAAGAGATAGACAAAGTTACCAGAGAGTTCCCTGTACAAGGACTAACTGCAAGTTGTAACCCGAAACCAGTAAAATGAATATGCATGAACCTATTGTGAAACTATACATATGTACCAGTAAGGGGGGATAAAAAAGGATCGAGAATTCTCAGGGGTGCACATGTCCTTTAGGGGGAACGATCCCCCACATGTGTCCAGCACTGTAATAACCACACCTGTCACAGTGCCTCTCCAAGTGTGTGCTCGTAGTCACCCCGGCTTGCTCTGGCACAGCGAGCAGTGAGGGACACTCTCCCGTTCCTGGGGAGGTCAGGAGAGTGGCTAAGGCTTTCACCTTTCAGACGAGACAGCATCACGACCTAGGTAGAAGAACAAGAGTGGACTCCAGTTGGGGGCAAAGTCCAGGTTTATTCCAGAGCTCAAACGAGGGCCCTAACCCAGGGGATCCAGCCAACTGAAGACACCGGATTTGGGGTCTGCAAGGTGTTATATAGGGGGGAGTAAACCAGGGAGGGGTTTGCCGGCCTGCCAATGGGGATACAGGAGGGCGTGGGGATCAGGGAAACAGGCAGGTAGGGGGACCAATAAGGGGCACCTGAGGGAGGGGCCCCAGTGCCTGAACCTATCACTCGACGCCCTTGGTAGAAGTTTCTAGAGGGAGGGGATGGGTCGTCGAGTGAAGGACTGGACACCGGGGAGGGGTTAAGGGAAGGATTCAGCCACTTTTGGGGAACAGGGGGAGGAGGTAGGGAGATTGACATTAACAAGAAGGGGGGACGCAGCAGGGGCAGAACCTATATAACAGGGGGGAACTGGGATAAACCAAAGTACAACTTAATGCAACTAAAACATATAAGAACACAATACAACACACACCAGCTTTACAACTTTTTCAAGTTGTGGAATTAGTTTTTTCCCACAAATCACCACCCAGGGATTCCAATGCTACAAGCTCCTCTGTATTTAATCTCGTTACAGATAAACCGCTGCCTTCTAATTGGTCCCTATTGAATCTTGCTTATTTTGCAACACACAAAACATGTCTCAAGCATTCCATGCATGTGATTGTTTTCAGTCATTTTAAACCACATGGTCATACTCATATGGTGGTTTTTCACCCAGAAATGAGATTCCACAGCATCCTTCAGCCATGCACAATTAGCAGGGCCTTTAGGGTTAACATTTTCTTGTTCTAACCTTGGTCAGGATGCCAGGTGTTTGGCACAGTTCCCACACTGCAAAAGTTGGAAGTGAGGGAGGACCTAGGTAAATTGGTGGATGTCCCTCAGAAGGTATATCAGAATATAGATTCAGAAGATGGGGATCCAGAAGGTGGGGATTGCTGTCACGGGTGTCATGGATACAAAGGCCAGCATAGTAAGAGGGTGTCCTGGGGTGACTTTATGATGCTGATATCCCCATTCATCTGTTTAACCCATGGCCAGGGCACCAGACCCAAGCCCTGGAGGGAGAGATCCAAGCCCCGAAGAGATTGAGAGAAATCTGAAGACACACCCACAAAAAGGAGTCTCTCTGTCTCTCCAATCCACAGAAGGACGTGCGGAATTTGCAATCTCTTCAAAACAATGAGAGCTTTCATTGTTTAAAATTAATTTTTTTGCATTTGTGAATACTTTGCTTGGTAAATAAACAGTTTTTTCCACTTTTCTTTAAAAAAATTTACTTCCCGAACCGACTGGGGAAAGGGACAGTTAAATTTAATTTCTAGAGGAGACCACTTCAGAGGTCTCCTCCCAAACTTTGCCCTAAACCAAGACAAATATATTTTGGCCCCCAGCACAGGGTTCGAGAAAGTGGAAAAAAACTGTTGTTGCATTTTGGTTGTATTTATTCTGTAGTGGGATCAAGAAGTCGGTAGCCATGTTGCTTAAATTTATACTGTCTCTCTGGATTAAGCTTTTACTGTGTCTCTGGTCTCTAAGCTTTTTTGAAGTAATAATATCCTTCTAGTCCCTAGGTTTGTTTTCTTATCCACTGATAGCTCCAGTATTGTCCCTAATACGTAATGTTTACAGAAGTAGGGCACAAGTCCAGATTTTCATTTTGTTGGGCATGGTGATAATGATTTATAGGGAATTAACAAAGGTACAGAGGTTTGTTCAAGATATGTATGGTTTATTGTTTCTTCATCCTACCCTGTATCCTAGTTTCAGTAGCATGTTTTGGGGGTTTATTAGTAAATGCACCCAGTTTATTAGAGGAGGAGCAGGGAATGAAGCTTTCAGCCTTTCCTTTCCTTCTTCTCCTTTGAATCTGTTACATCAATTTTTGAGAACGTTCAGTTTCCCCTGAATGCTAAAAAGACCAATTTCCTGATATTTTATCTGGTAAGCTTCCTCTATATGGTTTGCAGCTTGTCTAAAATGAGGGCTGAGATATCTAGAGGGGCTGATGAGACCTCTGACCCAGGAGCAGGCCCAGGTGTAGAAAATCCTGAGCAGTATGGAGAATGGGAAAGAATGGGCTGAACCCTGAAGGAATTTTCTGATTCCCTACCCTGGGAATTTTCATGTGAACAAATATAGAACTCAGCTGAAGTGGGGAAATACTTGAAAGAGAAGCGCCATGATAACTCTAAGGAGAAAAATCTTATTGCAATAAGCTGGGCCCTGGCATATGCTTATAGCACTCTGCTAGAGACTATAGGGCAGCAGATAGAGGCAGGGGGGCAGGGAGATAAATCTGCAGCTACCCCAGTCACTCAGGCTCCAGCCAACACCCCAGTTACTAAGGTAGTCGGTAAACCAAACAGTGAGCCTAAGCCAACAACTAAACCGAACTGTGAGTCTAAGCCACTGGCAGTTGCTACCACAAGAAAGAAGCACAAAACCAAAACTGACTGACCAGCAGACAATGATGATCCAGAGGAAGGACCCTCAAATCCAGCTCCAGCAATTGACTCAAAATCAGAAGTCACTACTGAGTCCTTTTACCTAAAGTATCTTTGTGGCCTAAAAAAAAAATACACTCGACGACCTGATGAATCCATAATTAGTCAGTTAGTCCATCTTTGGGACGCTGCAGGCCAGGCAAAAATTCTGGATAGTACTGAAACAAGGCGTTTAGGATCCTTGTCACATGATCCGGTTATTGACCAAGGAATGGTAAGTGGTGGGTTGACCATCTCACTCTCTGGGTATGGATCTTGGGAAGCATGGAGCAAAGATATCTGTATGCAGATGATCACTATATGCAGCAAACCCAGTAGAAGACCATAAAACGAGGGAATCAACCCTTGACAGAAATAGCAGTGGCAGATTGTTTTCTCAGAAGACCCAACAATGCCTAAGAATCCAGACTTGGTAACATGAACACTCATAATGTGGCAAAAAACTTGTATGACTTAGGCCTCAAGAATACACTTCTGCTTTAGCAATGATAAAGCAGGATAAAAGGAATGAGACTGTGCTTGATATGGCAAAGAAGCTCTGAGCATATGTAGATGCCATGCATGGCCCGACACGTGCAAGAATTGCACCTGTAGAAACATGTCTGCAAAAATTAGAAGATAAGATAGAGGAGAATCACAAGAAACTCAGAGAGGAGATTAAAGAGGGCCTTCTCCAAATCTCGGCAGTACAGATCAGAGGTTCTGGTACCAAACACAGACCTCCCCCAAATAGGGAAAGAAGGTACATCCCACGAGCTGAGCTGTGGTTCTTCCTGCGTGATAGTGGGGAAGGCATGAGGAGGTGGGATGGAAGACACACTGCTGCAATGTCACAATGGGAGTGTGAGTTGAAGGAGAGCAAGACTCAGAGAGGAAGTTCCACTGAAAAAGAAGCAGCTCCAGTAGCCTGTAGCTGAACTGCCAGGTATGATGATGACATGTCCGATCCCCTTCAAAGAACCTCTAAAATGTACATCCAGGGAAAGAAGAATAACCAGTCTTAGATGGGCCCTGCCTGTAGCCAGGTAGAGGCAAGGGACAATCATGTCTTTTAGACTGTGCATTTATTGGTCTGGCATATCAGAACCACAAAAATATGAGGCCTTGGTTGACACTGGTGCACAGTGCACACTAATCCCATCAAGACATGTGGGAGCAGATTTTGTTTCTATTGCTTCTGTGACAGGGGGATCACAGGATCTGACTTTGGTGGAAGCTGATGTGAGCCTGACTGGAAGCTGATGTGAGCCTGACTGGAAATGAGAGGAAGAAACATCCCATTCTGACTGGCCCAGAGGCCCCATGCATTTTGAGCATAGACTTCCTCCAAAGTGGATATGTCAAAGACTCAATGTGTTGGTTTGAAAAGACAGGTGTCTACTAAGGAAGGCAGAAGCCTCCCCTGAAATGGAAAATGTAAACCCCCTCTCTCCAAATTATTATAATTTTGAAATTAAAAGGCTCTTAGGCAAAGATATGGGAATAGGAATAACAGTTCTTTACTAGGAAAACTAAAAATACAAATGTAATAGTACAAACAACAAAAAAACCCCCTACTAACAGAGTCAGACTATGACCTGACACACTGTGGGTCAGGATGTTGGTAGCAGTCCAATTGAATGGTGGCTGCAGTCCTCCTGGAGTGATAGATGTGTTTCTGTTGAAGCAGTGGTCCTGTAGAAGGGTGTAATTTTCCACTGAAGGTCCAGTAATGGTGTAGATCAGCCTGGTCTTCCTCTGTGAATCCAGTGGAGAAGACAGCTGCTCCTCTGGGAATCCACTGGGAAAAAGGCTGCTCTGGTATCCCAAAATCTCAGATTATATCTAGTTAGGAATGCTTGGCTCCTCCCCCTGGGCAGAGCATCTCACAATGGGATGATGTCATTTTATCAGTCATGCAGTGAGACTCAATGGCCCATTAACAGAAGATATCTTCTGGAGGGAGGATTGATTTGTGGAAGAGATAAACTACCCAATTAACAGAAGATAACTGCCCTACCTCTAACAAATGACAAATAGAATACACACTTATCTTACAGTCCAGGACACCCAAAAAGACTCAGGTTTGGGATAGCTGCTGTGGAAACAGAGCATGTTAAACAATTGAACACTTTGCCTAGACCATCAGAGAACCCATCTGCAGTAGGACTTCCAAAGGGGGAAGAGCAACAAGTACCGATTGACCCTTCAACATTGCCCTGCTGACAGTACAGAACAACTCAAGATGCTGAGATTCCTGTCCATAAAATTATTTTTGAGCTGGAGAGCCAAGGAGTGGTCACCAAAACCCACTCACCCTTCAACAGCCCCATTTGGCCAGTGCGTAAATCTGAAAGGATATAGAAATTGACTAAAGACTATTGTGCCTTGAATTAAGTGACTACCATTGAACGCTGCTGTGCCAAGCACGATGGAGCTCCAGTATGAGCTGGAGTCCAAAGCAGTGAAGTGGTACCACTATTGACATTGCCAATGCATTTTTTTCCATTCCTTTGGCAGCAAAATGCAGGCCTCAGTTTACCTTCACTTTAGGGGAGTGCACTACACCTGGAACCGATTGCCCCAAGGGTGGAAGCACAGTCTTACCATCTGCCATGGACTAATCCAGACTGCACTAGAAAAGGGTGAAACTCCAGAACATTTGCAATGCATCGATAACATCATTGTGTGGGAAAACATGGCAGGAAAAATGTTTGAGAAAGGAGAGAAAATCATCTAACTCCTCCTGAAAGCCAGTTTTACCATCCACAAAAGCAAAGTTAAGGGACCTGCCCAAGAGCTCCAGTTCCTGGGAATAACGTGACAAAATGAACGGCGTCAGATTCCCACTGATGTCATCAATAAGATCACAACAATGTCTCCACCAACCAACAAAAAGGAAATGCAAACTTTCTTAAGTACCATAGACTTTTAGAGAACGCGTATTTCTGACTACGGCTCATTCGCAATTGCAGATTTGTGAATAGTGTAGTTCACCATTTCAACATTATAAATCTGGTCAAGTTCAATAAGAACTTTGATGAAAACAGATTCACAGGTAGAGTGGTTTATTGTAGCAGCAGATTACATAATATTTTAGATTGCTGGTGATAAATTCACTAGACCTGCAAAATATAAGTATATGTACAAGTGTCTCCAGGGATATTCCAACACAGTCAGAGGTCCAAACCTTAACAAATAGATTTAAGAGAATCTTAACAATCTTAATGATCTCCCCTGCTTTTGGGAAGAGACAAGAGCAAGCCTGTCAACTTGTCTGTAAGGTGGTCGTATTCTCATCTTCACACTGAGGAGTAAGAAGCAAATGCACTGCAAGCAGAAGAAGGGTCATGTGACCTGGGAAGGGTACAGGAATATGGTTCAGATATGTAGGGATGGGATCAGGTGTTACGATTCAATTTAAGTACTGAAACCTAAGTGGTATGTTACAAAAGGTTAACCACAAGTAATATTGCAACAAGATGTGCAGGTAAAGCAAGCAAGATAGCAGAGCTAACAAGATAGCAGGGCAAGTGAGATTACAAGTCCCATCAAAAGCAAGATAGTAAGTTTTAACAGAAATTGCAAACTGCAAAATTAGCTAAAACCAGGTTAGACTGAAAAACAAGAAGCACCAGGCATGTGCTGAAAATAGAGATAAAAAGTTCAAACGTGAGGAAGACTACAGATGGCTTCATCAAAAGACCACCAGAAGACTGATAACCACCACAGAAGGAACTGACGCATGTGCAAAAGCAACAAACTGAAGACAGCTTTAAGCAAATATAAGTATGATAATGGTATGTTGTAATCATGACTTTGTAAGTGAAAGCTAAAGAAAATTGAGTGAGTTTTTTGGCAGAGTAGATCCCCCTCACTCCCAGTGCTGAATAAACAAATACCAGCTCTGTAGCCATCTGACTATAGAGTTTTGTTTTCTTGCCTAGTTTTGGGCATCAGTGCAGAAGAGCAAAGAAAACTAAGTTTCTGTAAATACAACAGATCAAACCCAGAAAGGCTAAAAATATACCCCAAAACTTGATTAAAACCAAGGGAGGTTTAGATGTTGATGCCAAAAAATTTTTATATAATTTATTTAATAGTATAGAAGGCAAAGAGAAAGAAAGAAAGAGAAAAGAAGGAGCGAGAGAGCAAGACAGTGAACGAGTGAGCAAGAAAGAAAGAAAGGGGGGAGGAAGACAGGGAGAGAGTGAGAGGGATTAGGTAGAAACATATCACCTTTCCGAGGGTCCCAACGATGTCTCGTTGCTCCCCTCCATCTGATCTTCTTGGTGGTGAGGGTCCCCTGCCACCCCGTGCCGCAGAAAAGTATAAAATCCAGTGGATTACTGTATGTTTGGGCCAAGTGGGAATGCCCAGGAGCCTCCCCTGGGGAGGAAAAGTTTGACACTGTCCCTGGCAACACTGTGGACCTGTTGCATCATATGCAGTGTTCTGGTGCAGGGTCTGGGGACCCCTTTGGGATGACCTTTAATGAGCCATGACACCCCCTCTGCTGTCCTTCACATGGATGCGGCTTTTCCTGAGATGAAGGGGCCCCACAGCTGAGCTGGTCTGCACAGCAGACGATGGACATTTACTGCCTCTGACCAGAGGCTTTTTTACCACACACCCAAAACCTCTCTCCCCACCCCCCCCTCCCGCTTTGGTGCAAGGGTCTGTGCAAGCCTGACAGCTGATAAACCTGGGGCTGTGGTCTCCACCTTGAAGGTGCTAAGCTTAATCCTTTTGTGAATGTATTCTCCCCCAGTCCAGACCTGAGTTACTTTATCTCATCTCCATCAACTTGCTGTCCAGGGCCTCAGTCAGGGTCCCATTCAGGGTGTGGTGGTCTTCCATGCAGCTTTTGTTATACAATTTTGCTATAATAGGCGAAAGTCCTGCATGATGATGTTTAAGCCATAAATTATAACATTTCAGTCTCTGACATCAGGAAAGCCAAGGCATAGATGGAATGGGACTTGGCAAGGGATGTGAAGAAAAATAAGAAGTGATTCTATAAGTACATTAGGTCAGAGAAAAAAGGCCAAGGAAAGTGTACCCTTGTGAGGCCCCAAAATCTTTCTTAATAAGACACTTAAAAGGGCTTACTGTTTTTCATGTACTCTGAGTTAGACACACGGGAGAAATACTGACAAGGCATTCTCAAGAAGTCAAAACAACAAAAAACTTTACTGGCAACTTTAGAAAATCAGAGAACTTTGGCAAAGTTTTAGAGTAGCATTCAATCAATATAAAACCTTTCACAAATTCTTAACTTAGCCCATCCGATTTTAGGTTACTCAAAATTATGAGAAGAGGGAATTAGAAGAAGAAAGAGAAAGAAAAGATATAAAAAAGAACAAACATAGCTACTGCTCTTGATTCCAGTGGTGTTCAGCTGATAGAAATTCCAAAAGGAGGTAGGGTCAAGATGTGCTTGCCTTGTGTTCTGGGTTAAATACCCTTTGGTTTTTCTGGGCCCTTTCCCCAGGTGGGACTTCTGGTCACTCGGCCACTCTGAGGCTAGACTGGGGCTTCAGGGGTGAGGCATGGAGCACTGACTCCAGTGTGCCAGTGATTGGCAGCTACTGTGGGGCTGGGATACAGGCCTGGAGAACGTGGGGTGTATTGGACAGTGTATTGCCTCACCAAAGGCAAGGCCTGACCTGCCCCTTCCCCCCCCCTCCCCCTCCCCACACACACAAAATATTTTAAGCCAGGAGTCTCATCCAGTCTCTCACAACTCCTTGGATAAATGAGAAGGGGGCACTGGTAACAACAGATACAAAGAAGGCTGAAGTACTCAACAAGTTCTTAATCTCAGTTTTCACTCAGTCAGGATTCCCAAGTCTTTCAAGTCCCTGGACTTCCAGGTGAGGCTTGGGGGAGGAGAGTCCTTCCCACTGTAAGTGAGCAGGTTCAAGACCACCTGATAACACTGAATAGGCACAAGTCTACAGGGCCTGATGACATGCATCCTTATGGGAACTGGCTGATGTTGTTGCCAAGCAACTCTCCATCATATGGGGAAAGTCCCTGGTGATAGAAAAAAGGGAAACATCATTCCTATTTTTAAAAAGCAGAGAAAGGAAGACCTGGGGGATTACAGACCAGTGAACCTCACCTCAGTGCCTGGGAAGATCATAGAGCAGAATGTCATGAAAGCAATGTTAAAACTCAACAAAACAAGGAGGTTTTCCAAGACAGCCAGCACAGCTTCGCTAAGGGCAAACTGTGCCTGACCAATCTGGTGGTCTTCTATGATGGAATGACTGCAATGGTTGACAAGGGAAGACCAACCGATGTCACCTACCTAGAATCCTGTAAGGCCTTTGACACAATTCCACACAACATCATTATCTCTAAACTGGAGAGCTATGGATTTGAAGGGTGGACTATTCAGTGGACAAGGAGTTGGCTGGATGGATGCACCCAGAGAGTTGTGGTCAATGGCTCAATGTCTGAATGGAAATCAGTGACAGCTAGTGACCAGTGTTCTTTAATATCTTCATCAGTGACAAAGGGATTGAGTGCACCCTCAGAAAGTTTGCAGGTAACACAAAGCTGAGTGGTGCAAGTAACACAATGGAAAGATGGGATGCTATCCAGAGAGGCCTGGATAAACGTGAGAAGTGGGCCCACAAGAACCTCATGAGGTTCAACCAGTCCAAGTGCAAGGTGCTGCACCTGGATTGCAGCAACCCCAGACATGAGTCCAGACTGGGAGATAAACTCATTGAGAGCATCCCTGCAGAGAAGGACTTGGGGATGCTGGTGGATGAAAAGTTGGACATGAGCCAACAGGGTGTGCTTTTGCAGCCCAGGCCCACTGCATCCTGGGCTGCATCAAAAGAGTTGTGGCCAGCAGGTCAAGGGAAACTATTCCCTTCTACTCTGACCTCATGAGACCCTGTATGGAGTACTGTGTCCAGTCCTCAGCACAAGAAAGAGGTGGACCACTTAGAATGAGTCTAGAGGAGGGCCATGAAGATGATCAGAGAGCTGGAGCACCTCTGCTATGAAGACAGAGCTGTGATTGTTCAGCCTGGAGAAGAGAAGGCTCTGGGGAGACCACATTGTGGTATTCCTGTACTTAAAGGGGGCTTAAAAAAAAGAGGTAGAGAGTTTTTACACAGGCAGATAGTGATAGGACAAGGGGGAATTGTTTTAAATTAAAAGAGGAGAGATTTAAATTAAATCTTGGATAATTCTTTACTGTGAAGGTGGTGAGGCACTGGCAGAGGTTTCTCAGAGGGGTTATGGATGCCCTGTCCCTGGAAGTGTTGAAGGCCAGGTTGGATGGGGCATTGAGCAACCTGATATAATGGGTGGTATCCCAGCCCATGTCAGGAAGGTTGGAACTAGATGACCTTTGAAAGTCCCTTCCAACCTAAACCATTCTATGATATGATTCTGTCACAGTTTGAAAGACAGGTGTCTGCTAAGGAAGGCAGGAGCCTGTGGTCATTAATTGTTGCGGTGTTGTGGGTCCCAGGACAAGGTGAGAGATGAGAATCTGACTCCAAGTTCTCAGAAGGCTGATTTATTACTATATTATATTATATTTTAAGAAAATTACATACTAAAACTATATTAAAGAAAGAGAAAAGGAGACATCAGAAGGCTAGACAAGAATGAATAATAAAAACCCGTGACAGACTCAGAGAGTCCAACACAGCTGGCTGTGATTGGCTATTAATTAAAAACAATTCACATGTTGGGTAAACAATTCTCCAAATCACATTCCAGAGGAGCAAAACATGAAGAAGCTGAAGCTTCCCAGCTTCCCAGGATAAGAAATCCTGGCAAAGGGATTTTTCAGAAAATATGACAGTGACAGGAGCCTCCCTTGGAATGAAAAATATGACCCCTCACCCTCTGAATTATTATAATTTTGAAATTAAGGGTCTTTCAGGCAAAGATGTGAGAAAAGGAATAACAGTTATTTATTAGTGTTTGCATGTATAACAAGGCAAAAAAACAATAACAATGGTAAAAACAACAAAACAGAAAACCCAATATACAGTCTCTTCCTGATCTTTAAGCAATTCCCTCTTTTTGTGTAGTTACAGTTGCAGCTGGCAGGGGTGTTGGCAGGCTCCCAGCAGGGCAGGACAGGTGCCATGACTCCCCCTCGGCTGCAGGGGGCACTGTGACGTGCGTTTTGGCTTTCTCCACGCGGACAGGCTTGGCAAAAGGGATATAAATGGGGCTTCCTTTAGAAATCCCCAGGAGCAGCCGATCCTGGTGCCCTCATTGAATAGCAAAAGGAGCTGTAGCAGGGAACCTTGGAGTCGTAAGCTGGAAAGGCTGGGATGAGCAAAGTCCGGGAGTGGTAGATGAGATGTATCAAAACTTTAAACTAGGTTTGAAGGGGGAAGGGGATGCATCTGGGCTCTCTGGAAGCAGGCCCATGGATAGTAAACCTGAGTCAGGAGTGAAATCAGTAGCCCAGCTGAGATGCATGTATACTAATGCATCCAGCATGGATAACAAACTAGAAGAGCTGTAAGCTGTGGGACAACAGCAAAGATAAGATGTAGTGGCCATCATGGAAATGTAGTGGAACGACTCACATAGCTGGAGCGCTGCACTGGATGGCTACAAGCTCTTCAGAAGAGACGGGAAAGGGAGAAGAGGCAGAGGGGTGGCCATTTATATTAGGGAGGTTTTGATGCCATGGGTATTGAAATGAGTGACAATGAAGTTTGAAATAAACAGGGCCAGGAGACTTCTTCTCCTTTTTAATGCCTTTATTAAAAGTGATCAGCTCAGGATTGGGTGGCTCGGCAGGGCTGCAGTCCCCGTCGCGTCTCCCAGGGCGACTCAGAGGAGGAGGATATGTGCAGCTCTGTCCACCAGGGGCAGAGCTGGGGACTCCGGTCCTCGTGGGAGCCTTTAGGGCGTGGTGTCCCCATCAGATCTTACTTCTCTCAGCGTCTCAGCTGCCTGGTCCCAGCGTTGGGACGACTCTCTGCTCAGGGCGAGAGGGACTCCGCATCTCTGCAGGCTCAGCACTTGGCTCCTCATGTCCAGACACCACTTTAGTCTCTCAATTCTTATTTGGCTCGTTGTTTTTGGGGTTTTCTCGTTGCATTTTGGAGTCGAGGTCCCAAAGCCTGCTGGTCTTGGAGTCACTTTGCATAACCCCCCCCACCCTCTCAGGTGTCTTCCCTATGTTGGAAGAGCGAACTGCCTCAGGGAAGGGTCATCCACCCCACCCAGCCAGGCCTTTTACTAATACAAAAGGGGAGATAAGCTCCAACGACCTGTGATTACAATAACAAAGCACTAAGAACCCTGGCAGAGACAGATCTGGCTGCGTCTCTGTAACTCTTTCTCACAAAAAAAATATTAACCGAAATTTTGTTCATAACAAAGTTGAATGCCTTTGGGTACGAATTAAGGGGAAGGCCAACAAGGCTGGCATCCTACTGGGAGTCTGTTATCGTCCATCCAACCAGGAAGAAGAGGTGAACTCCTTATTCTATAAGCAGCTGGAGAATGTTTGAGGATCACCAGCCCTTGTTCTTGTAGGTGACTTTAACCTGCCAGACATCTGCTCGGAACTTAATACAGCAGAAAAGAGGTAGTCCAGGAAGTTTTTAGAGTGTGTGGAGGACAACATTTTGTCGAAGCTGCTGGGTGGGCCCACCAAGGAAGGGACTATGTTAGACCTGTTGTTTGCAAATAGAGATGGGCTGGTGGGAGATGTAGTGGTTGGAGGCCGCTTGGGGCACAGTGATCATGAAATTATAGAGTTCTCAATATTTGGTGAAATGAGGAGGAGCATCAATAAGTCTTTTACATTGGACTTCCAGGGAGGCAGATATGGGTGATATTTCACCCAATTGGCGGAAGGAATGATGCATCTAACTCCATGATATCAGAAGGCTAATTAATTACTTTATTATACTATATTTTTCTATACTATTTTACACTATATTACGCTATATTACACTACATCTAAACTGAAACTGCACAATCACTCAACTGAACAAAATCTCATGACTGTCTCCTGACCGAGAGTCTGGACACGTGCTTGGCCCTGATAGGCCAAGGAAACAAAGCACGATCACTTTGGGTGAGCAATCTCCATACTGCATTCTACTTTGGCACAACACAGGAGCAGCAAATGAGATAAGAATTGTTTTGATCATTCTCTGCTTCTCTCACTGCTTCTCTTAGGTTCAGAGAATGTGAATCCCACAGGCAGACTTTGGCCTATTTAGGAGACTTATTCAGAGAGTTCCTTGGGAAGCAGCCCTTAAAAACAAGAGTCCAGGAAAGGTGGGCCTGCTTCAAATCAGAGATCCTGAGAGCACAAGAACAGACTGTTCTTGTGTGCCAAAAGATGAGTCAATGAGGCGAATGTCCAGCCTGGATGGGCAACAAGGTTTCAAAGGAACTGAGGAATAAAAAGAGGATGTATCATCTTTGGAAGGATGGTCAGGTCTCTCAGGAAGTATTTTAGGGGGTTGCTAGGGCATGTAGAAAAAAAATTAAGGAGGCCAAAGCTCAGTTTGAACCTAATTTTGCAACATTTGTAAAGGATAATAAAAACCGTTTTTTACAAGTATATTAACAGCAAAAGGAAGGGTAAGACCAACTGTTGTTCTCTACTGGATGCGGGAGGGAACTTAGTAGTTGCAGATGGGGAGAAGGCAGAAGTGTTTAACACCTTCTTTGCCTCAGCCTTTAGAAGGAAGACAGCTTGTCCTCAGAACAACTGTCCTCCTGGGTTGGTAGATGGTGTTAGGGAGCAGAATGGTCCCCCTGTTATCCAGGAGGAGGCAGTCAGAGAACTGCTGAGCCGCTTGGATGTTCATAAATCTATGGGACCAGATAGAATCCATTCCAGGGTAATGAGAGAGCTGTCAGATGAACTTGTGAAGCCACTCTCCATCATTTACCAACAGTCCTGACTCACTGGTGATGTTCCAGATGACTGGAAGCTGGCCAATGTGACCCCCATTCACAAAAAGGGTGGGAAGGAGGATCCTGGTAATTATAGGCCAGTCAGTCTGACATCAGTGCCCAGTAAGGTAATGGAACAGGTTATATTGAGTGTAATCATGCAGCAATTACAAGATGGCTGAGGTATCAGACCCTGCCAGCATGGGCCTCCCTTTATGACCAGGTGACCTGTCTGGTGGATACAGGAAAGGCTGTGGATGTTTTCTATTTGAACTTTAGCAAGGCCTTTGACACTGTCTCCCACAGCACACTCCTGGAAAAGCTGGCAGCCCATGGCTTGGACAGAAGCCCTCTTTGCTGGATTAAGAACTGGCTGGACAGCTGGGCCCAGAGAGTGCTGGTGAATGATGTTGCATCCGGCTGGAGGCCAGTCACTAGTGGCATCCCTCAGGGGTCTGTGCTGGGGCCAGTTCTATTAAACATTTTTATTGATGACATGGATTGTTGTGGGGTGGAGAGATGACATGACAACCAGATTTCATGCAGCAGAGAGAGTTTATTCGTGTACCCAGCTCTTTTTATGGGATCTTCAAAAGACTCTGCATTCAACTCTGATTGGTCACAACGCAGCCCACTGACCAATAGCCAC
Organism: Zonotrichia leucophrys gambelii; assembly: GCF_028769735.1. Taxonomy (NCBI): domain Eukaryota; kingdom Metazoa; phylum Chordata; class Aves; order Passeriformes; family Passerellidae; genus Zonotrichia; species Zonotrichia leucophrys. Next base: position 2,917,103 of record NC_088199.1, on the reverse strand, counting down.
CTGCTTGCGTTCATATCAGGGACTGGCTCTCTGCAGCCAAACCCCTCCTCTTTTCATGAGACATATAGACCGTCTGTATGCTGTGATAATGGATGAGGGTATTGAGTCTTCCATTAGTAAATTTGTAGATAACACCAAGCTGGGAGCATGTGTTGATCTGTTGGAGGGCTCTGCAGAGAGACCTGGAACAGTTGGATGGATGGCCAGAGTCCAGTAAGATTGAGTTTATTAAGTCCAAGTGCTGAGTCTTGCATTTTGGCCACAATAACCCCCTGCAACATTATAGGCTGGAGACAGTGTGGCTGGACACTGCCCAGGCAGAAAGGGACCTGGGGGTACTGGTTGACAGACAACTGAACATGAGCCAGCAGTGTGTCCTGATGACCAAGAAGGCCAACGGCATCTTGGCCTGTATCAGGAATAGTGTGACCAGCAAGACCAGGGAAGTCATTCTTCCCCTGTACTTATAACTGTGAGGCCACACCTGGAGTACTCTGTCCAGTCCTGGGCTCCTCAGTTTAGGAAGGACGTTGAGACACTTGAGCACGTCCAGAGGAAGGCAGCAAGGCTGGTGAGGCGCTTGGAACACAAGCCCTATGAGGAATGATTGAGGGAGCTGAGGTTGTTTAGCCTGGAGAAAAGGAGACTCAGAGGCGACCTGTAGCAGCCACAGGGCCTGAGGCAACTCTGGCGTTTCAGGGTGTCCCTGACCCCAGCTGCTGTGGGTGTCCAAGACAGAGAAGTCCAATTAAGCACAACCTGTCCAGGCCCCTCAGGCAGGCTCCAGAGCCACAGGCAATCTTAGCAAGCAGTTCAACTCTTTGTGATTATCAGCTCATTTGTGATTTCAGCTCTTTAGCTTGCTAAGTGCCTTTAGCAGATGCCAGGAGAGAGAGTAGAAGGCTGTGTGAGGTTCCACAGAGATGTCTTTATTGATGTCTTCTGCAAAGGTTCTCAGGGACAGCCCTTATGCTGAGCTGGGCAAAAGTAGGGCTTTATATAGGGTACAGGAGTTGTAGAAATTGTCCAATAGTAAGGGTTGAGGCAAAAGTGACCTATCGTCTTACAGAGAGATAAGCAAGGGTCCAAAGGCAGAAGAGTGGCTTCTTAGATCCAGTCATCATGACTAGGCATTTCTTATCCTAGGCTGCTGAACGCCATGGAGACATTGCAGGTCCTGTGCCTGCTACAAGGGCCTGCAAGGCCTCCCTGAGGGTCTGTTGCCTAAGATAAGATAATGCCTAGTCATGATGACTGGACCAAGAGACCCCTCTTCCACCTCAGACCCTCATTATCTCTGTAAGACCATAGGTCATGTCCACCTCAACCCTTAGTATTGGACTGTTTCCCAAAATCCACATACCCCATATAAACCCCTGCCTTTGCCTAGTTCAGCAGAAGAGCAGTCACTGTCACCCTTCTCAGAGTCTGCCAATAAAGACACCTCTGTGGAACCTCACACAGCTCTTCTCCTCTCTCATCCCTGCATCTGCCGAGGCAGATATCAAGCAAAGAGCTGAAATTGCTAAAGAGCTGAATTCACCCACAAGCTGATCTCACTTAAAGAGCCAAGCTGCTTGCCAAGTTCGCCTGTGGCTGGGAGCCTGCCAGAGACACCTAGACAGGTTGTGCTTAGCGGTACTTCGCTATCCGGGACACTTATGGCACCTGGGTCAGACAGACCCCGAAAACCCAGCGGTAATAGTGACCTTTTCACTCTCTACACTCTCTACAACTTCCTGAAAGGTGGTTGTAGTCAGGTGGGGGTTGGTCTCTTTGTCCAGGCAGCAACTGACAGTATGAGAGGACATAGTCTTAAGCTGCGCCAAGGGAAATATTGGTTGGATATTAGGAAAAAGTTCTTTATGCAAAGAGTGATAAAGTACTGGAATTGTCTGCCCGGGGAGGGAGTGGAGTGACCTTCCCTGGTTGTGTTTAAAAATGACAGGATGTGACACTCAGTGCCATGGCTTGAGACACAACTGCTCACTTTAAAAATTTTAAAAGTTTTATTAAACCTTAACAAAAATGCAACGAAAGGACTACATAAGGAAAAATTTGCAGGGCTGGGAACTGCCTTCGTGGGTGCCACATGGCCGGTTCGTCTTCAAGATGGATGCTCAGTCTTTTATACCCCTGGGGGTTGCATCAGACAACCCTGGCCCCTCCTAAAGTCTGTCAGTCAGCTCTTATTTGCCATTTATTGGTGAAGACTGCTTTCTTGTAACTTGATTGGAGGTCAGGCGTTGCTAACTATACATCATTAAAGCTTTTTTTTAATATTCACACAATATTCATCTCTTAATTGTGAGGCACAATAATCTCATTATCCACCTATAACAATGGTTTCGTTGAGGTGTTAGGGCATGGGTTGGACTCGATGATCTTGAAGGTCTCTTCCAACCTAGGGATTCTGTGATTCTGTGAAAAACTTGGCAACTGTATCTGAAACCGCTGGTTGTCCCAGCAGGGCAGGGGGTGCTGGTTACATTGTAGCAAAAATCCAGAGCAGTGCCGAAGAAATGATGGGGGGCTGTGATTTGCAGAAGCAAACAAACTCCACAACCTCAATGGAAGTTGTAAAGCCAGTATGTTTATTACAGCGCTGAACACATGTGGGGATTGTTCCCCTTTAAATGACATGCATACCTCTGGGAACTCCAGATCTCTTTTCATCTTCCTTGTTATAAACAAAAATCTGCCAATTTTTTTTTTTTTGTGAAGAAAATGTTTACAAAAACTAGCCAGATCAGTGTTGCTGTGCTGCTTGTTTGTTATGATAATTACAAGTCGTTGTCGTTAATAGTTGTTTTTCTATCAGTAAAAGCCCTCGCTGGAGCTGAGTTAATGGCTCTTCTCTCAGACAGTGAAGAGCAGGGACCTCCCCAAACATTGAGGAGAAAAGACGAAACGTGGGAGGAGGGACATGCAAAATAACCCCAGGACCAGCATGCCATGAGAGGCTACTGCTCCGAGCTTGCTAAAAAGACCCCCAAAACAACGAGCCAATATAGAGTTGAGAAATTGGAGTGATGTCTAAATGTGAGGAACAGAGTGCTGAGCCTGCAGAGATGTTAGAGACCTTTGTGACCTCTCACCCTGAGTGCGGGAGTCTTCCCAAATCCGGGACCTGGAGGGGGGCGAGGCTGCGTAGTTGAAGACCAGGGGTCACACCCAAAAAGGCTCCCACGAGGACCGGACCCCCAGCTCTGCCCCTAGTGGACAAAGCTGTGCATATCCTCCTCCTCCTCCTCGTCGCCCTGGGAGAGACGACGGAGACTGCAGACCCGTCGAGCTGCCCAATCTTGAGCTGATCACTTTTAATAAAGGCATTAAAAGGAGAAAGTCTCTTCCCCTGTTTATTTCATTCCTTACTAATCCATATGCATGGAATATCACAACAGGTTCATAAATATCCATTTTACTGATTTTGCCTAATACTTGCAGCTAGTTTTTTTTTATCAGAAAGCACAGAAAGAACTCCTGGGTCATCCTGCCCTGTCTCCTGCAGCAGCCTCTCCCATCTGTTTCAGAGTTCAGGGGGGCCCTCCCTTATCTCTGTCCTTCGGTTGAAGCAGTTTCTTAAGCATAGGTTTTTTTGCGAGAACAGGCAGTCAGACCAAACAGTTATGTTTGCAAGCTACAGACTTAATTCAATGATGTACATTTCACAGAAATAAAAATGGATTTCTACTCTGGAAAATTTCCACTCTCTCTCAGCTGGGCAGCAACAGCCCAACTTCTGAATATGGCAGTCTCCCTGGGAGTGGAAAGGGACTACGGGAGGCCAGGGTTTCCCGTGGCCACTGGAGCACATGGTGGAGGGTCCTTTGTTTAGTGAGGTAGGGTGCTAATGCCGTCCCAGTGCAACGGCCACTCTTACAAGCTGAGCTCTGCTCACAGGAGAAAGCAGCAGAAGACAGAACCCAGCAGTGGTGGTGAATTCATCCCACAGTGACCGCAATGTTCTTCCCCTCCAAATGCTGAGATCAAATACAGAGCTTGAAGATGTATCCAACCCTTTCCCCCAACCCAAATCTCACAGTATCTCTGCCCTCCACGAGAAAATCCCAGTTAAAAAAAGAGAGAGTAGTCAGCTGGACCCCTCCCTTGAACTGTAGCCACTTCTTTTGTCTCCCTTAAGTATCCAGTCGTTATTGTTTCCTAGCAACACCTATGGGGGAAAATTCCTTAAGAGAAAAAAACAAAAGAACTCCTTAAACCTAAACAGTTTCTCTAATAATAATATTAACAATATTAAAAGCAGACAAAGAATAACACTCAAGAGAAACAAGTGATGCACACTACTGAAATAAACAGGGCCAGGAGACTTCTTCTCCTTTATAATGCCTTTTTTAAAAGTGATCAGCTCAGGATTGGGCGGCTCGGCAGGGCTGCAGTCCCCGTCGCGTCTCCCAGGGCAAATCAGAGGAGGAGGATATGCGCAGCTCTGTCCACTAGGGGCAGAGCCGGGGGATTCAGTCCTCGTGGGAGCCTTTAGGGCTTGATGTCCCCGTCAGATGTTGATCCTGTGACCTTCCCAGGTGGCTGGTCCCGGCGTTGGGACCACTCCCTGCTCAGGGCGAGAGGGACTCCGCATCTCTGCAGGCTCAGCAATCGACTCCTCATGTCCAGACATCACTTTAGTCTCTCAATTCTTATTTGGCTCGTTGTTTTTGGGGTTTTCTCGTTGCATCTCGAGTTGGGGTCCCACAAAGCATTCTGGATTTTGGAGTCACTTTGCATAACCCCCCCCACCCTCTCGGGTGTCTTCCCTATGCTGTAAGAGAGCACTGCCTCGGGGGAAGGGTCCGCCGCCGCACCCAGCCAGGCTTTTTACTAATACAAAAGAGGAGATAAGCCTCAACGACCCGGTATTACAATAACAAAGCACTAAGAATCCTGGCAGAGACCGATCTGGCTGCGTCCCGGTAACTCTTTCTCACAAAAAAAATATTAACTGAATTTTTGTTCATAACACTACATTTGCTCAGCCCATCTCCTAGTAGCAATCAGTCCCTCACGGACAATTCCCCTCAGTTTATATACTGGGCAGGACGTTCTATGGTGTGGTATATCCTTTGGCCAGTCTGAGTGAGCTGTCCTTGTTATGCTCCTGTTAAGATCTGGTTATTAAAGTTATTAGAAATGTCCCTTCCCCAATTAAGGTGCAAAAGGGACCATATGCCAAAGTCAATAGCATGGGTTTATTCAATTGTAAATTTGAAAAACACCAATCACTTGTGTTAAAATTTTAAAAGTTTAATAGTAATTAAATAGTTATAGAAATAGTAATAAAAATTAGAGCAATCAGAATTTGGACAATCAGAGTAAGGACAATAAAAGGCAATAAAAGCAAAGAATTACGAACGTTTGGATGCTTTCCTCTTGAAAGCATGCTCGCTAAAAAAAGATTAACTCTTAAATGAGCCTTGCTTGGTCTTATCCTATGCAAGCTGTTACAGCTCCAGAGCTCAGTCCCCAAGGGCACTGGGTGCCAGAAGCCAGCTCGCTCTCAGACTAAGGCCGCGGGTTAGCTCCTAGCAAGCAGGGAGATATTCAGCTCTTAGTGATTAGGCAGCTCTTGTGATTTCAGCTTTGCTTGCTAGGTAGCTTTTCCCTTGGCCTAAGGCTCCAGCAGATGGTAGAGAGAGGAGAAGCAGAAGACACTGGCTGTTCCACGAGTATGGCTTTATTGTAGGGGTCCGTGAAGGGTCTCAGCTCTTCTTCTTCCGAGTTAGTAGGGGTACAGTATGCTACTTTTATACCCTTGGCCTGGATCCAATCCTGACCAATGGCAAAGGTGTTAGAGTGACCATAAGTGACCAATAGTAGGGTTTAACACAATATTGCCTTACATGGCTATAGGGATAAGGTACAAGGCGGATGTCCCTGGAGACAGGAAACTTCTTTGCTGCTGTGTCAGCATTCTATTCTCCAAGGGGCCCTGGCTAAACCTGAGGGGTTTACTACAAACTCTTAAAAGGAATAGCCTGTTTCATATTCATAAATCTCATGCATAATTCAAATTTTCTTTTCAAAGAAAGGGTGTATTCTGTTATGAACAAAAATTTCAGTTGATTTTTTTCTGTGAGAAAAAGGTTACCACTACTGCTGGGCTGCTGCCTGTGTTATGGTAATTACGGGTCGTTGTTGTTAATAGTTGTTTTTGTATCAGTAAAAGCCCTGGCTGGGGCGAGTTAATGGCCCTTCTCCTGAGAGAGTGAAGGGTGGGGTACCTCCTGAACAGTGAGGAGAACAGACTTTGGAGGGGAGGGATATGCAAATAACTCCAAGGACCAGCATGCTGTGTGGGACCCCTGCTCCAAACGTGCAGGAAGAACCCCAAAAACAACGAGCCACCTAAGAGTTGAGAGACTGGAGTGATGTCTGGACGTGAGGAGCCGAGTGCTGAGCTTGCAGAGATGCGGAACACCTTTGGAGTCCCTTTAGCCCTGACCATGGGAGTCGTCCCGATGCCGAGACCGGGTGGGATGGGGCCGGGAAAAGTAACATCGGATGGGATCACCACGCCCTAAAAGGTTCCCACGAGGGCCTGATCCCCAGCTCTGCCCCTAGTGGACAAAGCTGCGCATATCCTCCTCCTCTGGGTCGTCCTGGGAGAGACGATGGGAGACTGCAGCCCCGTCAAGCTGCCCAATCCTGAGCTGATCACTTTTAATAAAGGCATTAAAAAGGAGAAGAAGTCTCCTGGCCCTGTTTATTTCATTTTCTGGTTGTTGTCAACTTCCCCCCTCATCTTGCAAATCAGTCATCCCAGTCGCCACCAAGTCTGGTCTTTCCTGTTATAGTTTGCAGTGGGGAATCAATCACCGACTAGTAAGTCCAAATAAAATGTAATTTATTAATTGATAGAGCAAGCGATAATAGGCAAAGTCAGCGCTGGGTGAAACCAACAAAAGGCTTGCACCCACCCGGGAGCGCTGGGTGTGGCCGGGGAGTCACCGCTCCACCAACGGCCCACACCCCTCTGGTGTTTCGCGGGGTGTATATCCAGTCCTGTTTTTGGTTGATGTGGCCTTCAGGGTAGTACTCTGCGCATGCTTCTCCTGTTGCTAGGTGGTCGTAGTCTGCCTCCCAGTGGTCTAAAGATGAAGGCCGGTAGTTTTCCTTATTTGGTATGGTTGGTCTGATTCCTGGAACTTTAAGCTTAATCTACTGAGTTCCTGGAATTTTAAGTTTACTGAGCAGATAAGCTAATACTGTGCTATCAATCATAGCAGGCCCGCCACCCATGTCAACAGTTCACTAAACAGATAAACAAATGTTGTGAAACCCATTGTCTTTGGTTTCGCCTTACTTATTAGGTCTGGAAATTTACTAGGCAAACAAAAGAATGTGGTGCAACAGTCTTACTGGAACAACTTTGTCAGTTTTGATGAACAAATTAAGGTTTTAACCCATTACATTTCCTGATAAGGAGGCAGTAATTCTTTTCTTGGGTATTTTGGTGTCTTGTTGCTGTTATCTCTGTGTGAAGAATTTATTGAGCTAGTTAGAAAAAGTATGCTATATCCCATAGTTTCTATTTTAATATTATGTTATAGCCTAAACCTATATTTAACACACTACTGAAAAGGATTAATACAGTATAACATTCTAACATAACACATATAATATTCATTTTGATATTTGCAAAAAGCCAGTCATATAATATGGGTTTTTTCACAGCTAACAAAGGATTAACCCTTTAAAATAATAGCCTGTTGCATATTCATATATCTCATACATGATGTAAACTTGCTTTTCAAACAAAGGATGTCTTCTGCTTAATTTCGGCCCCCTCCTTCATCTTGTAAATCAATTTCTTTGGCTCCTAGAAGTCTGGAAGAAGTCTGAATAGTCCCGATAAGGAGGCAGTAATTCTTCTCTTGGATATTTTGGTGTCTTGTTGATGTTATCTGTATGTGAAGAATTTCTTGGTTATCTTATCCATTCCTTGAGCTAGTTACAAAAGTATCTTACATCACATCATTTTTATTTTAATATTATGCTGTAGCTTAAAGGTATATTTACCATACTACTTAAAAGAGATTAATACAGCATAACTTTCAAACATAACACATATAGTAGTCATATTAATATTTGCAAAGAGCCAATCATATAATACGCATTTTTCACAATAAATATGAGAGAGACAGAGGGAGAGACAAAAGAAAGAGATAGAAAATAGGTGGGGGGGACAGAAAGAGAGTGATAGAGACAGAATAAGGAAAATATGACCACTCCTTTGTGAGGAACAACTGCTCACTTTTAAATTTTCAAAGGTTTATTGAATTTTAATGTGAGAAATGATACTCACTTCCAAAAATTTAGAAAAGTTTATTAAAACCTTATCAAAAATACAACAGAAGACTGAATAGAGAAAATATTACAGCACAGGGAGCAAAGGATTTTTCACACCATGTGCTCGCCCAAACAATGGAGGTTTCGCCTTTTAACCCTTTAGCCCCTCTCAAAGTTCTGTCCATTGACTCCTTCTTCGCTGTCCAGTGGTGGAGTTTACTTCTTTAACTCTTGATTGGAGGTCAGATGTTGCTATAGTAACAAGTCACCTCTCCCAAATGTCCCAAACCCAGGCAGTCTCCTGATACCAATGCAAGGGGGATAAAACACAACTATAAATCTATAAAACTTTTTTAACATATATACATGATATTTGCCTTTTAATTGTGAGAGTCAATCATCGCATTACTCATCTATCACACTTAACAAAAACACAACAAAAGGACTGAATAAGGAAAAATTTCAGCGCTGAGTCCCTGTGACTATCAGCCACGTGCTCGGTCTACAAAATGGATGCTCTGCCTTTTATACCCTTTGCTCCTCCCAAAGTTTTGTCAGTCAACTTCTCTCTGCTGTCCATTGGTGGACATTACTTTCTTACATCTTGATTGGAGGTCAGGTGTTGTTACACTGTGTCTCTTGGTAATAAGCTGGCCCTCTCCAAATGTCCTGACTACTAAGACTATTACAAGGGGGAGGGTAAAGAGGACTATGAGAGGACATATTACAATAACATCACTATACATTTTAACATCCACATAATATCTATCTCTTAATTGTGAGACCCAACTATTACATTACTTATCTATAACACCGTGGATCCCAATGATCTTCCATTGATATTTTCCAGATGGTTTTCTTGGTGGTGAAGATCCTCCCGAAAAGCATAGAATCTGATGCGTTAATATATGCTTAGGCCAGGTAGGAAAATCCAGGCACTTCCCTGGGGGGACGGGTGGGGGGGGTTTGCCATTGTCTCTTGCAACAGACTCTGGATTTGTTGCACCACGTGCAGTCCTGCAGTATAAGGCTTCAGGAATTACTCTGAAGGCCACTTTGGGGGACATTTGATGGATTAAGGCACCCCCTCAGTTGTTTCTCATGTGAATGTCCTGTGGATATAGCCTTCCCAAGGTTGGGGGTTCCATAGCCAGTTTGTGTAAGTGAGGATGGGTTCACTGTCCCTGGACAGAGGTTACCACACACTGAAACTTTTCCCCCCCACCTCAGTTGGGAGTGAAATCTGTGCAAACCTGCTCCCAACAAAATGCATCTGTGGGTTACGGTCTCCCATAACCCAAAGCAAGTCAGACATGATTCCTAGTATGGCTGCTGGGTTTGACTTGCATTCTTTTCCTTGTTTGGTTACTTCTCCCTGGGCTTAAGATGACTGAAGAATAGATTTCTTTTTATCTAATCTCAGCAGTTTGAATTTCAGTCCAAATTTCCAGTTAGGCATTCTTTAGGGAGAGGTGGGCTTTGATGGCTCCTTTATAGTTTTGCTATAAGGAGCGAAACTTTATATCAATGTTTGAGGCGTGAACTATTTCAATCTCTGACAGTTCCCTCCCAGCTCCTTGTGCAGCTCCTCACTTGCAGAGCATAGGACACTGAAAAGCCCTTGACTTAGGGTAAGCACTGCTCAGTAACAGCTAAAACATCACTATGTTATCAACACTATTTTCATAGTGAATCTAAACCACAGCACTGCACCAGCTACTAGGAAGAAAATGAACTCTATCCCAAACAAAACCAGGACAGCTTAGGATGATAATAGTGTACTGGTTTAGGGCAAATTTGTTAAAGAATCTGCAAAGGAGGGCCCCTCCAGAAAGCGAAACCCACACGGCCCCTCCCCCCAACCGGTTCGGGAAAAAATTCCTCGGAGAGAGGTGGAAAGAACCTGTTTATTTGACTGGCCCCGCACCCCCCAGCACACAAAATGAACAATACCCGATGACACCGCTCTGAGAAAGATGGCAAAATCAGAAAGTCTCTTTCGGGGGTGGTTGCTCTGTTCTCAGTCCCTCCGGCGCTGGGCCAGCCGCTGCAGCCGAACCTTCGGTGTTCCCGGGTCCCAGTCCGGAGCAGGTTCGAGATGGTCACAGGAACAGGAGAGGAGAAACAGTCCAGGAAGCAATGTGGACTGTTTAGCTAGAACTAGCTAATCAGCAGAGGCAGAAAGCAGAGCAGAAGCAAGAGCAGAAAAAGAGAGCAAGCAAAAGCAGCAAGCTGAAGCTGGAAGTGAAGAAACAGTCTTATGTACCGCTTTCCTCTGTGTCCCTGATAAGAGAAACCCAAACAAAACTTCCACTCTTCAGTGCCGGTCTTAAAGGCACAGAACAGATGAATGGGGATATACAAGCATCATAACGTCACCCCAGGACAAATAGGTAGTAGTGAGGAGCATGTTTATGCAAACTTTAAACTTTTCATCTCCTCAGTTCTTATTTTACTATTTTTATTTCATTTTTTCAAATAGACATGAACTTTCTTTTGTCTTTCAGGAAACTGTAGTGCGTTCACACTGGCCAGATGCCAGGCACCCACCAAAGACGCTCTCTCCCTCCCCTCCACAGCCAGACAAAAGAGAGAAAATAGAACAGAAGGCTCCTGGGTTGAGATAAGGACAGGGAGACATCACTCACCAGTTACTGTCATGGGCAAAACAGACCCAACTTAGGGAAAATAATTGAAATTATTACAATCAAATGAGAGTAGAATAATGAGAAATTAAAAAAAAAATCTTAAAATCACCTTCTCCTCACCCCTCCCTTCTTCACAGGCTTAACTTCACTCCCAAATTCTCTACCTCCTTCCCTCAGTGGCACAGGGTAATGGGGAATGGGGGTTGTGGTCAGTTCATCACACATTGTTTCTGCCTCTCCTTTCTCCTCAGGGGGAGCACTCCTCACATGCTCCCCCTGTTCCAGTATGGGGTCCCTCCAACAGGAGACAGTTCCACACAAACTTCTCCAGTTTGAGTCCTTATGGGCTGCAGCTCTTCATGAACTGCTTCTGCATGGGTCCCCACAGATCCTGCCAGGAGTCTGCTCCAGTGCAGCCTTCCCACAGGGCCATAGCCTCCTTTGAGCATCCACTTGCTCCAGTGTAGGCACCTCCACAGGCTGCAGGTGGATCTCTGCATCCCCATAAACCTCCATGGGCTGCAGGGGGACAACTGTTTCACCATAGTCTGCACCGTGAGCAGCAGCAGAATCTCTGTTCTATTGCCTGAAGCACCTCCTCCCCCTCCTTCTTCACTGCCTTTGGTGTCTTCAGGGTTCTCATATTCTCACTTCTCTCTCTGGCTGAAGTTGCTGTTGTGCAGGATTTTCCCCCCTTCTTAAAAATGTTATCCCAGAGGCACTACCACCATCACTTATGCCTTGGCCAGTAGGGGGTCTGTCTTCTAGCTGACTGGCACAGGATCTATCAGACACAGGGGAAGCTTCTTGCATCTTCTCACAGAAGCCACCCCTGTAGTCCCACCACTACCAAAACCTTGCCACACAAACCTGATACAATAATTAATCATGAGAAAATAAAAATACTGAAATACTTATGGTCTAATCTTTTGATTGAGCTATGCAGAGGATTTAAAAAATGAGAAACAATCAAGTTTATAAAAAATCCTCATAAAGCAGTTTGAGAGTGATCACATAATTTTTGTGTGTGCAATTTATATTTGGATTTAGACAACTGATGTTACTTACCCTTATAACCGTTCTACAGCTTACTAAAGTCAAACGTGGTCAAACTGTGGCTCTTAGGATGACTCCCTCAGGTTTAACTAGTTGGACCAGACAAGGTCTGGAAGAGTTCTGGATAATTCACTTTGTTGCGTGCTTTGCCTGGGAAGTCATATTCACTCCTTCTGTTCTTTGGGAGGCAAAGTGCAGTCTTGTTGTCTTGGTTTGAAAGACAGATATTGGAATATGTATCCCAATATAACCAGTTGATGCCTGGGCCAGTTCTGACCCTCGCTGCTGGGCCAAAGGCAGCACTGCGGTGTTTTACCCCAGAGATACCTTGGCTGCTGGAAAGTGCAGCGGGGCAAATCCAGGCAGTCAGGACTCCGTTTCCTCAGGAGAGAGCGCTTCTGGCGATGGTGGAGAGAAAGGGAGCGGATTCTGCTAGAAGGTTGCCAGATGTTTATTCCGTGGGTACAGAGATGTCTGCACTGGGCCACTGCTGCTAACAGAATGAGGCCGCATGGTCTCATTAACATTTTAAGCTCAGGACAGGGGAAGGGGAGGGGACAGGTGAGCCACCAATCAGGTGAAGGGGCAGGGTCTCAAGGGACTAGGGACACCTATCACACGACACCTTGCTGGTATGTTAGCCTGATTGACAGGGCACACTCAGCGAGGGGCGAGGGGGAAGGGAGAAGGTAAAACAGGATATTGCAACACACCACAACAGACAGATGTCTGCTAAGGAGCCTCCCTTGGAATGGAAAATATGATCCCCTCCCCTCCAAATTGTTGTAATTTTGAAATTAAGGGGATTTTGGGCAAAGATATGGGAAAAGGAATAAGTTCTTTACTAGTAGGTATAACAAGGCAAACAAACAACAACAATGGCACTGACAACAGAACCACAAACCCAGTAACAGCGTTCTCAGCTGCAGGCACTTTCCCCTTTGGTGTAGTTATGGTCACAGCTGGCAGGGGGTCTGGCAGGCTCCTGGTGGGCAGGGCAGGTACGATGATTCCCCTGCGGCTGCAAGGGGTGCTCTGGTGCAAGGTCAGGGACCATGTGGTAATGGCGGCTTGACCAAGATGGGAAGGGACAGATTAAGGGCTTGCTTTACAAACCCTCCAGGGGCAGTTGATCCCCGTGCCCCAGCAGGACTGTAGGAACCAGCAAGCTGGAATGGCAGGACCTCCTGGCAGGCAGAGGGTGAAAAGCTAGTGTAGCACAAACATGGAGCAATGGTGGAGGTAAGGTGGGTATTGGGAAGTAGCACTCCAGCTCCTGAACATAGTAAAAGGCTCTTCGGGATGTTCTTACCAGAGCTGGTTGGTCCTTTGGATCTGGGCTGTGCAGAGGATGGGGGCAGCCCCCTGGTGGGGAACGAGGGCGGTGCTGGGTCCTGGCAGGGCACACACTGGCTCTGGGCTTCCTGACAGCAGAGCAGTAAAAGAACCCCTGCTGACAAGCTCAGTCACAGTGCCAAAGGAAAAAAAAGAAGAAGTCAAAACCCACAGAAAGAGCAGGATCCCTGGTCAGAGATACCGGCCCCATGTGTCTGGTTGAACTGCCAGCCGTAAGAGCGGGAGATTGCCTCTCGCCCTGCCACCAACTCCTCCCAGAAACCCCAGCTCTGTTCCCATTCATCGCAACAGTCCCGGAGCCAGGGAGGATGGGGAGTGGGGTGGGAACAGCCCCCACCACTGGGCACAAAACAAATCAAAGACCCCAGCAAGGGGATGGGGTAATAAACCATCCCCAAGACATTTGTCAACAGCTGCACCCATCTGATTTTGTTCCTCTGCATGAGTAATTCTTGGATTTCTCTCACTAGTATTGATGCCATTTGGGTTTTTCCTTTTTTTCTTTTATATGTTCTCTGTATTCTTCACATATATATTTGTAACTCTGTCACCTATTGCATTAGTAGCTAGTTTTTCCAGTACTTTTTCATGGCCTTTCCCTAAGCAGAAAGACAAAACAAATTCCAGAGCTCCGAGCCCCAGGAGGAGCAAGGCCCCTATCCTATCTTGGTTCTTGCTGGGAACCAAGGCCAAGAACAACTCTTCAAGATACATTTTCATGGACAAAGTACAACTAGTGCTGATGGGGGGCTTCAGAGAAGGGGCTTGACCTTGGGGAGAGAACTGCACCACCACTTGTCCTCCTAATTGGTGCTTTTTATCAATTATGCTAATTTCCTAAAACCTATAAAAATGTACTCACCCCTGGGGGACGTGGGCTTTTGTGGACGTCTTTCTATAACTGCTCCTGAAGGCCTTCAAATAAAGATCCTCTTTTATATTACTTCCTTACTAAAATTATCTCGTTTCATTTCCAGGTTAGGCAAAAGGCAACAGTATATGCTTGCAAGAAAAGGGTACTCTCTCCAGTTTGGGTGAAAGGCAGTAGTTCCTAATTTCTTTTGACAGAAATAATGGAGTGCTAACATAACCATGGGGTATTATATAGTCAACCTCTCCTATGAAGACAGGCTGAAAGAGTTGGGGTTGTTCAGCCTGGAGAAGAGAAGTCTCTGGGGAGACCTTCTAGCAGCCTTTCAGTACTTAAAGTGTATAATACAACAGGGGGACCCCAATGTCTGGGAATGATTCGTATCTGACTCCATTGATTCAGAATGCTGAACAATTGCTTTATTAAACTATATTATATTACATTATACTATACTATATTAAAGAGATACTATACTAAAGAGATACTAAAAAGATACTAAAGAAAAACCCTGACTGTCTCCAGACAGTCAGGACATAGCTTCGAGTGACTGGTTAATTAATATAAACAACCATCACCAGAATCCAATTACCAAATCGCTTCATGTAAACAATCTTCCTAACACATTCCACACGTGTAAAAGCAACAGGAGCAACAAGTAGAGATAAGAATTGTTTTCTCTTCCTCTGAGGTTCCTCGCTTCAATTCCCAGGAAATATCCTTGGGAAGTTGTGCCTGCCTGCTCTCTATGAAGAGAGCTGTGGCCACAAAAGAGGGCTTATAAGACAGACAAAGACTTTTTGCCAGGGCCTTCAGTGACAGGACAAGAAAGAGGCAGCATTTTTAAACCGAAAGAAGGTAGATTTAGATTGAACATAAGGAAGAAATTTTTTTATTATGAGGGTGGTGTGGTACTGGCTCAGGTTTTCCAGAGAAGCTGTGGCTGCCCCATCCTTGGAAGTGTTCAAGGCCAGGTTGGATGGGGCTTTGAGCAACCAGCATGATTGTCCTGGATGACCCAAAAAATCATCAGGTATTTCATATCTTCTCTACACCAACTTGCCCAAGATTTTTACTGTCTGTCTTTTTAAGACCTGACAACCCGGGAAACAGAACTTGTGCATTTTGCCACAGGTTCACAGAGGGGACGGGCACTGAGTCCCTTTAAAAAGTGGGAATGAACACATGCAAGTTGACTTTCTTTCTCTCCGGGCTGCTGAGAGGGTTTGCCTGGGGCAGGTCTCCTAGTGGTGACCTGAGAAGCTGCATTTTGCCATCCAGGTCTGTTTCAGAGTGAATTTCACTGTGCCTTTCCCCAGCCACCACACCAGGCTGGGATGGACAGGGCAGGGGCCACAGGTTTTGGTGCCCAGCGAGTCCATTTTCTTCCCTCTCCATTGGGGCAGTGACCCAAGACAGTAGCACTGACACCAACTGAGTCCAGCAGGTGGCAGGAGGAGGCAGCAAGTGGCAGAACTGACCTCACACACATGTACCGCTTCTTGGGACTGCCTGACCCGGGGCCCTATCTTTTGGTGCTCAGCAGAACCATTTATTCCCCCTGCAATGCAGCAGCAACTTGGAACTGCAGCACCAACACCAACTGGGTCCAGCCAGGCTGAAAGGGAGCAGGAAGGCTGACGCCAGCACCCCCCATCTCCCACCAGAACTGCTTTGTAAGCTCCTACTTTCACTTTGTTGTTGTTGTTGTTCCAGGGAGATGGTTAAGCCAAGCAGGGCTTCTCTGCTGTTATAGATGAGTAATGAGATGGTTGGCTCTCATAATTAAGAGGTGAACATTATATGTATGTTAAAAGAAGTTTTATAAATGTATAGTTATGTTACTACAATGTGCTCCCCCCCAGTATTATCATGGGATGGTCTTGGTAATCTGGGCATTTGGGAAGGTTGGCTTATTACTATGGTAACACCTGACCTCCAATCAGAACATAAGAAAGTGACCTCCACCACTGGATGACAAGGAAGGAGTTGTCTGACAAGGCTCTAGGAAGGGCTAGAGATATAAAAGGTGAAGCATCCATCTTGAAGATGAGCCATGTGGCTGGCAGCCATGGGGCAGGGGGCTCCCAATGCTGTAATTTTTCCCTATTTATTTTAGTCCTTTTGTTGTATTTTTTTGTTAAGAGTTAATAAACCTTTAAAATCTTTCAAAGTTTCTCACATCTGCCATATTGTCTTTGTCTTCTGTTCCATGTGGTCGGCTATGGCAGCTGCCATCTTGGGAAGAGGGGCTTCTCTACCATCTTGTTTTCTTTGTTCCTGGGGAGTCCACAGGATTCAGCACCTTTGTATCTAGTGGTTATTGCTGTTATCTTGGTTGTTGCTGTTTTGATTTTTAGTAAACTGCTATTTTTTCACTTATATCTTCTTACATTCGTCTTTCCTTATTGGTAAAAGGGGAGTGGTTAAAGCTAAAGGGAAGATAGTTAATTTTGGAGTCTCTGCCCCTTATAATTCTCTTAAACTAAGATAAATTTAGTGCCCAACTAAAGGGGCTTGAGACAGAAAATGAAAAAATAACAATTTTGACTGAAAAATTTATATATTGGATACAGAACTCCCTGGTCACCATGCTACTTGAGCTATTCATGGAGGTGTGGCACCTAACCTTTTATATGTGTCTGAATATGTGCAACCATTTGCCCATGATGGTTCTCTTGTTCAGATCAGACAGAGAAACCAAGATTGCTTTGTTGATACACTCTGTGATATCAGTTTATGTAAAGATACCATCAGAGACAATGAAGAGTGTTTAGTATATGTATTTGCTGCTGTTTACCTGTCCTGGGCTGGGCTGCTTCTTCTAGGGGTTTATTAATAATCACACCTAGCCTGTTGGGGGAACAGGAGAGGATGATTTTTCCCAGCCTTTCACCTCCTTCTTCTCTTTTCGGTCTGATACATCACATTTTGAGAAATTTAACTTCCCTCTGGATGTTGACACCATATTCTTATTGCTAGTTCTGCTATGTCTCCTCCATATGGTCTACAACATGTTTATAGTCAGGGCTGAGATTTCCAGGGAGGTTGCCCAGAGATCTGACCAAGGGGTGGGAAATCCTAAGTGGCACGGAATGTGGGAGGATATGGGCCAGTGTTGTGGTGTGTTTTTAGCTTCCGGGTCCCTTCCTCAGGTGTGCCAATATTCCCTTCTCCCTTCCCCCTCGCCCCTTGCTGAGTATGCCCTGTCAATCAGGCTTAACATTCCAGCAAGGCGTCATGTGGTTAGTCAGATTCAAAAGATGCCCCTATGCCCAGAGGTCATTGGCCTGTCTAAGTGTCATCCTCCCTTGAGACCCTGCCCCTTCCACCTGGTTGGTAGCTCACCTGTCCCCTCCCCTTCCCCTGTTCCTGGGCTTAAAAGGTTAATCAGACCATGCGGCCGGCATTCTGTTGGAGCAGTCGCCCCGGTTCAGACCTCTGTAACCATGGAATAAACATCTGGACATTAAACCCTCCAGCGGAATCCTCTCCTTTCTCTCTTCACCATCGCCAGAAGCTCTCTCTCCTGAGGTAAACGGAGTTCCTGACAAGCCTGGACTTGTTCAGTGCCCTGCTGCAATCTCCAGCAGCCAAGGTATCTCTGGGGTGAATTACACCACAGTGCCGCCTTTGGCCCAGCAGCGAGGGTCAAACGGGCCCAGGCACCATCTAACTGGTAATATTGGGATTCATATTCCTATAGGCCAGATTTTGAAGAAGTACTCTGCTCCAATAGTTTGTAAGTTCCCCCCTGAACAAATACAGAACCCCACTAAGGTAGCAGAATATTTGAAAGAAAATTGCAGTGGTAGTTCAAGAGAGGGACAGCTTATTGCACTGTGCTGGGCCTTGGCTAATGTTTATCGCACACTGCTCAATACCGTACAGAAGCACTTACAGCTGGAGGGGAAGGAGAACAAATCTACAGACACCACAGTCACTCAGGATGCAGTTAAATCAGATGGGCTGCCTAAGCCAATAGCAGTTGCCCCTGTCCAAAAGAGGAAATACAAGACCAAATCTGTTTGCCTGGTGGATGATGATGGGGAGGCAGAACCCTCACAGCCAGCAGAGGAATCAGTCAGAAATAATGACCAAATCCCTATCCTTAGAAAGTCTACACAACCTGTGGAAAGACCTCACCTGATGAACAGACAAATCCATATTGAGCTGGTTGATCTGAGTCTGGGATATCACAGGTGACAGTATGATTTCGGACAGTACTGAAGTGAGGCACTTGGGATGTTTGTTGAGGGATGTGGGTATTGACCAGGGGATAG
Organism: Zonotrichia leucophrys gambelii; assembly: GCF_028769735.1. Taxonomy (NCBI): domain Eukaryota; kingdom Metazoa; phylum Chordata; class Aves; order Passeriformes; family Passerellidae; genus Zonotrichia; species Zonotrichia leucophrys. The sequence goes on along the minus strand of NC_088199.1, from coordinate 2,898,585 downwards.
TGAGGAGGCCAGAATCTCACTCTGGACGTGACTCTGAACAAGTGTGAAGGAGAGATACCTTTGCCAGGAAGACCTCCAGCTGCAGCAAGGCCCTTGGAAAACTTTGAAGCATCATCCAGAAGGGAGGATGACATGTCTGATCCCCTTGAAGGGACCTCCAGAATGTATGCCCAGGGAGGAAACAATAGCCAGAACTGGAGCAGCCCTGCCTCTAACCAGGTAGAGGCCAGGGAAAATCAGGTCTTTTGGACTGTGTGGATCCAATGGCCTGGCACATCAGAACCACAAAAATACAAAGCTTTGGTTGACACTGGTGCACAATATATTCTGATACCATCGGGACATGTGGGGGCAGAACCTGTTTTCATTGCTGGGATGACAGGGGGGTCTCAGTAGTTGACTCCACTGGAAACTGAAGTGATCTTGACTGGGAAGGAGTGGAAAAAACAGTCCATCATGACTGGTCCAGAGACCCCACATACCACTGGCATAGATTAGCGCAGGAGTAGGTATTTCAAAGACCCAAAAGGACATTGGTGGGCTTTTGGGATAGCTGCTGTTGAGACAGAAGACACTAGACTGTTGAATACCTTGCCTGGTGTAGCAGAGCATTTTGCCTCCACAAGAGCTTATTTGTTGCTTGTTAACTGGTGAAATAAACAGGACAAGTTATATTTTACTGAGTTATTTCGGCACCATGGAATTAATACTTCCAGCTGCCAATAAACATCTTGCTGTGGAAATGAGATCTGGAAAGATAAGCTGGATTTGTCACTGACAGACACCTCACTTTACAAACTATAAAAGCTACACCAAGCTTTCACAAAGCAGAAATATTCTGCATATTCCCTGGAAATGTGTGGAGTTTCTCCCCAAAGCAGGGATGCCTACTTTGTGGTTACTCCCCAGAGGTTGAGTGAAAGGACTCTGTGTACACTATTATCATTTTAGTATTATGTTAGCCTCCTAATCAATACTATTTCTTTGCTAGCTATAATATAGCTACCTTGATATTGCGCACTGTTTATGTAATATACTAGTCATTCTTTTTGGTTTATATTGAATAGTAACTCTAATTAAGATCTTTTTCTGTTATCTCCTGTCTGTTCAATAAATAAGTAATTTTATAATAGACCTGATCTGCCATCCTTAGAACTTGCATGCCAGAGTGATTTCTTAAATTGAAGCTGTTGCCAAAAATATGAGGCTGAGGCAGGACTTGTCTGAAATTCCCACTCGTCTCGTGACACCTGGTCATTCAGAGGACTCTTCTGCTGTAGGATTCCTAAGGGTTGAAGAACAGCAGGTACCAATTGCTACTGCAACAGTCCATCATCAGCAATACCGTGTGAACTGAGACTGTGATTCCCATCCATAAGATGATCTGTAAACTGGAGAACCAGGGAGCGGTCAGCAAGATTCGCTCACCCTTCAATAGCCCTACATGGCCTGTGTGTAAGTCTAATGGACAGTAGAGACTTACAGTGGACTATTGTGGCCTGAATAAAGTCACACCATCACTCAGCCACTGTTCTGGACATGCTGGAACTTCAGTACGAACTGCAGTCCAAGGCAGTCAAATGGTGCCACATTTGACATGGCTAATGCCTTTTTCTTCATTGCTTTAGCAGCAGAGTGCAGGTCACAGTTTGCCTTCACCTGGAGAGGCATCCAGTAGACCTGAAACTGACTGCTGCTGATGCCATTTGGGTTTTGCCTTTTTTTCTTTTATATATTCTCTGTATTCTTCACACATATATTTGTGTGTAGCTCATCTGCCAGCTCCCTCATCACCCTGGGATGGATCCCATCTGGTCCCATAGATTTAGGAACATCCAAGGAGCTCAGCAGTTCTCTGCCTCCTCCTGGATAACAGGGGAACTGTTCTGCTCCCTAACACCATCTACCAACCCAGGAGGACAGTTGTCCTGAGGAGAAGACATCTCCCCACTAAAGACTGAGGCAAAGAAGGTGTTAAGCACTTCTGCCTTCTCCCCAACTGCAGTTACTAAGTTTCCTCCCACATCCAGTAGAGAACAACGATGGGTCTTACCCTTCCTTTTGATGTTAATATATTTGTAAAAACATTTTTTATTATCCTTTACAAATGTTGCCAAATTAAGTTCAAACTGAGCTTTGGTCTTCCTATGTTTTTTTCCTACATGCCCTAGCAACCCCCTAAAATACTTCCTGAGAGACCTGACCATCCTTCCATAGATGATACATCCTCTAGTGACATCACCTAGGTGAACCAATAGAACTTGAAACATTAACATGTGCCTGCAGAGGTTTATGGGAGGGAGGCTCTTCTCACCCTAACCTTAGAGGGGTGTTTCTTTATGCCCCTCCAGGGCTGAAGTGTTACAGTCCCAGTGGTGGGCCTCCAAGCCTCCCCAACTTCCCCTTTTTTGTTTACTAAAAAGGCCTCTGCTCTAGACCTCTGCAAGCACTTAACAAAACACAACAACACAATCACCACAACAACAATGATAAACAGCGTCCATAAAAGAGTTTTAACTAAAGACAAAATCTATCCCTTGAGCCACCAGTCTTTAAATAGCTTGGAGAGCCAGTCGTCGCCTTCTGTTTGTATTTTATTTACTTGATCTTTTAGGAATTGGACCTTTGGTGTATTGACTCACTGTGATCTGACAGGTTGAAGCAACACATGCCTTCAAACTCTTGACAGCCCTGTCCGTGGGCAAGCAGCAGGTAATCATTGGTGTTCTGTTTTGCAAGGTAGCATGTTGAATTGTCTCTTTAAAGTGATGGATGTAACATTGGACTGCTTGCTAATCCAGCATTCTAAATTGGTTAAATCCCTGAGGCCCTTTGCTGCAGCCACCCAAGGTAGAAAAATGGAGGCTGCAACTCTCTTCCCATAGCTCCAATTCTTAATTTGGTCATCACAATTTTTGCCAACTTTATACAATGATCTCTTTTGGCAGCCTGATTTATTCCTGTGGTTCTTTAGTTGTGTATTCAAGCCTGAAGGTTCAGGGGTCCCAGTTGTCTGCCAGGTTGTACTCCTTATGGATGTTAATGGGGAAGCTACCTCACCTTCCATTGATGGCATCTACAGTTACTGGCCACTCATTGTCAGCCATCCCCACGAACTATGTAGAGAGTGGGTCATCTGTGGAAGGGGCTAGCAGTGGGCCTGTTAGCTAAAGGAGCAAGAACAAGCTGAGAAGCAAGAAGAAGCTGATAAGGAGCTCTCTCCAAGGCCGTAACCAAGGAGACCAAGAGAAGTGAGGAATTGAAGAAAGATAAGAACTTTGCAGCTGGATGAAGTATTTTTAGAAAGTTAGTTGAAGTCACTGTAACTTTTCACCAATGACGTTATGTTGATTTATTGTGGCCAATAGTTAGGGTAGAAGAAGTATAAGCAATTAAAAAGTGTATAAAAGGTCAGCCATGTTCAATAATAAAGAGTTGCCATCTGAGACTGCTTGTGGTCTCTGCTTTGTGTCGTGACCGCCTCAACAACGACAGTCATTGGGGCTTCCCGCAGGCAGGCACATGTTGTCTTGTTTCAAGGTCCTGGCTAGGGTGACCCAAACATTGTGGGTGGGTTGAGGGATCACCCAGGCAAAGGTATGTGGCATAGCGAGGAGCGTCAAAATCTTTACTGCAGCGACAACAATTGACGGTCCTTTGGCCATAATTGACTTTGGCTGTTGGGGACTTGGGTGGCCTGAAAGTAAATAAATAATAAATTAAATTAAAGAATACCACTTGTTTAACAGTCTCAAAACATTAAATATAGTTAATGTGGGTGGCAATGCCAGCGTGATATTCATGGGTCCTGACTGGTATCGTTCTATCGGTTTGGAAGGTCCTGGCTGGTATTGTCAAGATGGTGTGGATGGTCTCCTTTGGGCTTCTTTTTCTGTCTTTTCCAAGCTTCTGCCATTCTTTCTGTTGGTGTGTTCTGATCTTTTTCAGGTTGTTCCAGTGTTGGTTTTGCTGCCTCTAAGAATGGCTTTCTGTTCTTTGCTGGGATCCACCTTGGGCCGACTGCTGTGGAAACACAAGCATACCCTCTCCCCCAGGTTATTAATGGAAAGTTACAATAATTTGTTTGGTCTCTGGGTCTTTGATCAACACAGATGGTTTTTCTTTTAGCTGTGAATTGGTTGCATTAGTGTAATGCCTGATGATCAGGGCAGTAGGCTCCATAAATGAATTGTTCAAAAACTTGAAAACATAAAGAGCCTTTGCCAATCTCTCAATGGGAGAATAGGTCTGGAGTCCTCCTCTGTTCATCAATGACCCTTTTGATGGAATGGTGGGCCCTTTCAATGATGGACTGTCCTGTAGGGTTGTGTGGTATGCCTGCTTTGTGCCGTACACCCCACTGATTTAAGAACAGATGGAACTGGTGTGAGGTGCAAGCAGGGCTGTTATCCGTTTTTATCTCCTGTAGAATGCCCAAGGTGGTAAACGCTAGTAAATAATGTTTGATGACATCTTTTTTCTTTTCCCCAGTGTGTGCAGGAGCAAAGACTGCACCAGAAAAAGTGTCTATTGACACATGTATGCATTTCAATCGCCCAAAAGGGGCATAGTGTGAGTCACATTTGTCTGTCAGAGCTGGAGACTCTGCAATCCTTTCGGATTGACTCCCACTCCAACAGATGGAAGGGCATAAGATGGACAATTAGGGCACCTGGCTATGATGTATCTTGCTTGGTCCTTGGTGATTTTAAACATTCTGACCAAGGCAGGTACATTTTGATGAAAAAATTGGTGGCTGATCTTAGCCTGTTCAAAAATATTGGGAAGGGTGTTTTGGGCTACCATGGCTAGAGCGTCTGTTCTCTTGTTTCCCTCTGCAATGAAACCAGGAAGGGTGGTATGGGACCTTGTGTGCATAATATAGTAGGGATGTTCTCTGTGGGATAAAAGATAAATTAAACAGGACAGTAAATCATATAATTGGGGATTAAGGATATTTTTTAGAATCAAATTTTCGGCTAGCTGCACTATGCCATAGACATAAGCCGAATCTGTAATTAAATTAATTGGTTCTTTGAATTTTTAAAAGAGTCTGACCACTGCAGCCAATTCGGCAAACTGGGTGGACCCATGAACGATGTCAGTGTCCGACTCACATTGTTGGGTAGCTGGGGTTTTCCAAGTAAAAACTGATTTATGGGAACTCCCAGATCCATCTGTAAAGACGTTCAGAGTCTTTAATAGAATTGGACTTTTTAGGAGTTTGGGGGTCAAATTGAAAGTCGAATTAAATAATTTATGTTTTGGGAAATTAATAGAAATTTCTCCGTGGTAACTGTCTAAAGTGTATTGCAGTGGCTCAGATGTTTGTAACAGCCAATTAAGTTGTTCAGTGGTAAGGGGCAAATATATATTGGCAAGATCTATTCCTGTGAGGGAATACAGATGCACTCTAGCCTTCATGATTAGGTGAGCCATTGCTTCTTATGTTGTAGTGATTGTCTTGTTTGGTTGATGGGTCCGAAAAACCTATTCAATGATTCTGAGGATGTTTGATCCCATTGAAAAAACAATGGATGAAACCTTGGACTTGTGCCTAGAATGGCTAAGGAAGAAGGTAGGTTGGGGTGGTACCTGTGAGCCTGCTTTTCTTGTATGGCTTGGGCTACCTTTTGTACCACCAACTTGGCCTCTGGTGTTAGGGATCACAGAGTGTCAAGGTCCTCGTCACCTTTCAGAAGTTGGAACAATGGAATGAGGTCATCAGTGGTGATCCCCAGCAGTGAACAAACCCAGTTGATGCTCCTGCAGAGCTGATGTAATTCTCACAGGGTCTTAGGCTCGCCCTTGATCTGCAGCGGCTGGGGAGTGATGGTCATCTCTGTGATCTTGAGGCCAAGGTACTTCCAAGGAGCAGTCCGTTGGATCTTCTCTTCTGCGATTTCAAATCCTTGGCTTTGTACAGCATCAATAACATCTAAAACAACAGTCTAAAATGATTCGGGTTTCCGCACAAATAAGGATGTCATCCATGTAATGAAATATGATGATGTTTTGGTGTCACTGTCGGCTTGATGAAAGAATCTGGGCCATGAACCATTGGCAGATGGTGGGCGAGTTCTTCATGCCCTGAGGTAGAACTATCCAATGGTACCTCTGTAGAGGTGTCTGTCAGTTTAAGGATGGGACTGAAAAAGTAAAATGGGGGGAATCTTCTGGGTGTAGTGGAATATTAAAGAAATGGTCTTTAAGATTGATAGCATTCATTTTCCAGTCTTGGGGTAGCATTGAAGCTGAGGGTAGGCCGGGCTGGAGAGGACCCATGTCTTCAATGACCTCATTGATCTTTGTGAAGTCTTGCAAGAGCCGCCACCTGTCTTTGCTTGGCTTTTGAATGACAAAGACTGGTGTGTTCCAAGGGCTAGTGGATGGTACTATATGACCCTTGGACAGCTGCTCTTGCATGAGGGACTGCAGTGCCTTTAATTTTTTTCTCTGGAAGGGGCCACTGATTCACCCAGATGGGGTTATCAGTCTTCCAAGTCAACTGGAGGGTGGCATGCTGCTCAGCGGCCCCGACTAGAAATCCTGTGGTCTTGTTAGGATTTCTAGTCTAATCCCCCATTGAGACAGTAGGTCCCTGCCCCAGAGTGTCACAGGTGCCCGAGTTATAAAAGGTCTTACTGTGGCAACTCTTCCCTCAGGTCCCTCAAAGCATATGATGTTTTGGCTTCTGAAACTGGTCATGGCTCCCCCAATGCCTGAGATGACCCCAGCTGCTGGCACAAGGGGCCAATCTCTTGGCCACTTGGAGTGGGAAATAATGGCGACGTCCGCTCCTGTGTCCAACAGTCCTGAAAGGTGGATCTTTTTTCCTTTCTGGGACAACGCACACTCTATCACAGTTCTGTCATGGCCTAGAATTTGGGCCCACATTACCAGTGGGTCAGCAGGTGTTGTGGTCAAATCCAGTAACAAGTAGGCTTGGGCAATAACCGTTCCTCTAGGGATGAAAAGTGGGGGGTTTAGGCACAGTACTTGGACAATGATTTCTTGTAGGGATGTTACTGTTGAAACTTCAGGAAGAACAGTGAGTCCCTCCATCCCCTCCTGGGTGTCACAAATTATTAAAACATCCCTAGGTCGATCCTCACGCCCATACTTGCCTGTTGGCATGTGGTGAACAAAAGTATCTTCAGTTTGAACTGAAAGAGCTCTTGCCAGTAGCCTCTGAGTTCCTGGCTGGATCTGCCGCATGTCAAGCTCCTCTGCGGTGATGGAGCTGTCACAATGGACTGGAGAAACTCGGCACGCTCATTCTCTGAGATGATCCGGAGAGTGGGGCAAAATGGCCTTGCATTTGGTGTCATCGTGCGAGGCCGCCCCGCACTCTGCCAGGAGTTTCCGGAGGGCTGGTGGTTCTGTGGGCATTGGCAAGCACTGATGTTGGTGACATTTAGGACACTGACACTTATTGCATCCTGAGGATTGGGATTGGTTACTGCCTTTATTAAACCAGTATTGTGACAGGGCGTCCCCAACACGGGGAATAATGAGCATTGACTCCATGATTGCAGAAGGCTGATCAATTGCTTTATTAAGCTATACTATACTATACTATACTACACTATACTACTAAGAAAAACCCATCGCCCTTGCCAGGCAGTCCGATACACATGTGGATCCAATTGGTCAATGAATCAAAACACCATCACTAGTGTCCAATTAAGAAACTACCTTTTGGTAAACAATCTCCATGACATCTTCCACATGTGCGCTACAACAGATGCAGCAAGTGAAAATAAGAATTGTTTTCTCTGATCTTTCTCACAGCTTCTCAGGAAAATTCTGTGAGAGAATTAGGTCTCTCTCTCTTCAGAGAATATGTGATTACCACAAAACAGTTTCCTTTAAAGTGGCCTATTTCCCTGCAGTTGAAGTATGGTCCCTTGTCACAGACATCTTTTCATAAAAATCCTTTCTTTAGGATTTTTGCCCCTTCTGAGAAGCTGTGGCCTCAGCAACAAAATGTAAACAATGATTATCTGCTGCGGTGGAATGCAACAGGTGGATCCGTGATTGGTCTCGGGTGGATGTTTGGATTTACTTACCACTCATGGCAGAGCTGGGTCTCGCTCTCTGCTGAGACACAGACCTTTGTGATTCATTCTTTTCTATTCTTAGCTTAGCTGGCCTTCTGAGAACTTTTCTCTCCATTTCTTTTTAGTATAGTTATAATGTAATATATATATCATAAAATAATAAATCAAGCCTTCTGAACATGAGGTCAACATTCTCGTCTCTCTCTCACCCTGAAGACCCTTGTGACCACTGTGACAGTCCCTTTTCACTGTTGTTATTGGGTCTGTGGGGGATTACTTGTGCAGCAACTAGCTCTTCTATGCTTCCCTGACTGGCAGCTTTAAGGTGACATCCCGGTCTGCCATTGCTCTGATGGTGCAGGCTTCGACCATCTGAGCAATGGTGTGCTTAGGGTTGAGGGGGAGAGAACAAAGAATATCTCTGCACTTGATGTTCACATTGGCTACAGCTAGGTGTGCAAGTAGCTCTTGCCGAGCCTTTGGGTGTTCTATCTGTTTATTGCCTGTCTAAGACAACCAACAAATTTTATAAAAGTCTCGTCCGTTCCCTGACGAATGTCAGTAAAGTCAATGTTTGGTGTTGTCCCATCTAGTGTTTGTAAAAATGCTGGTTTTGCTGCATCTTTTATGTCTTCTAACCCAGCTCGGGGGAGGTCTATTTCCTGATCTCCCGGCTTTGTGAAATCTCCCTCCCCAGCTAAATGGTCTGTTGTTAGATGTGCCCTTTCATCTTCCTGGGCATAGTCCTTCAATAATTGTTGTAATTGTTTTTTCCATACTCCCTCCCACAAGATGAATTCAGTGGGGGAGAGTAGGATGTGCATAAAATGCTTCAAGTCATGGGGCACCATGACATGAGCCACAAACACAGGATTTAATAGGTTGTTAAAATAGGGCGAGTTCCTCCCATGATCTTTTTCCACCTTGTAAAGGTCCTTCATTTCCCCGTGGGAGATGGATTCCCAACGTGGGTTAGCTCCCGTGCAATACTGCACTGGCGCCACTTGGACTTCTGTACTAGTTCCCAATCCCCCTTCTTGACCGCTGCTTTCTGCATCTTCTGCCATGAGTCTTCAGGCTCATCCTCAAACTCAGATGAGGCCTCACTTTGCTCCTCAGAAGAGGAAGTTTGCCTCTTGGCAGAAGAGAGGGTTTTTCAGTTGACCAGCATGGCCCATTGTTTTAGGCCTTCGGTAGCCAAGACGGCTACCTTCCGGTCAATGTCACGTGCAGTTCTGGTTCCAGTGGCATGAGAACTGGAAGGGGTGGAATCAAAGGAGATGGGGGACGCCCCAGAAGGGCCTTGTATCAAAATGGCAGACTACCAGCATGGGGTTCCAGATTTGTGGCCCAGGATGGAAGCAGACTCTCTGATGGAATGGGAGGGTCCTGACACAGGGGTGTTTAACATGGGGGTGGATCCCAACACAGGGAGAGGACCCAATGAGAGAATGGGGAGCAGGAGCAAACTCAACATGATGGTCCTCCTCATGGGGTGGATGCCATTTTCTGAGCAGTACGAAGGGGGAGGGGGTGTAAGGATTGAGGGACAATGGAACATGGGTCAGGGTAGGATCCAGAGTGGTATGGACAGTACAGGGATGGAAAGGGGATAGAAAAGGAGGGAACATAGCAGACAGCAAGTGGCTTGCCTCTGCCCTGTAGCAAGTTCCATCTCCCATCCTGTTCTCAGGATCATTTGAGTTAGGGATGCAGGGGGTGGAGCACAAGAACTGGGGAGAAACATCAGAACTTTTAACATTGGAAACAGCCTCCTAAATCAAATGAAAGGTAGGATAAAACTTGTCAAATTTTAACATCCCTTGGGTTTGCAAAAAATAAAGTCTTTCCCCAACTGCGTCCCAAAATGCCAAGTGGCAAACAGAATCGACAGAAACGTGCGGAAATTTTTTAAACAGCCAATGAACAAAAGACTTTAAATTTCCCTTAAAAAAATTTTTTCCCTCTAAAACCAGAACTTCATAACTCAAACATATACCTCCTTCTCAGCCTTGGAGAACACACTCCCCATGGCTGCCCCTGATGAAAAGGGACCGCCCACCCACAGGACTAAATCACCACCAACCAGCCTGAACCCTGGGTGGGTGCCCACCAACTCACTCTCCGGCAGGTCCGGGTGCAGGTCTCCTAAAATGTCCTGCCCGTGTCATTAGTTCAGACGGTCCTCAAGCTGCTCAGAGGGTGCTGGCTCTCCCTTCAGCAAGTCCTGATAAAACTCAGGCCTTGCTTTCAGGGCTGTGGCTGACCTGAAGGTGTCTTCTTTTCTGACGACGATGGACCAGCCAATTCATTGCCGGAGTTACTCTTCAGAAACACTGAAAAGGGGTCCCTGTTTGGGCACCACTTGAAGTGGGAATTATATATGGGGAGAAAGTGGTGGATCTGAGGGTCAAGGGCCAATGGGAACAGGGAAAAGTGGTGCGGAGGAAGGGCAGCAAAGCTGGGGAACCAATGAGATAACAGGGACGCAGCATTGGGGCAAACTGGGGCCAATGGGGATCAGGGGAGGAAAGAACATTACAGGGGGAATACAAATATGGAGAAACGGGACTGAACAGGGGTGACATCACCTAGGTGAACCAATAGAAGTTGAAACATTAGCATGTGCCTGCAGAGGCCTATAGGAGGGAGGCTCTTCTCACCCTAACCTTAGAGGGGCATTTCTTTCTGCCCTTCCAGGGCTGAAGTGTTATAGTCCCAGTGGTAGGCCTCCAAGCCTCCACATCAACATAGTCCCACCCCTGGTGGGCTCACTCACCTGCTGTGACAAAAAGTTGTCCTCCATACACTCTAAAAACTTCCTGGATTGCCTCTTTTCTGCTTTATTAAGTTCCCAGCAGATGTCCAGCAGGTTAAAGTCACCTACAAGAACAACGACTGGTGATCCTCAAACATTCTCCAGCTGCTTGTAGAATAAGTTGTTCACCTCTTCTTCCTGGTTCAATGGATGATAAAAGACTCCCAGTAGGATGTCAGCCTTGTTGGCCTTCCCCTTAATTCTTACCCATAATCCTTCAACTTCGTCATCATAAGTTTCAATACCCATGGCCTCTAAAGCTTCCCTAGTATAAAGGGCCACCCCTCCACCTCTTTTCCCTCTCCTGTCTCTTCTGAATAGCTAATGGCGACTACATCATAGCTTTGCTGTTGTGCCATGCCTTGCAGCTCTTGTTTGTTTATTGAATTTGCAGGGAACAGCCCCAACGAAGGCAGGAATGATGAACCGGACTCCATGTTCTCAGAAGGCTAATTTATTACTTTATAATACTATATTATATTAAAGAACACTATACTAAACTAGACTAAAGAATACAGAAAGGATACTTACTAAATGCTAAAACTATAATAATGAAAACTCATTACTCTTTCCGGAGTCTAGACACAACTTGGCCCTTGTCTCTCTCCCTCTGGGGAGCCTCTCAGTAGCCCTCGGCCAGTCTCAAGTCGGCAGACACCAGGGAGGGCAGCCCCGACACGGCCAGCTGCGGGGAGACACTGTCCTGTGCCCCGAGGGTACTGAGGGAACCTAGGCTAGTCACCTTTGCAGCAGAGGAGACACCAGAGACATCGGTAGAAGACAAAGGGCTGACTCTTAGCAAGGGTTAGGCCAAGGTTTTATTCCAGGAGTCCCAAAGGAGCTCCTCACCCTCAGGGGGCATCCTGCTGAGAGCCCCGGGAGATGAGCCAAGGTTACATTTAAAGGGAGGTGGAAACCAAAAGTAGATAACATTTGAGACAGAGTAGGGATCCGTCCTGAATTAGGTGAAGTGTCTGACAACGGTGAAAAGTCAAACGGCCAAAGCTGAAGGAAAAACTCGCATGCCGAGACAGCAAGGAGACAGAGAAAGAACAACAGAAAAGACCACGAGGTCAATTTGCCCCAACCTAGAAATTCCTTTGATAAAGAAGAACTGGTGCTAAGTGTCATGCAAGATGAATATGTATGAACTTATTGTGAAACTGTATGCATATGCATTTGGAAGGGGGATAAAAGGAGGTCTGAAACCTTAGGGGGTACGCATGCCCTTTTGGGGAGGCTTGCATCCGGCGCGCGTCGTAATAAAAGCATACCGGGCTTTACAACTTTTATAAGTTGTGAGGTTTCTTCTTTTCTCCGCAAAACATTTTGGCGAGCCAAGACAGGAGTTCTCTGTCCCCGCGGGGGCAGGGGGGATAGACGGACCTCCAAGGCGCGCCCCAGGATTTTTTCCTGGTGGGGCTCCGCTTGTCTCAACTTGCCACCTGCGAGGACAGACAACGACCCGCTGGCCTGTGGAGGAGAATACGGTATGTACTGAGGGGCCCCAGGGGGGAGGAAGGAGAGCAAGGGAGTAAACCACCCAGAGACGTCTGGGTTCATGGGTTCAGCTGATATAGCAGCTTTATTAGAGACGGGGTTCAGCTGATAGAGCAGCTGTATTAGAGATGGGGTTCATCGTTCTGATAGAGCAGACCGCTAGCGGCTTTGGGGGTAAGCCGGGTGAACCCGTGTATGTGTGTATTGGGGATTCATAGTTCTGATAGAGCAGAACTGGTGAGCCCGTGTGTGTTTTGTTTGTGTGTGTGTGTGTGATGTCCGGACACTGTGTTGCTGTATGGTTAATGTGTGTGGTCAGTGCACTGTTTTTGTGATCGTGCAGGTGATAAGTGTATGGTGTATAAAAGAGAGTAAATCTACAGTGCCCTACAGTGTGGGGGGTCAGTACTCCCCGTGTTTGAAGCAGCCGAGTGAGGCCAGAGGCGCCGGCTGCAGCAGGCTGCGGGGGCAGGGAGAGAAGTGCCCCGCGGAGAAGCGAGTGGAGGAATGTCAGTGATGGAATTTATCGTGTTTGAATGTAGTGATTTGTGTAGATTTGGTACATTTTAACCGTATGAGCTCAGAGAGTTCCTTTGCCTTGGATGTTTGGACTTGATCTCTAGACTGTGCGCTGTTATTTTGATTGTGTCCAGGAAAATTGATATGAGTAAATGCTGAATTATGGTATGCTGTGTTGTGTCGAGAAAAGTGAGCACTTTGAGAAATATGCCCTTTCCCAGTGATTTTGTGTGGTGATTTTCTTCCGCTGCATTGTGGTAATTTGATTCTCAGATTGTATAGTGGTGTTTATGGAGATTTTAAGATTTTGTTGCAACAAGAGTAGCATTTTACATAGGAGAACTATAGTACGGTGATTTATGTTTAACTTCGATAAAGTGAGTTAAAAGAATTCCAAGAATTCTCCCCCTCATAGTAATTCAAGCCTTGGCTCTATTGAATTTGAGATAAGGGGGGGGGGAGAGTGCGTGTGTCTGTGGGCATATCAGAGTTTCGGCTGTTACTAGCACAGCCTTTTTGCAAAGCAGCAAACAAGTGTAAGTAGACACAGTGCTTAATTAGATTGTGCAAGAAGAGAACTAGAAAAGACTGATCTTTTGTAAAACAGAGTTTATATAGAAGGGATGAATGAGATGAATTAGTTAATGAGACTTATGAGATTTATGAGACTTCGGTTGGTACTGCAGTAAGTCTTTACTGGAAACAATCCGCTTAATGGATTTAAAGTTCTCTGTAACAAACAGAATAGCCTGCCTTTGTGAGCAATTTCGGGGAGCCTTTGGTACATCAAGAGGCTGGCACGCTGTGTGAGGTGACAGTGGCTGTGCCCTGGGCACAGGGACAGCTCTGGCTGCCCTGTCTCCCCAGGGAACACGGGAATGGCCTGTGGGCAAAAGCTGGATGTGCAGGTATTATTGCAGTGCGGTGTTTATGAGAAACACTGGTATTGCTGTTTTGCTGTTCCAATAAGTGTCAGGGTACACGCCCCGAGTGTAAATTAGAGGTTTCTGGTCAAGCGGATTCAGAACCTAAGGTCTTAGAGCTTGTGTGTGGGAATCACATCTGATACCTGCCACCTGGAGCTGTGTGTATAGGAGGAAAACTGAGAAACTACTGTGAAGAGTCTGTAAAAAGTTTGAATGGAAGCGAGATAGGGCAAGGAGAAATAAATAATGAGAACTGACCAGAGCAAACAGGTTCCTAAATTAGCCCCTTTTGGGAGGGGCTCACTGGGAGGAGGTTGCCAGTAAGAGCAGCTCAGAAAATAAAAAGATTTATAGTGCTTCATTGGTGTTAGTACTGTTTTATAATAGGAAGATAAATGGGATAGTTTTTGTATGCTGAAATGTCTTTTGTTTTAAGAAATCACCCAGAATGACAAAGAGACTGTGAGATCAGACCGCTCTCTGGTCTTGGCCCTTGAAAAGGAAAACAAGGCAAAGAGAAAGCAAATCAAACATGTTGTTCAGCATGCAGCATAAGATAGCAACATATGAAATCAGGCAAGGATTATCACGCTGAAATGCGAAGCAATCACAGTTCGCAAAATGAGTACATATGATTTGTTAAAGGCTTCCTCCCAAGGTAAGGGAGGAGGGGTAAAGGTGACCTGCCCAAAAGGGAAGAATTTTTGTCGGCACAAGGGTCATGTGTTCAGTTTTAAATAAAGCTTTAGTACCTGTGGAGAATGTTTATGTTGTAGTGTGGGGAATGAACAACTGGCCAGTCTGAGAAGGCATGCTTTTGCAAACCTTTAAAGTAACATGTGTACTATGTGTACCTAAAAGCTTTTGTACAATTCGCTCAATTTGCTAAACATTCTCAAATGAGAAACGTTCCTCTGGAGGCAAATAATATAAAGATGTTAGGCTTAATATTAACAGACACTGAAATTAAGAAAGACATTAGTAAGGAGATATTAGAATAAGTAAATAAGTGTTTTCAAGGGTATGGGCCTCTGCTGCACCAGGGAGAGTGAAAGATGCTCCCCCATCAAGCTTAATGAAAGAACACAACCAGTGAGAACTGAGTAGTACCCTCAAAAGGAAGGTAAGGAAGGAATCAGTCCAATAACTGATAGTACTGGATTACTGGATTAAGGGCTGTCAATAAGATAACACAGAATTTGTACCCTGTGGTAGCAAATCCATAGACCTTACTAACTTGTTTAACACCTGAGCTAACCTGGTTCACTGTTTTAGGCCTAAGAGATGCCTTCTTTTGCCTCCCTATCCACGAAGCCAGCCAGAACATTTTTGCATTCAAACACAAGCTCGCATAGTCCATGTGCCTGAAGGCTTCAAAATTCTCCACTCCGATTGGAGAACAGCTTGCAAAGACCAGAGTCCCGGGAAGCTCCACAAGAGGAAAGGAGGCTGTTGCAATACGTGGATGAACTTCTAGTAGCCACTCAGACGAGGGAAGCGAGAGAAGCCTGGACGGTAAGCCTTTTGAATTTCCTAGGACTCCAAGGACGCAGAGTCTCAAAGAAAAAGGCACAGGTAGTGAAACAGAAGGTAATCTACCTGGAGTAAGAAGTGAGTGCTGAGCAGCAGACTTTAAGGCAGGGAAGCCCTATGCCAAACCCTGAACCCCAGACAACGAAAGAACTCCAAACCTTCTTAGGCATGGCAGAGTAGTGCCAGCTGTGGGTTCATAATTATGGACTTTTTCGCCAGACCCCTCTATGCTCTTATTGCCAATGGGAACTGAGATCTCCAGTGGACAAGAGACACCACACAGGCCTTTCGCCAGCTAGAGAGTGCCCTCATGTCGGCTCCAGCTTTGAAACTTCCAGATGTAAGTAAAGCATTCTTTCTATTTTTCCATGCAAGGAATTGCCCTGGGAATATTGGCACAGGACTTGGGTCCATACCGGAGGGCAGTTGCTTACTTCTCTAAGCAACTAGATGCAACAGCCGAAGGATGGCCAGGTTGCCTCAGAGCTGTAGCAGCAGTTGTGCTGAACATTCAAGAGGCACACAAGTTTACCCTGGGACAAAAATGACTGTGCTAGTGTCCCACACAGTGTCTGCAGTACTGGAAGTAAAGGGTGGCCACTGGCTTTCACCAGAGAAGTTTCTGAAATACCAGGCCATCATGGTAGAGCAAGATGATGTAGAGATAGTGGTGACTAATATTGTCAACCCTGCTTCTTTTCTCAGTGGAATCAAGGAGAAGCAGTACACCATAGTTGCCTAGAGACCATTGAAGCTACCTACTCCAGCTGCCCAGACCTAAAGGACACTCCTCCGGACGATGCAGAGACCTGGTTCACTGACAAGAAAGCAACATTGCAAAATTCACAGTGACTACCTGCAGAGAGGTAATAGAGTCTGGACCCTTACCAACAAGTACCTCTCCACAGGATGCTGAGATAAATGCATGGACCCACGCCTTAGAAACAGCAAAAGGCATTCAGAGTTGTGCATGCACATGGAGCCATCTGGAACGAGAGGGGACTGCTGACCACACAGGGAAAGAAGAGACAATCCAGCTGCTGGAAGCAGTTCAGCTACCTGAAAAAGCATATTAAGGCACACCAGAGAGTGAGCTTAAAATTGGAGGAAAGAAATGAGCTGGCGGATGGAGAGGCAAAGAAAGCAGCAAAGGGTGAGGTACAGATTTTCCTCGAAGGTAAGCCATAATACAATAATACTAATCAAAAGAGACGTACAACTGCAAGGGGTGGGCTACCATTGAAAGAGAGCTAGTAATCCCTTCCCATTTTCGTGGTTACTAGTGAAGGAAGGGCACTAGAAAACACACTAGGGCCTAACTACTTAAAGCCTTTTATAGAGTGTGGCTCCTTTCTCGAGATGACCAAGGCTGCGAGTGATACAGAGTGCACTGAAATGAAGTGTTGACTTTGAAGTAGTAATTCCCACAGGCTTTCTAGAACATACATCTGATTGAAAGAATTGTTGTATCATTGTCAGGAATTTATATGCCACTATCACTCAGGTGAGCTGATAATGTGATCCTTGCCTCCAGACTAACCTCAAAATATCCCCCCGGGCCAAAACTCGGTCAGACTGGGAGAGGCCATGGGCCTGTACAGCAGCGCCAAATGAACTTTTCGGAACTCCCAAGGAAAGGGAGGTATCAGTATTTACTGGTATTAATAGATACATTTTCAGGGTGGCCAGAAACATTCCCCACCAGAACTGTCAAAGCTCAAGAGGTGACCAGATCATTTTTACAAGAGATAATACCACGCTTCAGAGTTCCAGCCACAATATCCTCAGATAAAGAATCACCTTTCATTTCCAAAATAGTGCAACAGATTAGTAGCCATCTGGGCATAATTAGGAACTTCACACCCCATACCGCCCCCAATCAAGTGGTCAGGTGGAGAGAATGAATCATTTGATTAAGCAGCAAATCATAAGACTGGGACAAAGAAGCTCTTCCACTAGCACTATTGCAAATTCAAACTAAACCTTTTGAGCTAAAGGAATGCTGAATCCTTTTGGAATGCCTTATAGAAGACCATATAGAATACAAGGGTAATGTCCAGAATGTCCACTTACATGGTGGCATCAAGCAAACAGCTCAGAGAAATTGAGAAACATGTGGCTGGAACTCGGAGCAGGGAGTTAGATAGCCTGGGGATGATGTATATGTTAAGTCTCTTACAGAGAAGACTTCGGAACCACAGTGGGAGAGACCACTGCAAGTACCTCTCACCACCTTCACTGCAATCAAAATCAAGGAGCAGAATGCCTGGATCCATCACTCTCGGGTGAAGAAGGCCCAGAAGCCCCTTCAGGAGTGACACCAGGAGACAATGAACTGAGACTAAAACTTATTTGGGCAAAATGAGTATATTGCGGTCGGGAGTAGCTCATACTTTAGTGTACAGAATTGTTTTGTATGGAATTATAACTGAAGTTTTAGAACTAGAGAGTACCTCTACCCAAAGCAATGCTGAATGGCCTTGGTCCCTGGCATTTAATCAGTATACTGGATCCATGGGAAAACCTTCTGAGATAAAAGATTTTAGCAAGAATGGGAACTGTGAACACTTCAAGGAATCTGAGGAGAAGAAATCAAAGTAATGTGCTTAGTCATCAATAGGATGGCTTATGAGAGACCAGATGTAATTAGTGTCTGAACCTCCCCTGGTGTATATGAACACCAGGAAGTCTGTGATAGCCTAAGTGAATCAGACTGTTGGTGTAATTTCACCCTGATACAGGCTGTAGAAGTGATGTGCCTTTGAGCTCGAGTTACTGTCAGACTTTCACTTGAATTCAAAGCGGACACTGCACTTTTCACCACAGCGGGGCCCTATAACCCCCATACTAGTTCAGACTCTACCCAAACTCCAAACTTGAACCTAACGTAGTAAAGAATGTGACTGAACAACAGCTATTATCCAATCCAGAATGGTCTCTCAAACGTGTGGAGTTGATAATGCAAATTAACATCTCAAAAATCCAACCAGCCTGCTCCTCCTTCCTAAAAACTTCCTTTGAGGGCTGGACAACATGGTCACAAAAACAGGCATATCTCAGGAGCAGAACAAGAAAGGAAGGAGCCAGCTCTCCTGGTGCCTAAAACCAGGAACACCAAGAAATCAGTTTCCTTAGGTCATTTTCCAAGCTGGTTGGCTGAACCCCCAGGCAATGGCTGGTAAAGGGTGCTGAACTGCAGGTGGTAAATTAACCCAAGCAAGGAAGGTGATTTTCCTTATTTATAGCTATCCCTTTTCCTACTGAGATTTGGATCAGTGATTGTCCCAGTCTGAGGCAGTTGGATTCTGCTTAAAAGAAGTAGAGAGAGAGACCCTCTCAGAGCACAGCAGCAGGCTGTAGGATTTTGAGCATCACTTTTGTGCTGAGTGTTTCAAGTAGCAGAAACCTGATCCCAGTTTCTTCTGAGGCACTGCAATGAATTTAGGCTTTTCTTTCAAGATTTCCCCTCCATTATCTTCTGCCCTGAACACAGTCCATAGCTTGATCTTAGCTAAGGGCAAAGTGGGTGAGGTTTTGTAGACCAGGAGAGACATTCCTGCTTGCCACACATCTGAGAAATCAGGTGCTTTGGAGGGAGAGGGAGAGGTTAGATTCCCTGAGGTCTCTACATTTCAGAACAAACATCTGCCTCAAGTATGACCTAAACCTCTGTCAGGTACACTTGTGTAGTGTGTCTGAATTTGCAGTATGAGCCCAGCACATCCCTCTGGCAGAGAGAGATGATCATGGACAGAAAGCAGTTCCTGTTCCCCATAACAAACATCTAACTGGCATATTAGGGACAAGATTAGGAGTTTTAAATAGAATTGATTCAGAAATACTGATGAATAAACTGGCTGCTGCAGCAGGTAGCCTAACAAAATTGAAGCAGCCTTTATAGCAATCTCTATTGGCATTAGGAACTAGCCAGTGACAGATTTCAAAAGTACTGCCAAAGTAAAGCAGTATGAAGAGGCCGGGGACCAAGACCACAAGTTGATAGTAGAAGCACTTAGTATAGTTCAAGATAATGTGTCTTTAGCTTTCAGATGTATACAAGCACAGTTATGGATACAAGCAACAGCAGCTCTGATCATATAGGAAAGGGGTGATGGTAATTTTCCAGCTGAAATTCAGAAAATTGTGTGGGATAATGCAATTGATTTTGAAAGGAAGTTTCAATCCTGGTGGACTATGGTGAGTTTCACCTATGATCCTGTTTCTAATGTGGCCACTGCCTTTGTGCTTACCATATGTAATGCCACTGTTTATGTTATCCATCCCATCATTGCCCTAAGATTAAACCATGAAGAAACAATACTCTATCCTTCAGAACATAGAGTGTGGGCACGAAAAGATGAATGAAAAGTGGCAGACAGTAAACTTAGAATCCTGCATTACTAGAGAACAAATGAGATTCATTTGTGAAAGCAATACTGCTAATGCCCAGGATGTGTTTGGACACTGAACAGGGAATTTGCCACTTTGAAATTCATCCAGTCACTGACCAGAAAACTGTGCTCGTATATACTGGAAAAGGGTGTTTGTTTGAGAACTGCTTGTGCTGCTGTGCAAATTGATAGCAATGTTATTCTGTCTAGTAGAAACCATTCTAATCTCTGTATTTGTAATTTTGTTAAGATTATTGGGTGTGATTTTTAGTATTTGGTACCAGTAACATCCCACCAGCTGATTACAGTCAATTACACAGTGTATCACAGACTACCACCTACCCCTATTAGAGTGAACCTTACATTAGTAAAGCAATTAATTAAGCACCAAGACCTATTAGAATTGAATAGAATTGATTCCTTGAAAAGAATCCAAGAAAGGAGAAAGAAAACCGTAATTACTGTCCAACATGATAAAAAGGAGATAACCAGAGTTCTACAAAGAATAAAATAAAATACAGATCATCACTAGTGAGATGTGATCTTTGAGTGGTCACCAACTGCAAATAGAATCTTTAATAAGTTGTGCCACCCTATTCTAGTTTTACTAATATTAGTTGAGATAAGCTTAAAATTATCCATTACATTGTTAATTTGGAACTGGAGAATACTACAACGAATGGCTGTACTAACCTCTTTATCAAACGTACATAGTGAAGCATTAAAAGACACTTATTGTCATGAAAGTTTTCATTAAGTAAAAGAATTTACTTATTTCCTAGGAAAGGGGGGAATGAGACAGAGTAGGGATCCATCCTGAATTAGGTGAAGTGTCTAACAACGGTGAAAAGTCAAACGGCCAAAGCTGAAGGAAAAACTCACATGCCGAGACAGCAAGGAGACAGAGAAAGAAAAACAGAAAAGACCACGAGGTCAATTTGCCCCAACCTAGAAATTCCTTTGATAAAGAAGAACTGGTGCTAAGTGTCATGCAAGATGAATATGTATGAACTTATTGTGAAACTGTATGCATATGCATTTGGAAGGGGGATAAAAAGAGGTCTGAAATCTTCAGGGGTATTCATGCCCTTTTGGGGAGGCTTGCATCCGGCGCGCGTCGTAATAAAAGCATACCGGGCTTTACAACTTTTACAAGTTGTGAGGTTTCTTCTTTTCTCTACAAAACACATTTTACCAACCAATAAGTGACCCTAAGAGAAATATACTGGGGGTTAGACATATAGGACAGTGTATGGGGCAAGGCTTGGGGGGCTGACCCCTAACCTCTGTCTAATCACTGGATGACCTGGACCAAAACTTCTAGATGGAGGGATGGGATGCTGAGTGATTGACAGAGAGCCATGGTGGGGATTTGGGGATGATCTCATCCCAAGAGAGGGATAACACACATAAAGGCAGTGGGGTACAGTTTGGGATAAACCATTTGGGAAATATATGGGGATACGAAACAAAACTACTTCAAAGTATTACAATGTATAAAAACGCACTACAACAGGCCCTGATTGGCTAATGAGTCAAAACAACTCACACCAGAATCCAATGAAACAATCACCTGTGGGTTGACAATCTCCAAACACATTCCAGAGGAGAAGCAAATGAGATAAGAATTGTTTTCCTTTTCTCTGAGGCTTCTCAACTTCCCAGGAGAAAAATCCTGGGTGAAGGAATTTTTTCAGACAATGTGAATGCCACAGTTTGTTACCCATGTTGCGTGCATTAGTATACATGCACATCTACTGGGCTACTGATTTCACCCCTAACTCAGGCTGACCACCCTTGGGCCTGCTTCCAGAGAGCCCAGCTTCATCCCCTTCCCCCTTCAAACCTAGTTTAAAGCCCTCTCAATGAGTTCCACCAGTTCATGAGCTAAAAGCCTTCTGCCCTTTACAGAGAGATGGAGCCCATCCAGTCCCAGCAGGTCAGGTGCCGTAAAAGTTGTCCCATGATCAAAAAATCCAAAATTCTGCTGATGATGTGAACCCTTGAGCCACTTGTTGATAATGTGGGCTCTCCTATTCCTTTCATTGTTTTTCTCTGACATCAAAGGGACTGAGCAGAACACTACCTGTGCTCCTGCCCTATCAACCACTTGACCCAGTGCCCTAAAGTCCCTTTTAATTGCCCTGATGCTCCTCTTTTCAATCTCATCACTGCCAGCTTGGAGTATCAGCAGTGGGTAATAATCAGAGGGCTGAATCAGCCCAGGGAATCTCTCTGTAATATCCCATACCCAGGCCCCAGGGAGGCAGCAGACATCCCTGTGGGATGGGTCTGGTCAAAATATGGGGCCCTCTGTTCCCTTCAGAAGGGAGTCACCTACTATGATTATCCTTCTTTTGAACATTAGAGGTGGTTATCTGTCTGAGAGATGAAGCATAATTGGAAGACTCACTGGGCAGATCATTTTCTTCTACGTCATCTGGCTGACCCTCTGGATCCAGGGCCTCATACCGATTCTGAAGTGGCACCTGGGTAGGTGATGGGGGTCAGCAGGAATTTTTATTACCTCCTTGAGTAGGGAAGAGAGTGAAGAGGACAGAGTAGCAGGCACATGTGCTGAAATGACTGCATCCTCCATTCCCTGTCCCCCTGCTCGAGGGGGAGAGAGTAGAAGAGTCTGAATTAAAGTTGAGCCCAGGTAGGAGATAAGGTTGGGAAACATATGTTTAAAAACTATATTTTTATTTCTTGTTATCCTAATTCTCTTTTTGATTGGCAATAAATTCAATTAATTTCCCCAAGTCCAGTCTGTTTTCCCTGTGACAGTAATCGGTGAGTGATGTCTCCCTGCCCTTATCTCCACCCATGGGCCTTCTGTTATATTTTCTCTTCCTTGCCCAGTTGGGGAGGGGGAGTGATAGAGCAGCCTAGTGGGCACCTAGCATCCAGCCAATGTCAGCCCACTATAGACTTCCTGCTGAAGCCCACTGCAACCTGGGCTAGCTCTGTACACTCCAGTAGCCACGACAGGAGTGGGGAACGACTGGAGACTGGGGTTTGCCCACAGCTGAGCCTGAAGAGCTGCAAGCTCTACAGTGCACGCTGTTACAGCCATGACAGGGACCAGGCGAAGAGGGAGGCTCTTTGTCTTGAGGTTCCACAGGGAAATTTTATTCCAGGTGAAGGGGGTAAGGCAGAAGAGAGCCCTAGGCACCTCAGTGCAAGGGGTTAAATATAGCTACAAACTAGGTGGTGAATACAGAAAATCCACCAATAGGGGAATTTCAAGGGTGGAGCAAGGGGATTACATCAACACTGTGGGACCAATCAGGATAGGGGGAAGAGAGGGGAAAGGTCACATGGGCCAATGGGGTGTCATGAATTAGGGGATTTCCAAATAGGTGTTTCAATCAAGGATTGGCCCAGGGGGTGAATGGCAGGGAACATTCAGGGAAAAGGGGGAGGGTCGCCTTGACAGGCAGGGAAAGAGGGGCAGGGTTGCCTTGATAGGCAGGGAAGGGACTAGAACAAAGGGAGGGGAATAGCTTAAGGGACAGCTCTAAGGGAAGATAAAACAGGAAAAAACAACTTGAGGAAAGCATGGGGGGATGATAGAATAAACCATTTTACAGTAACTTAATGAAATAAACACAAACTGCAACAACTTCCCTTCTAAACTCCATACTTTCTGTGATAAACACACAGATTTTACAGATCTAATCAGATAACATCTGGTATCTGAATGTACAATGTTTAAAATCTCTTAATGCAACTTTTGCTCAGAAGGAATATATTCAGTTATCCTATTTTGAAAAACACTCTTCTGAAGCACCTAATAGCAAGGAAAGCAAAAATTATTTACTTTAGTTCCTTAAAATGTATCAGTAATTACAGAATCACAAAATATATTGAGTTGGAAGAGACCCACAAGGATCATCGAGTCCAGCTCCCTGCCCTGCACAGCACTAGCCCCAGGAGTCACACCATATGCTATGCCCAAGAGTATTGTCCAAATGCTTCTTGAACTCTGTCAGGCTTGGTGCTGCGACCACTTCCCTGCAGAGCCTGTTCCAATGCCCAACCATCCTCTGGGTGAAAAACCTTTTCCCAATATCTAACCTAAACCTCCTCTGGCACCTTACCTAGAAAGATTTCTAAAGTACTTACTGACAACTTACAACTGAGTATAGATGTTGCATAGTTAAAGCTATGGACTACTTTGTGGAAAGTTGTACTGTAAATCTTCACATACCTCTACAGAAGAGTAATTACTAAAAGCTTTTATTGCCTTATTGTAGATACTTTAACGGAATTTCATTGCTCCAATTTCTATTAAATCATTTAAGGAAATTAAATATTTAAACAAAGATTTCTTCAGACTACCAGTGAGCGTCTTAGTCATTACCTCCCCTGTAACAACAAAAAGGTTCTAACAAAAGATACAGAAGAGACATGAAAGGATTACCTTTATCCAAAAAATATGAAAACAGGGCAAGGACACAAGAAGAAATTGAAGGCATGTGTAGTGACTATCTGACTTCAGCAGTACTTACTAGGAATTTGTTTTAAATTTTTAAGTGGAAGATCTATTGATAATTTCTGGAAGTAATTCTGGAAGTAAATCCATGGATATTATTGTATGCGGCTGCCCTTTAATGATTTGGTTGAGTGTGAGAAATATTTTTAAAATGTGAAAACAAAACATTATTTTACAACAAGTATGAACTTTAATGTTGTGAGCACTGAATGAAAAATAACTACACAGTTAGGGCAGTCCTTCAGCTTATGCTTTGTAATCATAAAGCTTGAGGAAACCTAGGAAATACAGGTGGGAGGAAGAAAACAGATCATTGTCATTTCAGACCAGCTCATATTTCTAATGTCTCAGAGACAACAGATTGTAACTAAACTCAGCAATTGGAAAAGACATAAAACCAAACCAAACAAAACAAAAAAGTGCTCTTGCAAGGAGGCCATATTTCACATGCACACCTTGGGCGCAACAAATAACAACAAATAGACAAAATGTGGGCACTTTTAAAGGTGAATACTAATATGGATTTCAGATAGTTAAACTATACTGAAGTAAGAACATTTACTTTACTGAGACTGCAAAGGCCGGTTTAGAGATTCAGAAAAATGAACGTTTATTCAACGATTTCCCACAAATGACACATGCAAATTTTACTCAGGTGTATTGGTTTTGCATGACCTGGTTTTCGGTAACAGGAGGCCACAGAGATGGCTTATGTGAGAAGCTGCTAGAAGCTTCCAGCATGTCCCTGATGGCTCTGAAGATGGACATGTGGCTGGCAAAGGCTGGGCCAATTAGAAATGATGGTAGCACCTCTGTAATAACATATTTAATAAGAAAATCAAAACAAAGTGTTGTAGTGCACTAGATAGTTTATTTGGTTGGTGTTTTGGCCCTGGGTGGTGGGAAAAGTTTTACTGGGTATGTAAAGGTCATGTGGACTGTTGGTTCCCCCTTTCTTAATCACATGGTTTGTCCCCATACCCCCCTTTTTCTTGGTGGTCTGTCCCACAGGTGGCCCCTCCCCTTGCCCTTGCCCAAGGCCATCCCATTGGCCATGGTCTTCTTTCCCCGTCCCCTTTCCCTGGAGTATAAAACTGCACTGCAAGGGGAGCACGCCCTCTTTGCTTCCTGGGTGGTCTCGGCCACAGAAGTGTCCTGTCTCAAACTGGACACTCGTTTCCACGTGGCAAAGAGCACTCTCGGTCTTTTATCCTACGTCTAGGCAGTTCCGTGTGGGCTTGAGTCCTGAGGAAGCCAGATTTGGACTTATATAAAGCCCAGAGACCCATGGTTCTGCAACAAAGGTTGTGATGCAATTGTAATTTTGCAGCCAGAAAAGAGCGGTGTGAGAATATGTGAGAGGAGAACAACATGCAGACACTAAGGTCAGTGAAGAAGGAGGGGGAAGAGGTGCTCCAGATGCCAGAGCTGAGATTCTTCACCATTGTGAAGCAAGCTGTCCTCCTGCAGCCCATGGAGGACCACAGGGGATGCAGAGATCCACCCGCAGCCCGTGGAGGAGGAGCCCACACTGGAACAAGTGGATGCCTGGAGGTGGCTGTGATCCTGTGGGGGACCCATGGAGAGAGGGGCCCTGCTCCCAGGCTGGAGCAGCCTTTCCTTGAAGGACTTCACCCTGTAGAAGACTGACCCACTCTGCAGCAGTCTGAGGAGGACTTGTGACCATAGGAGGGACTCACGTTGCAGCAGGTCACAGGGAGCTGCTGCTCATGAGATGGACTCAGGCTGGAGAAGTTCACAGAGAACTGTCTCCAGTGGGAGGGACCCCATGGTCTCACAGCAGAGGGACAACTCTCCCTGAGCAGTGGAAGAAAACCCCTATTCCCTGCTTCCATTTGCCACTGGGGTAGGCAGTAGGGCTGGGAAGGAGGGAGGGATGAGGGGAAGGTGTTTTTAAGGGCTTATTTTACTTCTCATTATCCTGCTCTGATTTTGTTAGCAATAAATTCACCTTATATCTCCAAGTGGAGACTGTTTTACCCTTGATGGTATTTAATGAGTGATCTCTCTCCCAATCCTTATCTCAACCCATGAACTGTTTGTTAAAATTTTCTATCTTGTGTCCAGCTGCAGAGGGGTGAGTGAGAGGCTTTCGTGGGTGCCTGGCGTCCAGCCAGCGTCAAACCATCACATCAGGCTAATAAGACAGAATAGTACATGTATATTGCAATACATACTTTGGCCACAATACATGTTTTCAAATAAGTTATATCTCTTAACAGCTAAAAGGACAAAAAATGTGCACAGATTTACACTGATGTATAATTAGCTTAAAGGTAAAGTACTGTGCTGACTTGGGCTGGACTAGAGTTGATTTTCTTCATAGTAGTTGGTATGGGGATATGTTTTGGATTTGTGATGGAAACAGTCTTGATAACACAAGGATATTTTAGTTATTAGTGAGCAGTGCTTTCTACAGCATCAAGGCCTTTCCTGTTTCTCACACTACACTTTGAAATTGCCCGATCCTGAACTCTTTAAAGATGGCTCTTAAAAATTGGCCAACACTGATGAACCCCAATACCTTCAAAAGCAGATTCCCAGGAGATCTTACTAACTGGCTCCTTTAGCAGCCTGAAATCTGAAATCTGCTCTCCCCACATCCAGGGTCAAAGTTTCACTGGCAGTTTTTCTTCTGTCATTGTCAACAATTTGAAACTCAACTACTTTGTGGTCATTGTGACCAAGACAGCCATCAATCACCACTTTGCCCGAGTCCCTCTCTGTTTACAAACAGATCTAGGAGGGCATCTGTCACAATCCATCCTTACGGACGAGTTTCGTGATGGTTTGTGGATTGATCTCAGGGTGCAAAAAAGAACCGACACAGTACAAGGGGGTTTGCAGTAATAATCAAAAAAAATGCACCTTTATTGAGTGACCACAGCAAAATGTGATAGAGGGATTAAGGGAGAGAAAAAGATATGGAGAGAAAAGAGGGGGGGGGGGGGGAATATAGCTACCAAACATAGAGACGAAGTCCTTTGGTCCAGTCCAGCCGAGGATCCGCCTGTTACGTCGGGGAGATCTCAAAATCTCTAGCTAACTCAGAGGTTTTTATTATGATAACTCCATTGGAAATTGTGAGAGGGGGAAACAGATACAATAAAGAATAGATGTAACAGGTAGTCCATGTTCTCAGCAGTAAGCAAGAGTCATTGTCTTCTTGGTCTAGTGGTCACAGCTGCAGGCAAACATCTCGATTTGGTCAGCTTGCCTTCCCCACATACCGCCCCCGGGTTAGGGGTTTCAGTCCCAGTCCTTGGAAAGAGAAGAGGGGCCTTTTCACATGGGGGTTTCATGTCTTGGTCTTTGATGGAGAGGCTTCTTACATCTCCGTCTGTCTGTCACGGTGGTTGTAAAACAGGTGAGGGTCTTCTGTGGGAGACCATCGGAAACTCAGGAGAAGTCCAGCCAGGCCGAGAGGTGGGACAGCTTCCAAGGCTATTGTTGCAAACGGGGCACGGTGCCCCCTTCTTCTTCTCATTGGGCTCAGTGTACCATACAGCAAACAACACCTGTGAACAATAGCTTAGCACTGTGCTCAGGTCTTGAGGCCCATGGCATGTGTAACTTTCTCCTACAGAGAAGACGGGGGGGAAGGGGGGGGGGGGGTCTTCTCTTCAGTGGTCCTCAAATGACGATCGTGAGGCAGATGAGGGAAAATTCAGACAGACTCTCACAGCATCTTAGTCAGTTCCCTTAGTATCTGCACCAAGAAGCTATCTTCAGTGTGCTTCAGAAATTTCCTGGACCTGTTTGTGTCTGCTGTATGATGTTCCCAGTTGATGTCTGGGAAGTTAAAATCATCTATTCTTTGAATTTTATTTTTACTGCTCCTTGTTTATGTAGTTGCTTCCTTTCCCTTAAAGGTGGATTGTGACAATAATGTCCTAGTAGAATTTTTGCAACTGTAAGGTACTTATCCTAAAAGTCTTTTACACCTAAATGTATCAGCCCAAAATGGGTAGGAGTTTTCCTCCCTGGTTCAGAAAGCCAGGTCTCAAATGAAAAAATGTCACTGACCTAGGTCTGCATCTGTGGGCACAAATAATGATCCAGACAAGGGGAGCTGAACTGCTCCCCAACCTTGTGCAAGGAGTGTATTTTGCACTGGACAATGATGAGGCCTGCCGTCCATCTGAACCCTTCATCCTGGTACTTGTTTATTGACATGATGGGATGTAATTTGCAAAAGCTTCTTCTCCTGTTAGACTAGTTTTGGCTTTAGCTCCAATTCGTCTTGAAGGCAGACAGTAATAGTGTCAGGATCAATGAGTTAGGCTCTCTTATTTGGCACAGCAAAACCAAGAGGCAAAAAAGGGACTCTTCACTCTTTTTGTACTCATGCTGCCTTCATTTTGAAAGCTGTGAAATAAATGTGGTTCCAGAAATTAACTGAATCCTAGCATAAGCCAGCACTGCACGTGTAGCATCCCCTGTAGCATCTTCTGTGTTTATGGGAGACCTAGTAATTTCACAGGTATCTAGATGTAAGACTTCTTCAAGATTTCAATTTCAAAATGTTCCATAGAAGTACTTCTTAATAAGCATTCTTGCCTACTCTCTATTTATAGGCTTAAAAATTTGCTTTCTGTTTTCTATTTGCCTATTCAAACCAGAGAACAGATCATCACCTCCAAAACCCATCTGCCTTATTGAGTGAATTGTTTTTGCATTAAATGAGGCTTTTACCTTCTGAAGGAATGCAAACTGCCTTTCTGGAGTGAATTTATTCCTGTCCAGCTTTATTAAATGATTCTGCAAGACAAGCCAGAAAAAATAGCACAGCCCTAAAGACTTGAAAAAACACTGAACACTGAGCAACTTGACTCTCAACCTGTTTCTCTGCTTTAGTTCAACAGGTTATGAAGTCTCTTTTTTTAGGGCTATTTCAAAATATCAAGGATTAATGTTTGGCTCTTCTGCAGATATCAACTCTTGCCTTGAAAATTTGGACTGCTTTTTAGCCTTGTAACCAGTGAAAGGGGTTGCTTGTAACTTCGCCCCAGTTCAACTATTTGCTGATTTTAGTTAAGCTTTTTAATATGCTTCCTCTTCTTTCATTCTTGCTCATAGAAGTATGCGTTCTCCTTTTAAACATATTTTATGCAATTTTAGAAGTCATGCATGAAAAACTTTGTGAATAAAACCAGTTTTGGCCATCTAAACGTTCACAGTGAGTGATGCTGTGCCAAGTGTCCTACTTGATCACATAACTGAAGAATTTGTTTAGATATTGAGGTGTATCACCATGGAAGATAGATGCTTTTACAATTAATAGGACCAAAATGTGCACTGTGTGTGATTGCTTTCAAGATCTTCAATTAATATTACCATGCCAGCTTTTGGCTTTGTCTGATCTTAAAAGTTAATAATAAATTAAGACTGTGATGATAGTTTAATTCTTATCAGATTTCTTTCCACATGCTTCTGCCTTCCTGTTGTAGTCCTGAAACAATTTGGCTCAGCGTGTCCTAAGTAGACATTTTTCTGGTATAAGGAGTCAAAGTACAGAATACCCAGCTGTTAAATATCTTCCTGCAGTGGCTGAAAAGCAGACATCAGCAGTGTGGGAAGATAAGCCAGAGCCTACTGCATTCCAGCCTTCTAAGTGTGGTCCTTTGGATGTCCTAGTGCAGCTGTTATAACACCAATTACAGATTTGAAATAGTTTAAAAATTGGGCAATGTTAAGTGACTTCCTGGCACTCCCGCACTTTTAATCAAAACTACAATGAGAGATGGGACAAGTGATAAGATCTTCCCGACAGTACATATGGATCCCTCATGAGGAGTTCACATGTGTTTCCCTAAGCATTTAGCCACTGTGTCCACTAGAGATGACACAGGTGTCTTAGTTTGGAAAGACATGTGTCTGCTAAGGAAGGCAGGAGCCTCCCCTGAAATGGAAAAATGTAAACCCTCTCCCTCCAAATTGTTATAAATTTGAAATTAAGGGGGTCTCAAGCAAAAATATAGGAGCAGGAATAACAGTTCTTTATTAGGGAAGAAAATATAAAGATAAAATAAACAGTGCAGCAGACCAAAGCAACACTGACAGAGTCAGAACACAACCTGACACCCTGTTGGTCAGGGTGTTGGTAGCAGTCCAATTGGAAATGTGACTGCAGTCCTGGAGTGTCAGGTGTGATTCTGTTGGAGCAGTGTTCTTGTAGAAGGGGGTAGTTTTCTTCTGAAGATTTAGTGGAAGAGGCAGCTGTTCCTCTGGGAAATCCAGTGGAGAAGCTGTGCTGGTGTTCCAGAATCTCAAGATTATATCTGGGTAGGAGTGCTTGGCTCTTCCCTCTGGACAGAGCATCTCACAATGGGATGCTATAGTTCTTATCAGTCATGTAGTGACATTCAATAGCCTGTTATCAGCAGATGTCTCCCCGGAGGGAAGAGTGCTTGTGGAAGAGATAAGGAAAACTACCCACTTAACAGAAGACAACTGCCATACAGATGGCAAATAGAATACAATTTGCTTGGCAATCTAGGACAACAGGTAAATTACTAGATGTCTTCCTAGTATTGTGTCTCTACCATATTTAGTTTTTCTATTTGAAAATCATTCCATACACAAATGAAATTAATACTGCTTGAAGTATGTGGTCTGTGATCCTGACCAAAGGTACTGGAAGGCTGGGAATAATCCAGATGACTTCTTTGGTTCAGAGTCAGAGAAACAATGAATTCAAAATGCTAACTATGTTATTTCAAAGTCACTGAATATACAATAGGGGAAAAAAATCTAAACCTACATGGATTAGACCTCTGTGGCCAAATTTCTCTCTGACTTTGTACTGAAATGTCTGTGGTGTATAAAAGGTGTAAATCAGGTAAGAATTAACCTGTGAAAGGTGGTTTATGTGAGGGCCAGGAAGCAGATACATTTCCTTCTGGAAGATGAGGTCTTAAATGGAAATAATCTTAAGGAAGTGTGAAAAATGATGCTCACTTTTTAAATTTCAAAGGTTTATTAAACCTTAACAAAATACAACAAAGGACTGAAAAAGGAAAAATTGCAGCGATGGGAGCATAGAACTAAACCACCATTGTTGGAGATTTTTTCAGAAATGGCTTAGAAGGCAGCTGTGAGGAGTAAAATTCTCACAGCCTGTTTCTGTAAACAGTAGAAGTTCTCAGGTTATTTTTAATTACAAGTAAAAGTGACAAACATGTAGCAGGTAGGGCCTGGCGTTCGGAAGATCTCGCGATGTTACGGGAAGACAGGGCCCCTGTTCCCTTAGATAAGAAAATTAACATAGGAATGCAGCCCCCTAAACCAGATGCCAGTAATTTTCCATTTGCCCAGTAACTTTCCATCCCTTACTAACCATAGATGGTAAAGACAGACCCCCTTTTTGACGTAGAAGCCCCTTAGACTATAAAACCCCACGAGAAGAGAGAATAAAGGCCTTTGATCATCCACCACATTGGTGTTAGCGTGTTTCTTAGGCCCGAGTGACCCTCGGGAAGGGGTCGCCGTGCTGTCTCTTGAAACCAGGCTGCCTGCCTTGTATCAGAAGGCAACACAAACATGAAGACCTTGAGAACCTTGCATACCAGAATTCTCAGGCAGCTTTCTCATAACAAGTAGATATTCTATCTTTGGCTGTTTTGGGAAAGTAAAAATAATTTTGAGAACCCAAATCTTGGTATTGGAAACATAAGGAGGGGTTGGTGTGTTATCTCTGACCTATTGTGAGCTCGGGTTTGCAATATGCATGAACTTAATTAACACGGTTTTAAAAAGTGATTGATTGAGTGAATAAACGGAGTCGATGCCGAACAAGGAAGTTGGGTCTTCTCCCTCCATCTTCAATACACCATGTGCTCAGCTCCAAAATGGCTGCTCCATCTTTTTATATACCTGGTGTTGCATCAGGTAACCTTAACCACTCCTAAAGTCCATCAGTCAACTCTTCTTCGCCATCCATTGGTGGAGGCTACTTCTTTGCAATTTGATTGGAGGTCAGGTGTTGCCATGTCACACCTTCTAGTTACAAGCCTGCCCTCCCCCCAAATGCCCTGACTACCAAGGCCGTCCAGTGACAACAATACAACGGGGAGAGGAAAGGGGATTATGGGGAGAACAAATCACAATAACATAACTATACATTAATAAAACTTCTCTTAACATACACTTAATATTAATCTCTTAATTGCAAGAGCCAACCATTGCATTACCTATCTATAACAGAAGGCATGCTAAAGGGGGAAAAAAAAGTAACTGATCTTGCAGTTGTTGGTGAAATCCATGCTACATTTAAGGGCCTATTATTTGTCTCTTAGGCTTTGATACTCTACTCATTTTGTATTAATTGATTTTTAGTGAGCAGGGAAAAAATCAGTCACAAAAGTTATTTTTCTAAGAGAAGCTGCTAGCAGTTTGCTCCGTGCCTGACAAAACCAATCAGTGACTAGTTTTGAATACTGACACCTTGTTAAACCACTAGAAAGCAGAACCCGCTTCTATGAACACACATGTTAGAAATGAATGAACCCCAGGAAACGCTCTCTTACTTCTGGCGTCTGAAAAGAGAAGTTCTTCCTCCCCCCTGGCCCAGTGGCTGGGTGGGGGAGGGGAGGCCGCTGGGCCCCCAGCCAAGGTAGGGCTGGGCCACAGCTGATAATATCTTACAACATTAAGT
Organism: Zonotrichia leucophrys gambelii; assembly: GCF_028769735.1. Taxonomy (NCBI): domain Eukaryota; kingdom Metazoa; phylum Chordata; class Aves; order Passeriformes; family Passerellidae; genus Zonotrichia; species Zonotrichia leucophrys. Next base: position 2,865,660 of record NC_088199.1, on the reverse strand, counting down.
GCCGCCCTGCTGCCAGCCTGGGCTGAGCCAGGGTCCGCTGAGCTCCAGGAGTGGCTACGGGCTGGGCCAGGCCTCCTTGGCCTCAGCCTGGTGGGGAGGGCCAGGCTGGGCCCCAGCGGCTTCCAAGCAGGAGGAGGGGAAGCTATCAACTAGCAGCTGAAATTTAACAAAGCAGGGGCCAGAGACCAGCCATGCGGCCAGAGCAGCCACTGCTGTTCTGGCCGGGCCCCTGAAATCCTGACACAGCCCCCCCCCCCCGCCATGCGTCCTGAAGATCCATCATCACAACTGCTTTGGTCACAGTCCGGCTGGGGTCACATGACCATCTGCAGGCCCTGGGCGAGATAGTAACTCTTTCAGTGCACAGATGAAACTTACAAACATCAATTCTCTCTCTCTCGTGAAAGAAAAGGAAAGAGTAAAGCTACAGAGAGAACAACATGAGACATGAAGGTCCGTAAAAAGAAGTCAAGTCCCAGATGGGAGGTATTGAGGAGATGCCTCAGTCCTGGGCTGAAATCCTCTTGTAAGGCTGTGGGGAAGACATAATTGATACATCAGACTCTTTTCCCCTGTAACTCATTGAAAAGTATGGGGGATGGAGTGTTCAAATTGTAGATACAAGCAATGGCATCTATGTTAAAGCAAGCAAATTTTGAAGTAGCTGTGATCCCATAGGAAGTTTGAACAGAGAGAGAGAAGAGTGATGAAGATCCTTTGCCCCAGGGAAAGAAGAAGACCTCTGTTCCCAGAGATGAAGATGATCGCAAAGATAGACAAAGAGAACCTTTGCTCTTGAGCAGCTCATACTTAAAATAGTACCCCATAAATTGACATGGCCCATGAATGCAGATGTGGGAAGGCTGCAACAGATGGGAGGAACTTCACAATTGCAGATTCCTGGGCATCTGCTATCTGTAAAAATTAAAAGCCATGAGAGAACTGTTTTCTTGTGGAGAAGTCTCCATAGCATGACAAGAGAGACTCCTCTCCCTAAGTGAACTGAAGAAAGACTATTCTAGAAGTGATAAACTGACTGATTTTTTCTCTATGTTGTAAGTGGGAAAGAAAAGGGGGAGAAGAAGTGTTCTGAAGGTTTTATTCGGATTCTTATTATTCTTTCCCTTAGTTTCTATTAATAAAGTTTTCTTTATACCCTTTTAAAGTTTTGAGCCTGCTTTGCCTTCCTCCTAATCCTATCTCACAGCAGTAAATGAGTAAATAATTCTAGAGGGTACATGGACATTTGGCCAGCACTGAACCCACCACATTAATTGGTGCATTGGCCAGGAAATCTCAAATTGGCAAAACAAAACCACTACAGTCACTTCCTGGTTTTATGTCAAGTTTACTCCAGTTTTATTGCCTCATATTTCTAGGTATGATTGAATCAGATGAAAGAAACAGTGTGACATGTCTTGAAATCAGAGAGGGAAATTGTTTAATAATCAAAATCAAGGGAAGAAAACCAACTGTCTTAGTGTAAGTAATTTTAAAATAAAATAATATAAAATGGCAATTCCTGTAAAGTTGTCTATTTGAAATACTGAAATATAATGGTCTTTGGAAAAATAAATATTCAACTTACAGGTTTGTTACAAATATAAAATGCAAACTGTGTTTTCTTGAAAAAATACAACCTGAGGCATTTCTGATTAATTTTCAAAACATCCCATGAAAAACCATGCTATATTAGCATGAACAAGGAAAAAAATTTCCTTTTTCTGTGTTAGTTGTCACAGGAAAGTACTTATTCTAAATTATGAACATTCACTATTTGCTTGATATTGTCTTGAACTTCAGTAACTGTTGAGTTTCATAGATAAGAAATAGTCCATTTGTTTCGTATATATAACCTGAAAAATGTATTTTCAGATTATATGAAAAGATGGAAAAAGAAAGGGACATAGATTAAAACAGCAAGATGTACGGTTTTGTCTGTCTTTATGCTATAAAATATTAAGCAATTGTCAGATAGTCATCACCATGCATTGTTGTATTGCACTAAATAGGAATTTAGTTACTCTGGGTGTTGGGGAAAAACGTTATTGGGTCACGTGAATGGCATGTTCCATGTTCCCCCTTTCACATGGGTTCCCCTCACATAACCCCCTGGTTCTGTATGCCTTGTGGTCTGTCCCATGGATGGTCCCTCCCCTCACCCCTCCCGGATGTGGCCCTCTTTCCCCGCCCCCACCACCTGGGGCATAAAATCCCACTGCAGGTGAGACACACCCTCTTTGCTGCTTGGGTGGTCGCCTGCGCCAGAGTGACCTGTCCCACACGAATAAACTGGACACTTTGACCCACGTGGCAGGGAGCGCTTCTCGTCTCTTATCTCGTTCATGCGGTTCTGTGTCGGCTTGGGTCCTGAGTGAGCTGAATCATATAAGCCCAGAGATCTACAGATACTGCAGATGGCGCCCACATGTTCGTCGCTCACGACGGCCACGAAGTAGCTGGTAATTTCATGCATGGATTACAGTAGCTTTTTGACCTCCACCTTCCCCTGTCTTCTTCGTCGCGTTTTTGCGGGCAAAGAACGTGTGGGGGCAGAGTCGGGACCCCGCTGCACCCACAGTGTAATAAGTAACAATACATTTGTTCATTAATAGCTAGATAATTTAAATTATAAAACAATAGCTAAATAGCTCTTGTTTAGCAGGATACCTATGCAGCCACGTGTGGGAAAACTTTTAAGGAATTGCTTGGGTTACAAACCCCCCCTTGTAACCAGATACAGCTACATCTGGTAACAATTACTAACCTCACTAGAATTGCTTGGTCCGCAAAATTCCACCCCATAGATATAGGAGACTTTCTGAAACACATATGGTAACAATTATTAACCTTGCAAGAATTGCTTAGCTTGCAGAATTTAGACTTATAGATATGCCTTATAAGGAAAGCGGAAAAAAGAGGAAGACTTGGGGCCTTCATCCCATGACCACCAGAAGGCAGAAAAAGACCCCTAGCAACCGGAGGAGCAAGCGCAGAAGACGGACCACGTCATCCAGGAATCCGGAGAAAAAGGACAATAAAAAGCGAACTTTAAAGGGGGAAAGGCGCGCGCCTAAGAGGAGCAGAGACTCCTGGCCGCCCAGCGCTGAATCTTGCTTATTCTTCCTTGCATAATAATAAAGATAATTGTACGGTTCCTAAATTTGGTTGATTTGTTTATCACACACAGCGGGCCGATTCCAGGACGGGGACTTGGTTTCAGCTGTTCCAGCCAGTCACGTCCCCGCGCGGGGTGAGTATTACCCGCGCGGCTTAGTGGGACCCCGGGGGGGCCCTCACAGGGTGGGGGTGCACTCCCGTTGCAGGGAAACATATGGCCCTGAACGGATTGCGTTTTTCCGCGCGGCAGCCTGGGAGGGGCGGCTCTGGCCCTCCGCCGGTCCCTGTGCACTGTTTGGGACGTTGTGTGTTTCCGGCAGCGTGCTCCCACGCCACGGGGCTCGCGGGAGCCGCGGTACCATTGCGGGCGGCGCGATTTAGCAGCGCGGGCAGTTTTCGCGGTGAACCCGGGGCTGCGCGCGGTTTCCGATGCTGCGGCAGCGCGAGCGGTGGCAAAGTGTCTGCGGCTGGCGTTTTAGCCTGGAGCGGACGCGCCGGGGCAGCGGCGGACCCCGCTGAGCGGTGCGGACTGAAATAAACAGGGCCAGGAGACTTCTTCTCCTTTATAATGCCTTTATTAAAAGTGATCAGCTCAGGATTGGGTGGCTTGGCAGGGCTGCAGTCCCCGTCGTGTCTCCTAGGGTGACTCAGAGGAGGAGGATATGCGCAGCTCTGTCCACTAGGGGCAGAGCCGGGGGATCCAGTCCTCGTGGGAGCCTCTAGGGTGTGATGTCCCCGTGAGATGTTGCTTTCCCTGGCTCGGTCTCGTCTGGTCCCGGCGTTGGGACCACTCCCTGCTCAGGGCGAGAGGGGCTCCAAAGGTGTTCAGCATCTCTGCAGGCTCAGCACTCGGCTCCTCACGTCCAGACATCACTTTAGTCTCTCAGTTCTTATTTGGCTCGTTGTTTTTGGGGTTTTCTCTTTGCATTTCAAGTCGGGGTCCCACAAAGCATTCTGGACTTTGGAGTCACTTTGCATAACCCCCCCCACCCTCTCAGGTGTCTTCCCTATGCTGTAAGAGAGCACAGCCTCGGGGAAGGGCCATCTACCCCACCCAGCCAGGTTTTTTGCTAATACAAAAGAGGAGATAAGCCTTAACGACCCGGTATTACAATAACAAAGCACTAAGAATCCTGGCAGAGCCTGAGACTTGGCTGCGTCCCTGCAACTCTTTCTCACAAAAAAATATTAACTGAATTTTTGTTCATAACACGGACCCGCTCCAGTCCCTCACACGGCGGCCACGTGGTGGTGGGGGTGCCGGCAGCTGTTGTTCGCCATTTTAAAACCCGCGCGGTCTCTTACGCAAGTAATTTCATCTCTCCCCGGAGAGGCGGGGGGGAGGAGGCTGCCCGGTTTTTCCCGGATTAGCTGTGGACTCAGTGCTTTCAGTTTTGTTTGTACTGGCTGTAAAGGAAGGTAGATTTGAGTGCTGCAGAGAGCAAACATGGGTGCTAAGTTTTCTGCGGCACAGAGAAGCATTTATAGCCTAATTTTAGAAACCCTAAGTAGTGGAAATGTTACGGTCTCCAAAGCAGTCTTAAAACGGTTAGTTCACTCGATATCTTCTCACTTCCCTCAGTTTACCCAGCACAATGTTTACTCTGTCTCTACCTGGAATAAAATAGGGGCCTTACTAACAGCTAAAGCTGAGCAGGGAGATGGGACAGTTTCTCAGTTTATCCCTGTGTTCCTGGTAATTCGGAAAGAAGTCCTGAAGACGGATTTGAAAGGACAGTCAGATGCATTCTCCCCTCCTGTAGCTTCCCCTACCTCTCCTCCCAAACCCTCTGCCCCTGAACCGAGAGAGACGAGCAAGATCTCTTGGCAGTCCCAGGGTACCTGGAACTGCCAATGCTCTCCTGAGCCTCCGCCTCTCCCCCAGTATCCTGGCCCTGGCAGCTGTGCACCGGCTGACAGAGCATCTTCCCTGCACCCCTCTAACCTAATCCCTGTTACCCCTTTTCCGTGTTCAACCCCCCCATGCCCAAAATGGCGGCAGCCACGTGTTTCAGCCTTCCACTTACCCTTCTTCTCCCCACAATCCTTTTCGCACACCTATCCCCTCCCCCAACCCCTTTCCGGTCCCACAACCCCATCCTTCTCTTGGACGCTCCTCCCCCTCCCTTCGTGTCTCCGCCCCCCATTGCGTCATCCTGTGACTCCGCCCCTGTTTCCCACGGTTGCCCTGCCCCCCTGCCTGCTCTCCACGCCCCCTTGCCCGGGACCCACGAAGGTGGGGCCGAGGCCTGGGGGGGTGGGCCCCTGCCCAGTTATGGGGGTGGGGCAGGAGGAGGGCACATCCCTCCTCCCAGGTACCAAGCCACCGGGGTGGGAGGGGCAGAGGGAGGGGGTGGTCCCCTTCCCAGTTCCCAAGGCAGTGGGGCTGGGGGAGGGGGTGGTCCTCCTGCCGGGTCCCATGGGGGTGGGGCTGAAGGGACAAAGCCTAGGGTCCAAATCAGGGAGGAAGAAGTCATCCCCATGGTGGCCCCTGTTCAGTACACGGGTGGTAGGACCGGTCCTAGAACTTACCAGCCCTTCTCATATCACTCAAAGCATGAATTATGTAAAAGTCAGTTGGAATTTGGGAGAAATAGTGAAATTTTTAGAAGCATGATGAAAGCTACATTAACATCCCTTGAATTTGTTCCTGCTGATATCGTAGATCTTTTCCGGTGTCAGCTTACCCAGTCAGAGTTTGATCTATGGGAAAGCTCCTGGAAGAGATCTCTCAGGGATCTCATGGAAGAACTTAAACAAACCTCTCAAGGTGCAAAAGATTTAGAAAATAATAACATTACTTACGAACATCTGTGTGGCGAAGGGGAGTGGGCTAAGCCTGAGGACCAAGCTCGGGTGTTATCAAAATTCATGCTAGATAATATTTCAAACGCTGCAGATAAAGCTTTTAACCAGCTACCAACTGCTGAAGCTAGTGGTAGTTTCCTTGACATTAAACAGTCTCCTTCAGAAAGTTTCTTGCAGTTTGTCGACTGGCTCCGTGCACAGGTTGAGAGACAAGTACGGGACCCCAAGACACAGATGGAGATAGTGAAAGAGATGGTGCAGAGGAATGCCAGTGAAGTCTGCAGCAGGGTGCTCCTGGGACTGCCTCTCAACCCCCTGCCTACACTGGCATAGATGATGGAATCCTGTGCTAGGAAGGCGGAACTGTTTGCTGCAGGGGAAGTGTGGTCAAGGCCGACAGACCCAGAGACAGTGGCAGCTGCCAGGAGTGAGGAGGCCACAGATGTCACCAGAACAACTTCAATATGTCATTTGCTTCATATGCTTCACTTTGCACAGGACTGCCCCCAAAACCAGCAACTAAAGACACCCTTCACACCAAAAAACCCCGATGCCAGCGCCCACCCGACCGGCACCACGACATAAATGCAGCAGGCTTCCCTGAAGGGGAAACCTCCCTCAAAACAGAAAAGGCGGAGGAAGGGAAGCAGGGTGTGGGAACAAAAAATAAGCATTTACAGGATAAAATCTGGTGGTCTCACAAGCGTTTCAAGCTTGTGACCGCCAAAGCTTTTGCTTTCAGGTCTACCCAGTGGACAGTCATTGGAGTGGACCTGTCAGAGGACTTGCAGAACTTGACAAAAGATCGCACAAGATTGGACAGTGCGTACTTTGTTATTGGGGACACTGCACACACACCCATGGAGATTGAGGTGGCTCCCATGACCATCAAAGGGGACATACCTAACCACATTCTCCTGGCGTACTGTCCACAGCCACCCTTCTATTTGGCCAAGGGGCAAATCATCGCCCAGGCCATTCCTGTTCCAGCAGAAATTTCAGTAGATGACAAGGCGCCAGGTGTATACTGGGCAGAAGTGGTTGGCGAGGACAAAGCCATTATGGGATGCAACCTAATGCGTGGAACAGAACACCTCCACGTGGAAGGGTTGCTTGACACAGGGGCAGATGTGACAATCATACCTGAAATGTTGTGCCTGTTACACTGGGATTTGCTGCCCACGGCTGGTCAAATCCAAGGTGTAGGAGGATTCGCATTGGCAAAGATATCAAAAAGCATGGTGCAAATTGAGGGACCAGGCGGAAAATTGGCCAGTGTCCGTCCATTTGTTACTAATTACAAAGCTCCCTAGTGGGGTAGAGACACCATGTTGCAGTGGGGGGATCAAATTGGTCATCCCTAAGACACCCCACAAGTTAACATGGCTGAAAAATGATCCAGTCTGGGTAAAACAGTGGCCACTAAGTCATGAAAAGACAGAGGAGCTTGAGGAGCTTGTGGCAGAACAATTGGCTAAAGGACACATTGAAGAGACAACTAGCTGCTGGAATTCCCCGGTCTTTGTAATAAAAAAGCCAGGGAAGGATAAGTGGCGGCTCCTCCATGATTTAAGAGAAATAAACAAGATAATTGTGGTCATGGGGTCTCTCCAACCAGGGATGCCCTCCCCAACGATGCTCCCCCAAAATTGGCAATTGTCTGTCCTAGACATCAAGGACTGTTTCTTCCATATCCCCCTACACCCAGAGGATGCACCACGGTTTGCCTTCTCGGTTCCCACCATCAATCGAAAAGCCCCAATGAAGCGCTACCACTGGAAAGTATTGACTCAAGGGTGAAATGCAGTCCATCCATCTGCCAGGGGTACCTGGCTTCATTGCTGTCCCCAGTGCACACGCAGAAAAAGGAGGCAATCATCCTACACTACATGGATGATGTGCTTGTGTGTGCCCCCGATGACATAATACTCCAAGACACACTTGGCCTAGTGGGTAAAGTTTTAACCTCTGCTGGATTCCAACTGCAGGAAGATAAGGTTCAGAGGATGCCACCTTGGAATTACCTGGGCTTGTAAATCACTGCGCTGACCATTGTTCCGCAGAAATTGGAAATTAGGAGTGATCCCAAAACCCTGGCAGATCTCCATTCCTTGTGTGGGTCTTTGAACTGGCTCAGGCAGGCCTTGGCTAGGTCTCACTAACAGGGACGTAGCTCCCCTTCTTAATTTACTGAAGGGAGAGAGAGAGCTAGCCTCTCCCAGGGAGCTGACCCCAGAGGCAAAAAACGCCCTCCAAAAAGTGCAGGAGGCTTTGGCCGAGAGGTAGGCTCATCGCTATAAGCCTCAGCTGTCTTTTGAGTTCATTGTTTTGGGCAAGTTACCACACATACATGGGCTGATATTCCAGTGGTTTGAAATACAAAAAGATCCACTTCTAATCATAGAGTGGGTTTTCCTCTCCTATCAGCGATCCAAAACCATCACATAGCCACAGGAGTATTGGAATAAGAATCCCAATATAACCAGTTAGATGGTGCCTGGGCCAGTTCTGACCCTCGCTGCTGGGCCAAAGGCAGCACTGTGGTGTTTTACCCCAGAGATACCTTGGCTGCTGGAGAGTGCAGCGGGGCACAGGCACAAGTCCAGGCTTGTCAGGACTCCGTTTACCTCAGGAGAGAGAGCTTCTGGCGATGGTGAAGAGAAAATAGGAGTGGATTCTGCTGGAGGGTTGCCAGATATTTATTCCATGGTTACAGAGGTCTGCACCGGGGCAACTGCTGCTAACAGAATACCGGCCGCATGGTCTCATTAACCTTATAAGCTCGGGGACAGGGGAAGGGGAGGGGACAGGTGAGTTACCAACCAGGTGAGAGGGGCAGGGTCTCAAGGGAGGATGACACTTAGACAGGCCAATGACCTCTGGGCATAGGGGCATCTTTTGAATCTGACTAACCACACGACGCCTTGCTGGAATCTTAAACCTGATTGACAGGGCTCACTCAGCAAGGGGGCGAGGGGGCAGGGAGAGAGGCATAGGCACACCTGGTAAGGGACCTGAAAGTTTAAAACAGGACATTGCAACACACCGCAACGCAGGAGCTAATAGCTCAGCTAGTCTGGAAGGCCAGGCTAAGATTGCGTGAGCTGGCCGGTTGTGACTTTGAGTGTATTCACCTTCCAGTCCACCTTTCTAAGGACGGAAAGAGCGCTCCCAAGAGGTTAACCATAAAGAGGTTCGAGGACCTGCTCCAGAGCAGTGCCAGTCTCCAGCTATCCCTGGACAGCTACACTGGACAGGTATCAGTCCAAGCCCTGTCACACAAGCTGTTCAACAAGGAATTCCACCTCATTGCTCCTGAGAAAAGGAGTCGTAGGCCACTCAAGGCGCTTACAGTGTTCACTGATGTGTCCGGGGCATCCCACAAGTCGGTGATGACTTGGAGAAATCCCCAGACCCAGCATTGGGAAGCTGATGTTGAGTTTGTGGAGGGGTCGCCCCAGATTGCTGAGCTAGCTGCAGTCGTAAGAGCCTTTGAGAAGTTCTCGGAGCCAATTAATTTGCTTACCGATTCAGCCTATGTGGCAGGGGTGGTGTCCAGGGTGGAGCAGGCAGTCCTCAAGGAGATTGAGGATAGGCATCTCCACAGATTGCTCTCAAGACTAATTCATTTGGTTTCGCAGCAGGAGCACCCTTTCTATGTGATGCACATGAGGTCGTACACCGATCTGCCAGGCGAGATCGCCGAAGGTAATCGCAAAGCAGATGCCCTTGCCGCTCCAGCAGAAATGGCACGCCTTCCAGACATCTTTCAACAGGCAAAGCTAAGTCACTAGCAATACCATCAAAATGTTCCAGGTCTAATCCATCAGTTCCAGTTAACACGCAGTCAGGCTCGAGCCATTATGGCCACCTGTCCCAATTGCCAGCTTCAGGCAGTGCCATCCCTGGGTGTTGGGGTTAACCCCCGAGGCCTTGGGAGCTGTGAAGTGTGGCAGAGAGACATCACACACATTCCCAGTTTTGGTCGCATGAAATACATACACGTCAGCGTAGACACATACTCAGGTGCGGTTTATGCCTCTGCCCATGCAGGGGAAAGGGCTGTGCATGCCAAACAACACTTGCTGCAAGCCTTTTCAGTATTGGGGATCCCTAGGGACATTAAAACTGACAATGGCCCAGCGTACGCCTCCAAGGAGTTCCTAGAGTTTGTCCAGCAGTGGGGAGTGGAGCATAAAGCAGGCATTCCCCACTCCCCCACAGGTCAAGCTGTGATTCGAGCGTGCCCACCATACACTCAAAGAAGTCCTGGCTAGGCAGAGTAATTCTGCAGCGTGGATGACTCCACAACCAAAGGTCTGCAAAGCCCTATTTACCATTAATTTTCTGAATTGTTCATTTGAAAACATGAATCCTCCAGTAATACGTCATTTCAATAATAACAACCGGTTTAAGTTGTCACAGTGTCCACGAGTTCTCATTAAGGACCCAGAAACTTGGAAAACCAAGGGTCCTTATGAGATTGTCACCTGAGGGCGTGGTTACGCGTGTGTATCCACCCCCTCAGGCCCTCGATGGATACCCCAAAAGTGGGTAAAACCTTTCGTCCCCAAAAATCCAGCTCCAGCAGACGGGGATAAGAAGCAAGCAGCTGTCGCTTCCAAGAGAAGACGCTGCCGGAAAAAGAAGGAAGAATCTTCCTAAGAGAGTTAGCTACATTCCGGCAGACCCATGAACTTGTATGTGTTTGGGTTTTTTTTACAAAAACGTTTGTTTTCCTTTGTAGAACAGAAAATGTACCTCCTACCTAACCTCACGATGAGCCCTGTCCGAGTTGTCATCCTGTTCATGCTGAGCAGTCTGACAGCTGCGTGGATCATTCCTCAGCCACGCCAGAACGTCTGGGTGACCCTGGCACAGATGCTCCAACAGGAAAATATATGCTTGTCCACAGCAGCAGCAAAAGACCCCATGTCTACCTGCCTGGTAGGGATTCCATTGCAAGCTAGAGAGTTCACAGACAATGTAAATACACCTATACCTCACCCAAGTCCCAGACCAAATCACACAACCACACAAAATCCATCACCAACGAGCTGTAACAATGAAAAACCCCATAGAGGAGTGGCTGCCAAAGCTACCCAGAGCAGCTCAGGAGCCTCAAGAGTTAGAGCTGTTGGGCTCCTCCCCTGCACCATACTGCATACACTTCTTCTTTATCCCACGTTCCAACACCAAACCTTTTAACAACATTAAACAGTACCGAGAGGAATTCACTGCCAATAGGTGGTGTAAAGTTTTAAGCCATGTTGCAGCAGACAATCCAGACCATTCACATCCCAAGAGCCTCCCCAAAGGTTTGTTTTTAATCTGTGGAGACCGGGCATGGGCAGGAATCCCTTCTCAGCTTTTAGGAGGGCCATGTACCATCGGGCGGTTGTCCCTGTTGGCACCCAACCAAACCATGATTGGCGAGTGGACTCATAAGAACAATTCAGTCAGCAAAATTCATAAGAGAAGCGTAGACAATTTGGACCCAAATTGGGATGCAGAAATCTTCCATTGGGCCAAGTCAAAAAGAGTTGCTGTATCCCTGTTCCTTCCATGGGTTGCAGCAGCCAAGGCTCTAGGTGAATTGGGCCACCTAGAGTGCTGGGTAGTCAAACAGGCAAACTTGACATCCATGGCCCTCAGCTCCCTCCTAGAAGACGAGGAAATTACCAGGCAGGCCACACTCCCAAAATCATGCAGCCATAGATTTCCTCCTGCTGCTGCATGGACACAAGTGCCAGGAATTTGAAGGACTGTGCTGCCTGAACCTAGCATCAAAAGCACCCAATGTCCACCTGGCTCTCCGAGAAGTTAAAAGCCTGATCAGACGACTCAAGCAGGAATCCGAAGACTGGTTCAGCGGATTGTTCAAGGACTGGGGACTCTCAGGGTGGTGGACCTCTATAATGAGGACAATTTTGTTGTTTTTTGTTGTTCTTTTCCTAATCATGTTAGCATTCGGAATTCTACGTTGCATGCTCTTTAAGGCTATCAATGGTTTGGTCTCCAACACAGCAGAGGTCAACCGCTCAGAGTTTGTGGAGCTAAAGCAAATTGACAAGCCTGCAAACCATGAGTGGTGGACAAATTCATAATCAGCAGCAGAAATAGTCCGACACATTTCTTATGCCCCAGGTGGTGGGGGCGGGGAAAGAGGACCACGGTCAATGGGAGCGACATCCGGGAGGGGTGAGGGGAGGGACCATCCATGGGACAGACCACAAGGCATACAGAACCAGGGGGTTATGTGAGGGGAACCCATATGAAAGGGGGAACATGCCATTCACGTGACCCAATAACGTTTTTCCCCAACACCCAGTGTAACTAAATTCCTATTTAATGCAATACAACAGGATGTGGTCCTCCATGGGCTGCAGATGCATCTCTGTTGCCCCATGGACCTCAGTGGACTGCAGGGGGGAGAGCCTGCCTCACCCTGGGCTGCAGGGGAATCTCTGCTCCAGTGCCTGGAACACCTCCTACTCCTCCTTCTTTCCTGACCTTGCTGTCTGCAGTTGTTTCTCTCACATATTCTCACTCTTCGCTCCTGGCTGGTGTTACCCAGCTTCTTCCCCCCTTCTAAAATTTGCTGTCCCAGAGGTGCTACCACCATCACTGATTGGCTCAGCCTTCCAGGTCTGTTTTGGAGCTGGCTGGCACTGACTCTGTCAGACATAATGGAAGCTTCTGGTGTCTTCTCACAGAAGCCACTCCTTCAGCTCCCTTAACCTTGCCATGTAAACCCCATACAATCATAAAGTAGTTGTAGAATACAGGTCTCTTTCTTAAATTCAGTACATTACAAAGTGTCTTAGGAATACAGTGCATGTGCTCTGACCCACAAACACTAGGAATTCACCAATGAAGTCTTAAATGCTCCATTATGCACTATAATTTTTTTTAGAAGCCAGTTTTCTAATAGAGCAGAAAGGAAGATGCTCTGAAAAAAAAAAAGCAAGACTTTTATGATTGCTTAATAATTATCGTCAATTTATTTTTCTTGCTTTTCTGACAAAAAGCCACACCAGAAAGTTCATTTTATATTCTTTATTGTATGGCAAAGTTCATTAAAGATGGGGTAGCTTGTAGACAAGATGCTCAAAACTTGTGTCTAGGTAGAGATTGATTAGCAATCTGACTTATTTCGAAGCATAGGCTTGTTAAACTAGGCCACAAAAACAATACTGTGTACAAGCAACAACTGAATAAGAGCTGCAGGTTCAGGAGTTTCCAGATATTACACATCTTAAGATCTCATCAGGAAATAAAAATAAAATCAAATAAAAGCAGTCACAATATAAAATAACAGTTCCATGTAGCTTTTCCAAGTTTTAATTTTATTCACAAGGTGTCACTTAGTTCAGTTTGCCTCATTCTTTGAAGCTTCATCAAAGTTTTCAACAAGATCTAGAAAAAGAAAAATATTGAAATTCAAGTCTGAGCTACTTCAGCTTTGCCAATTCCTTCGCATTCCCCCCCCCTCAAAAAAAAAAAAAAAAGTCCCAGGTCATATTAAGTGGTTACATGGTAAACAAAATAAAATCAGCTTATAAAGTACAAACTAAACAACATTTATGGGTTTCATGGTTCATTCGTCTTGTTCAAACAACTAAGTTTGAAATACTTTATTATAGAGCACAATTTTAGGAGCATTTAACTTCACCATATCCACAACAGAGCAGTGATATTGAAAAGGCAGTTTCTTAGCAGTCTTCTTATTGACTATTAAAAAATTATCTTAGCCATAGCTATTATTCCTATGTGGGAAAAATATACTAGCTCAAACCAATGATCCATCTAAGTCTCATATGGTATCTGAAAACAATGCTCACAGAAATTCTATAAAAGAATCACAGAATGGCCTGAGTTGGAAGGGACCTTAAAGATCATCTCATTCCAACCCAGACATGGGCAGGGACACCTTTTACTAGACCAAGCCCCTTCCAACCTGGATTTGAACACTTCCAGGGATGGGGCAGCTACAGCTCCTCTGGGTAAGCTGTGCCAGTGCCTCACCACCCTCACAGTAAAGAATTTCTTCCTAATCACAGAATTACAGAATCATTCAGGTTGATAAAGACTTCCAAGATCATTGGGTCCAGCCTTTGACTGAACACTACCTTGCCAACTAGACCAGAGCACTAAGTGCCACATGCAGTCATTTCTTGAACACTTCTAGGGATGGGGACTCCACCAGTTCCCTGGGCAGTCTGTTTCAATGCTTAACCACTCTTTCTGTGAAGAAATTCTTCCTGATGTTCAACCTGAACCTCCCTTGGCACAGCTTAATGCCGTTTCCTCTCATCCTGTCACTCGTTACCTGGGAGAAAATGCCAACTCCCACCTTGCTAGAACCTCCTTTCAGATAGTTGTAGAGTGATAAGGTCTCCCCTGAGCCTCCTTTTCACCAGGCTGAGCCCTCTCAGCTCCCTCAGCCCACTGCTCATAGGACTTGTGTTTTAGATCCTTCCCCAGCTCTATTGCCTTTCTCTGGATACACTCCAGCACCTTAAAGTCTTTCTTGGAGGGGTTGAAAACCAGACAGTATTCAAGGTGCAGCCTCACCAATACCAAGTATGGAGGGACAATATCTAAATAGTATCTAATTAATATCTAATGCATATCTACCCTCTTTCAGTTTAAAGCTGTTCCCCCTTATCCTGTCACTCCATGCCCTTGTAAAAAGTCCCTCTCCAGCTCTCTTGCAGCCCCTCTTCAGGTACTGAAAGGAATGACCAGTCAATACTCTTACTGTCCTTGGCCCAATCTTATACTACATATATTATGTCTCAGCAAAATTCACTTCATTTCCTCCACTGCATGCATGTTCTTACCTGGAACTTCATCATCATCATCATCATCACCACCAGTAGCAAGTGGTGCTTTTCCATCGATAGCTGCAAGAGTAAGCAGTTCAAAAGCATCAGTCAAGCTCACCATAAGCATCTTGATTACAAAGGTGTGTTGCTTTTTGAAAATATTATCAAAGAGTCTGAACTAAATTTCAATTCTCTATCCAGTTCCCATGCTCAATAAAAATCTACAACTAATTGTATGTTACTAATAATGCTCAAACAAACCAGCTGAAAAATGAGAAGATTCATGTCAAACAAGTTTACTACTCACCATCTTGGTTCTAGATATATAGAGTGCTTTGTGTGGTAATAATTTTCAGCTAAAAGCAAAGAGACCAATTTTACCAATTTCTCTTAAAAGCAGCTTGGTTTATTGATTACTCAGTGGTTCTTGAGGCTTATATATTTTACAGCATTAGCAAGTTATAAGGAAATCTTAGGATCTTATGATCCTAGGCCTTCAAGAAAACTAAGATGCAATTGTGAAGCTGCAAGTAGACACATGACTAGAGACGATTAAAGATATTGTTCCCTGGCAAAGCCAGAGGAATATGGAACTGGATACACAATTTTATACTTCAGTGATTAAGGTAACCACATGTCCTGGTCCACATCTCTACTGACTCAGTAATTTCTTAACTATTCCCATTACATTTGCCAGTGCTAGTGAGACTTAACCCTGTCCATTGTAGTAGACCAATGAGCATCTGTGAAACTGAAGCAGTATAATGCTAAAAATAGATATCTCAAGTCCTGAGGTGTTTGTGCCACTACTTTTACTGCTATTCTTAACTACTACCTTAAGAATATGAGACAGCTTAGCCCATGACCGCCATTAAATCCTAATTAATCCTTCTCCATTTTCAAGAAAAGCGTGAGCAAAGAGATAGGCTTATACTAGACTTCTGAAATTGCTGCATCCCAATATCTAGAAAACGAAAATAGATGAATGCATAAACTTTGTTCTGAAAGGGTTTCAGGGCAAGGTCACCACTGTCAGTGACCCATGGAGGTCCATGGTGGAACAGAGATCCACCTGCAGCCTGTGGAGGGCCCCACACCAAAGCAGGTAAATGCCCGAAGGAGGCTGTGACCTCTTGGGAAGCCCGCACTGGAGCAGGCTCCTGGCAGGATCTGCAAAGAGAGGATCCCATGCTGGAGCAGGTTTGCTGGCAGGACCTGTGACCCCATGGGGGAACCATGCTGGAAAAGCCTGTTCCTGAAGGACTATACCCCATGGAAAGGATGCTGGGGCAGGGGAAGAGTGAGGAGAAAGGAGTGGTAGAGACACAGCATTAGGAATTTAGCACAACCTCCATTCCCCCTTCCCCTATGTCACTCAGGGGTAGAAGAGTTGGAAGTGAATTTAAGCCCAGGAAGAAGGGAAGGGGGAGTGGGGAAGGGGTTTTAAGATTTGTTCCTATTTCTTATTATCCTACTCAATTTGATTGGTAATACATTCAATTAATTTACCCAAGTTGAGTCTGTTTTGCCCATAATGGCAATTGGTGAGTGATCTCCCCCTGTCCTTATCTCAACCCACCAGTCTTTTATGGTATCTTCTCCCCATCTTGCTGATGGATTGGACTGAGAGTACATCTTGGTGGGTACCTGGCAGTCAGTCAGCCAAAGTCAACCCACCACAGCAATCTGCAGGCAAGCTTAATGTGGCAGCATTTAGCCAGGCTTTTAGCACAGTTGAAAAATGCGCAAGCTGTGGCTAAACCCTATAAATTCCTGCAACTGCATTTGTTGCCTTTAAGATACACCTAGCTTATCTTAAGCATTATAACCTAAAGAGCTCTGTCCTAGGGTGATGTTATGATGCTTGTGTGGAGAAATAGCTACGTGACAAGAACCCAGCTAATCTGAGTTTCTGCACCTGCAAAAAACAGTGTCCTTGAGCATGGCTGTGGTACGATAACAAGCAGTGAGAGAGACATGAGAAAAAGAAATGTAAGTTTTAAAGAATGAAGAAGAGCTGATATTGTAGTATAACCAATAGACTGCTTAGCTTACAGAATATGCATGAGCTTATTACTTGTTGTAAATAAATGTAAGGTGCTCTCAACAATAAACGGAGCTTGCTGATTTTCATATTGAGGGTCCCGAGCCTCCCTGCGCTGCGACATGCTTGTATCCCAAATCATCTGTTCTGTTTATGCTGGATATTATATTCTGTGCCTTCAAGATTGGCTCTGACAGTGAAGGTGGGAAGAGGAAAAAGCACGGAGTTTCGTTATCAGCTGCACTCTCCCCCACAGTCTGCTGGAACACAGAACTCCACTGTTGTTGTCTGGGCATGGACGGGGCAGAACACAGTGCTCCTTTTGCTTTTTAGTTAGCTTAGCTAGCTGAGGCAGTCCGAATTTTCCCTGGACTGTTTTTCTTTCCCTTTTCTTGGAACCGTTCAAACCTGCTCTGGACTGGGATCCGGGGAAACAGCGAGAGCTCGCACTTTGTAGCCCACCAGGGCCTACTCTGGGCAGCAGCCTTTCCCAGTGCCGGAGGGACTGATAACAGAGCGACCACCCCCAGGAGAGACTTTCTGAATCTGTTATCTCTTCAGAGAGGTGAATGAGTTTTGTCATCTGGTATTGTTCATTTTTTGTGCTGGGGAGTGCTTTGCCTGTTAAATAAACAGGTTTTCTTCCACTTCTACCCGAGGAAATTCTTCCTGAACTGGTTGAGGGGAGGGGCCATGTGGGCTTGTGTCCTGGGGTGACGTTACGATTCTTGTATCCCCATTCATCTGTTCTGTGCCTTTAAGACTGGCTCTGAAGAGTGGAAGTTTTGTTTGGGTTTCTCTTATCAGGACACAGAGACAAGCGGTACACAGGGCTGTTTTTTCACTTCCAGCTTCAGCTTGCTGCTTTTGCTTGCTCTCTCTTTTTCTGCTCTTGCTTCTGCTCTGCTTTCGCCTCTGCTTATTAGCTAAAACAGTCCACATTCCTTCCTGGACTGTTTCTCCTCTCCTGTTTCTGTGACCATCTCGAACCTGCTCCGGACTGGGACCCGGGAACACCGAAGGTTTGGCTGCAGCGGCTGGCCCAGCGCCGGAGGGACTGAGAACAGAGCAACCACCCCCGAAAGAGACTTTCTGATTTTGCCATCTTTCTCAGAGCGGTGTCATCGGGTATTGTTCATTTTGTGTGCTGGGGGGTGCTGGGCCAGTCAAATAAACAGGTTCTTTCCACCTCTCTCCAAGGAATTTTTTCCCGAACCGGCTGGGGGGAGGGGTCGTGTGGGTTTCACTTTCTGGAGGGGCCCTCCTTTGCAGATTCTTTAACAAATTTGCCCTAAACCAGGACAGGCTCAAAGAACAGTTGCTTCCAAAAATGCACCACAAAAGCAGCATGCCGAGCTACTCTGCATATGTGGTATGATGTCTATCGTTAACAGGCATCATAACATTCCCACTGTATCCAAAAAGGCTTTTGTTTAAAAGGGTTATGTTTCTTTGCTTACATAAAATGACAAGGTTTCAAGTAGATGTGCATCCTCCTAGAAAATATACTAGTGCATTTTTGTGCATTAATACATATATTTTGAAGCCACAAGTCCCCCTTGGAATTTAACTTACAGTCTGCTAACATAGTTTATCAAATATACTCTATTTCTTAATGAGAATGGAAAGCTACAGAAGTGAGACATAACTGAAAAAGAAAAGGTAAAAGCCATTCCATATTTTGAAACAAATCAATTTACAAGGTACAAATAATTTCAATGCTTTATATGTGGAGCAAATATAATGGGAGTAGAGGATCTGTCTATTCTACAAATGTGAGCAGGCTGACACACTAAAGCAGAATGATAATCCATCTAGTCTACAGTTCCTGACAGAGGTCTGCCTAGACACCAGTGTAGATGCACATGAGGTCACATCTAAGGAAGTCTGAATTTTGTATGCTGGTGCAAGAAGAGAACTCAGTGAATCCTGGAACCCATAGGCTACTCCAGTGTAGTAAACCCCTCAGGTTTAGCCAGGGCCCCTTGGAGAATCTGAATGCTGACACAGCGGCAAAGAAGTTTCCTGTCTCCAGGGACATCCGCCTTATACCCTATCCCTATAACCATGTAAGGCAATATGTTGTTAACCCTACTATTGGTCACTTATGGTCACTCTAACACCTTTGCCATTGGTCAGGATTGGATCCAGGCCAAGTGTATAAAAGTAGCATACTGTACCCCTACTAACTCGGAAGAAGAAGAGCTGAGACCCTTCACAGACCCTCCAATAAAGCCATACTCGTGGAACAGCCAGTGTCTTCTGCTTCTCCTCTCTCTACCGTCTGCTGGAGCCTTAGGCCAAGGGAAAAGCTACCTAGCAAGCAAAGCTTAAATCACAAGAGCTGCTTAATCACTAAGAGCTGAATATTCTCTGCTTGCTAGGGGGCTGACCCGCAGCCTTGGTCTGAGAGCGAGCTGGCTTCTGGCACCCAGTGCCCTTGGGGACTGAGCTCTGGAGCTGTGAAAGCTTGCCCCAGGATAAGACCAAGCAAGGCTCATTTACTCCAGCTTCTACCAACAGTAAAAACCCACATAAAACATCTTTAAGGCTATCACTCTTGGGTAGGAATTACTGGAGCATGAAATGCTACAGATGTGCATGGGGATTGTTTATCCGAATGCCACTCCCAACATATACTAATGGCAAACCCTGACTGCATGAGCCAGCTATAATGGTTTTACTCTACTCAGAAACTTCCCTAAACCAGAAAGAACTGTACCATCTCCTGATGCTTAACATTAAAAGGTGTAAGTCAGCCAGAAGGGGAATAAATTAATTTTCATGGGGCTCAAGGAACCAAGCAGGGCAAGAGTGTCCTGAGTAATAAGCCAGCTGGACTTATAAACAGAGCTTTAAACTAGATTTACTGGAGGAAGGACATGGTTTTCTAGGCACTTGAGAAGAGCCAGGGCTGCCAAGGCATGAGGAATAAACAGAAAACACCTGTGAATTGCCTCAAGGGAATTAGGGTGAGCTCCTCTAAAAAGGGGATGTGGCTGACAGCCCAGCTGAAGTGCTTCTGTACCTGTGTATGCAGCATGGGAAACAAACAGGAGGAGCTGGAAACAGCTGCCCAGATGGAAAACCATGACCTGATTGCTATCACAGAAATTTGGTGGGATGAATTGCATGATTAGAGTGCTATGATTGATGGCTACAAACTATTCAGAAGGGACAGACAAGGAAGGAGAGGTGAGGGAGTTGCTATCTATGCCAAAACCAGGATTGATTGCATGAAGTGATCTTTGAAGAACAGCAATATGCAGGTCGAAAGCTTATGGGTGAAAATTAGAGACTAAGTCAAGAAAATAAACTTAGTGGTTCAGCTGCAGCCTTCAAATAAAGATCCCCTTTTATATTACCTCCTTACTAAAAATATCTCGAGTTTCATTTCCAGGTTGAGAAAAAGGCAACAGCAGGAAGCATCATGCTCGCATGCCCTGATCCTGATAGGGATCTTTAACCACCCAGATATCTGCTGGAAAAATGTCACAGTGAATTGCAAGCAGTCCAAGAAATTAGTGGAGTGCTGAAGTGAGTTGACTGTGGCCAGACACCAAGTGCCCACCAAGCTGCTCTATCCCTTCCCTCTTCAGCAGGACCTGAGAGAGGAGAAAATAAGATGGAACAAACTCATGGGTCAAGATAAAGGCAGGTTAATAAAGCAAAAGCAAAGGTCACATGCAAAAGCAAAGGAAGATAAATATTTATTCTCTACTTCCCATCAACATACGTCTGACCACTTCCTGGGACAAGGGATTCAGTATGTGTAGTAGTTGCTCCAGGAGACAAATATCTTAATGAATGCCCCCTCCTTCCTCCTCCTTTCTCTTAACTTTTATTGCTGAGCAGATGTTAATATCCTTTTGGTCAGTTGGGATCAGCTATCCTGGCTATGTCCCTTCCAAAGATATTTGCCCACCACCAGCCTACTGTTCTTGGTGGGTGAAGAGGGGGTATTGTTGGAGAGACAGCCTCAATGACAAAGCACTGGTATGTGATCAACACCTTTCTAGCTACCAGTACACAGAACTGTGAGAGCTGCTACAGGGAAAGTTAACTCCTTGTCAGCCAGACCCAATACAAGTGCTTTGAGGACAACTTTCTAGTACAGGTGATGAAGAGCCCAACCAGAGGAGAGGCACTGCTGGACCTGTTGCTCACTAATGCGGAAGAACTTGTGGCCTTAACCTGAGACATGAAATTCAGATCAGATATTACAAAAAAAAAAAAAATTACTGTTAGGGGGGTCAGGCATTGGAATAGGTTGCCCAGCAAGGTGGTAGAGTCACCATCCCTGGAGGTGTTTAAGAGGCATCTGGATCTGGTGCTGGGTGATACGGTTTAGGGGTTACAGTAGTAGTGTTGGGTTAACAGTTGGACTTGATCTTAAAAGGTCTCTTCCAACCTTGATGATTCTATGATTCTGAAGTTTCTTTAACTTATTGGAGAGGTCAAGATTGGAGGCAGCCTGGGCTGCAGCCATAATGCCTGGATAGAATTCTCAATTTTGAGGGGTACTGGATGAGTAAAACAGTAGTCAGGACCCTAAACCTCATAGGGGCAAACTTTCAGCCATTTAGAGCACTATTGCGAGGGATTCCTTGGGAAACTGCCTTCAGAGATAAAAGAGCTGGGAGCTATTTATGTCATGTTTATATCAGATTTCTGCCTTAATTCAAACCACAGGAGTTGTATGACTTGAACAAGTTTCTCCATTCTTTCCCAGCAGCAATGACTTACACCATGACAAACATGCTTGTCAAGTCAAACACAGCCCCACCCTTTCCCAGACAAAAGTACAACTTTATCATAACTATAGCAAAGCTATTATTTGGAACAGTATTATTCCACATATAAAAATGTGATGAAGTGAAAAAAAAATAACAATTGTAGCAGAAGAGTGGCAGGCACATTGATTTGAGGCATCTGTTACAAGCATTTGTCTCTGGGACAGGTGGCATCCAAAACAACAGGGAAGAATTAACATGAATCATAGAAACACAGAATAGTTTAGGTTGGAATGGATCTTAAAGACCACCATGTTCCACCCCCCCTGACATGAACAGGGATACCTTCCACTAGACCAGGTTGCTCCAAGCCCTGTCCAACCTCACCTTGAACACTTCCAGGGACAGGGCAGCCACAGCTTCTCTGGGCAACCCATGCCAGTGCATCACCTCCATCTGAATAAAGAATTTCTTCCTAATATCTAATCTTAACTTGCCCTCTGTTAGTTTAAAACTGTTACCCCTTGTCCTATTATACATTCCCTGATAAATAGCCCCTCCCTTAAATAAATAGTTGTCTCACCTTTTTATAAGAAGAGAGATCTTAACAGGTTCATTTTAAATCCTTCAAGTTTTCTTTCTTTCAAGCCCCACTTCTACCAGAAGGAAACCACACAGCTGACACTAGGAAGGAGGGACCTGAGTTTCATTGGGAAAGCAGTTTACCTCACCTCCTGAACACTACTTCTAGCAGAATTTTTTTCGGTGGGAAGTTGAGAGAAGAGAAGCATCATCATCTTGAGGAATAGAGTCTATCTTTGCTGGCAGCAAAGCACAGAAAGAAAAACCATTACAATCAAGATCATAACTGCCACAAAAAGCAGAAAGTAAGTAGGAAAACCCTACATGCAGGAACTGAAACATGGTCCTGATGCCTTGCAGTGGCTACCTAGAACAGAGACTAGACAGAGTTAAAAGAAGAAAGTGGGTATTTATTAAAGGCCTTCAATAGATACACCTTGGGCAGTGCAAAAGCCTTGCAGAGACTACCCCCTAGATGGGTGACAGTCATGAGTTTTTCAGACAGATATAAGTTTGGTCTATTTGCATATCAGAGGTTAATTCTCCAATTACAACTTTAGGTAATGAAATCATATTGCTCCGGTTTGCTTCCCCCCCCCCTCCCCCATTCACTTTTTTTTATATTTTTCGGGGCCTGAGGCAGAGGGTGTCCTTGGTTCTCAGGCCTGGAAGGATTGTTTTGTCTGACCAAAATGTGAAGAGAGCTTACTAACACTCTATATGGAGTTCAGAGTTATACACTGTCCAGGTTTAGAGCAAATTTGGGGAAGAATCCCCCCAAAGGAGCTCCGGTGGGAAAAGCAGATCCAATCGGCCCCTCCCCCCAACTGGTCCGGGAGGAAAGAAAAATACCTCCTTGGAGAAAGGTGGAAAAAAAACCCCCCCTGTTTATTAAACAATAAGACCAAAACAGTATCAAAACAATGAGACCCCTTGCCACTCTAAAAGAGATGACAAACTGAGAAAACCCTGGGTTCAAGCAGCAGCTCACTCAGTCTCTGATCAGTCTCTCAGTGCTGGAATTGTCGCAGGCCAGGCCCGGCCCGGTGGGCCTCAGCTGCAGCTGCCGGTGCTCTCCTGGGTGTTCAGTCCAGAGCAGTTCCAAGAGGTCCAAAGAAAAGGGAAAAAAAAACAGTCCAGGGAACTTCTTTGCCTCAGCTAGCTAACACTAACTAAAAAGCAAAAGAAGAGCTCTCTGTCCCGCTGTCTGTCCGCAGACAACACAGTCAGGAACAGGAATGTGGAGGAGTGAGTGCAGTGTCTGAAAACAAACTGCGCGCTTCTTCTCTCTCCCCCTTCACTCTCTGTAACACTCTTAAAGGTACAAAACTTATTATTATTCAACATAAACAGAATGAGACGATTGGGGATAAAAGCATCATATAGTCAACCCAGGACATACACTAATGCAGTACAGGATCTGAAAAATATAAATGCTAAAAACTTAAGGCATCACTCCCAATATCAACAAGCCTGTCTTCTGCTCCCAAAAGTTACCCTGTAGCAGCAGCAGCAGCACCTTTTCCAAACACCAGATACTTAGGTCCCTCCTCTACTTTTCAAACATAGTTTTAGGGAGAAAAAGTGTTCAGGTTATTTTACTAATCTAAGGATAGAATATGAAATTGGTGTATCTAGCTTACTGATCATGCCAGTCCTGTTTGCTACACTGTTCTACAAACACAGAAATTATAATATATTTCCTTACAAATGCTGTATAAATGCCTCTTAGCTATCAGAAAGCCCATGCAAGAAATAATACCTTCACCACACCTGTGAGGGAACAAAGCAGTAGCAAGATGTCTGTCCTCAAGTCCCTCTCCCTATTGTTTATGTTTCCATTAAAAGTGTCAAAACAGACATACCTTCTTTTAAAACCTAACTTTCTCAGAGTAACTCTATCTAGCTTTAATGAACTAGGTATGCCAAAGTATGGTAGCCACAGCAAGTAGTAAACTACCAAGAAATCAAGTCTGGCTACAACTTTCTAGTCCTGGACCAGCTGCAAGACATGCTGAGAAACAGGGGCCTCTGCTTTATTCTGTTATATTCATTGTTGGATTTGAGCTATAAATAAGATTTAAGTGTCTCATTTCTTCAGCATTTTATAATATGCTTGCAGACAGTAAGAGTGCATTGAATTTCACTGCAGCTATTCAAATAAGCCCCATAGCTGCCAGCAGGAAATGCATTCAAGTTTTAACTTACATTGCTTGGGTAGGGCTTCTGCCAATCTTCTCAGGCTAGTCAAACTGTCAGCTCCAAGCTGATTTAAGATGCTAGGAAGCATTTCTGTCAGCTGCTTTGTCTCAGCATGGCCAGTGATAGTGAAAGTGTTAGCAGCCAGGGATGCCTGAACTTTAGGGTTATTGAAATGAATGACTGTTCCTTGGTTGGTGAACATATTAACCTGCAAGGGGAGAAAACAAAACAACACCAGTATTTCAAGCAGTTTAGCACAATTTTTCAATTTAACAGGAAACTAGTTGAAGTTCCTAAAGCTCATTTAAGCACCCATAGATAATTTACAGGCAAGTTTAACATGTTACTTTCAAGGAAATTATGTTTTATACATTTTATACTTCTATAGAGAAAAGCATTTTCCCCTTTTAAACAATTACCTCTTCAATTCCAGAAATATTGTTGACACCCAGTTTCTTCAAAGAAAACTGAAGTTTCTTGTCATCTGCTGTAGCTGTTCTATGAACAACCTTCTTCTTTCTGCGGGCAGTACCCTTTGAAAAAAAAAAAAAAGGTTATGAATTAATATTTAATTAGCTGTTTGCAAACTCTAATTCTTGTGGCCATATAACTACTCTTCAGCCATCAACTTTGTATGCAAGGTTCTATTTCTGTGTTACAGCACACACAACCCCACTCCAACTGTACTGCAACAGTCTTTTCCTTGCTAAAGCAAGCTGTTCTGGTTTTGCATTAATTGATTTGTAGTGTTATAGATACATATTATAATACTGAATTTTCACAAATATTAAAATGGATTTATATGTGTAGTGGTAAAGTAACTTTGATATAGTTTTTATTTCTGTTATTAATTAAGCTTAGACATAGTAGTGAAATAGCTATGCTTGTGTTAAAATGCCTGCTTGGATGGGATAACATCCAATGAACATAGGATAAGGACACCTGCTACAGATATGCCAACTATCAGCACTCACTGTCTGAAGTAAGTATGGACCAAGGCCCAAACTGGAAGTGATAAAGAGGAGGCAAAACCACAGCCAAAACCCATGCATGTTCTAAAAAGGCAGATCCAAGGAGGGGCCATGTAAAATAGTTCCTGGAAAATGTAAACTAGTTTGGGGAAAAAAGTTTACTATGCATAAGGGTCTATGAATATGCAACAGGCTGATGCGATGAAAAAAGTATTTAAGGGGTAGCCTGAAGATGTGTGGCCTTGGCTGAATGCCAAGATGCACCCAGCCATAATAACCTTTGCTCGATGGTCCTTGTCTCCTATTGTCCTTTATTAAATTTTAAAATTTTCACAGGAGAGTGAACATGTTTTTCACAGTAGTAAAGAGGGAAAAACGTCAGCTACAGAAGTTATTCTCTATGAGGAGCTACTAAGAACTTCCTCTGTGCCTGACAAAACCAGTGAGTAGTTTTGAATATTAGCAACCTGTTAAACCACCTAAAAGACCTGAATCTGCCTCTGTGATATACACATTTAAAGACGAACAAAACCCAAGAATCGCTCTCTTGCTTCCGGCCTTGAAGAGGTAACTGGGTGCCAGTAAGACCGGCCCCGCTCTTCCGCGGCCCAGGCGGGCTGGCTGGGCAAGGCCGGGCCCCAGCGGTGGCCGGGCGGGAGGAGGGGAGGCTGTGGGGCCTCGGGTGAGGCTGGGCCGGGCCGCGGCTGCTAACATCTTGACGACGCTAAAGCCTGCCGCCAGCCCGGGCCAAGTGGGGGCCCACCAGGTCCCGGGAGCAGCTCCGGGTCCCCGTCCCTCCCCCCGCCGCCCCTCCCCAGCGCGGCCAGGCCAACCCACAGCTCAACTGAAATTCTGCCACTACTGAGTTACACCAGAAACTACCAGGCAAAGGGAGGGGAAGCCGTCAGCCCGCAGCGTGCTACTGCTGAGTCCTAGCCTGGCTGCTGAGATCCTAGCTTCCTTCCAGCGCGGCCCCATAGAATCTTCCATCGTAAACAGCTCTAACCACTGCCCGGCAGAGATCACATAGCCCTCCGCAGGCTCTAGGCGAGATTTTAAGTCTTTTAGTGCATAGATGAAACCTACAAATATCAATCCTCTCTCGAGTAAGAAAAAAAAAAAAAAAAGAAGATACATAGAGAACAACATAAGACATGAAAATCAGTGAAGAAAGAGCCAAGTCCCAGATAAAAAGAAAATTAAGAGATGCCTTAGTCTTAAGCTAAAATTCTTTTGATAAAGCCATGGTAATGAACTGTAATACACTAAAATATCCCTTTAATTAATGAAAAAGCATGAAGAGAGTGTTCAAACTATAGACATGAGCAAAGGCATCTATGCTAAAGCAAAGCAAGTGTTAAAGTAACTGATTTAAATGAGAAGCTTGAACAGAGATGAGTGATGAAGACCCCTTGCCCTTGTGAAAAATGCGTATTTTATGATTGGCTTTTCGCAAATATTAAAATGAATATTATATGTGTTGTGTTAGAAAGTTATGCTGTATTAATTCTCTTAAGTAGTGTTTTAAATATAGTTTTAGGTTATAACAAAATGTTATAATAGAAACTATGCTATGTAGCATACTTTTTTCCTAAAGAAAGGGCTCACACTGAGATAGCAGCCACAGGACACCTAAATCTTTCAGAGAAAAAGAATTTATTGCCCCATTATCAGGTGAAACTAACTTTTTCCTGCCTCGCTCAGTCAGGAAAACGCCGTTAGGATTAAGAGGAAGAAGTTGATGATGACCAGACAGAATCCTGTGTTTGAATGGAATTTATGCATCATGTATGAGATGTATGAATATGCAACAGGTTATTGTTTTTAAGGGTTAATCCTTTGTTAACGGGTGTCCTTTTTCGGGCTTATGCTGCCCAGAAAAAGGTACCCGGATGTCCGTAACTCTTTGTTTCTATTGTCTCATATTGTCCTAATCCAAACTGTCCAAAATATTATTACTCTAATTATATTGCTATTTTTATAACCATTTTATTATCATTAAACTTTTTAAAATTTTAAAAATAAGTGATTGGTGTGTTTCACACCCCCAAAGAAATAAAAAACCTCTGTTCCCAGAGATGAAGATGATCTAAAAGACAGATTAAAAAAAACTTTTGCTTTTAAACAGCTCATCCTTAAAATAATACCCCATAAGTTTAATATAACCCATAAAGGCAACTGTGAGAAAGCTGCAAAAGATAGGAAAGACTTCACAATTGCAGATTTCTGGCCAGCTGCTATCTGTAAAAATTAAAAGCCATGAGATAACTGTTTCTTGTGGAAAAGTCTCCACAGCACAGTGAGAAAGACTCCTCTCCCTAAGTAAACTAAAGAAAAATTACTTGAACGATAGTAAACGGACTAAAAATACCAAATTTATCTCTTTATACTGCCAGTAAGAAAGAAAAGAGAGTGAGAAAGAAATGTTCTGAAGATTTTTTGATTCTTATTATTCTTTCTTTTAGTTCTGTCATTAAAGTTTTCTTTATACCCTTTAAAGTTTGAGCCTGCTTTGCTCTTCTCCTAATCCTTATCTCACAGCAGATAATAAATAATTCTAGTAGGTGCCTAGCAATTAATCAACATAAAACCCACCACATAAGCTTTGCACGTTTGTGAGAAGTGTGAGATTTTAGGATGCAATGCACCACAGAAGCTTTATTTCCCAAGTCTCATGGGGATTCTGCAACATCCTACTTAGGAAAGAAAAACTTTCAAGTGTATCCTTGTCTGTTACCATAGGCATAAAACTGAAAACTGATCATCTCCTGAAGACTGACATACTCTACAGTCCTGCATGCCTAAAGAGTTGCAAGCTTAATTTGGTGACAAATCAACCTCTGCAGAAAGATCTATTCAGACATCATTCCTAGGACTAACCCCTAACAATATCTTTGATCTTTAAACTTCCGAGTAACTGAATTCTTTATTCAACTGGTTATACATTCATTTCCAGACAAAGCAGTGTAATTCCTGAAAGTATATGTACTGCACAGCAGGAGGTGTGTGCAAGCATAACTGCTACAGCAATACTAATGATGATCAGAGTAGTGACAGGCCATGTCTGCACTCCAGTAATTTATACCATTGTGGTAAGGGGGGGGGGAGGGGGGGGAAATCAGGTCCACAATGGTCAGGAAAACCTTTGCTGGAATGCCCCTAACCATCAGCTTCCTAGTGAAGAATGTACAACAGATTTTAGTCTACCATCCCAGTAAATACAAATGATCTCTCTTTTTTTCTATCCCTTATTCTTTACAGTGTAACACAATATGGAGTTGCATCTGGTTTATGTTAGGGATTACCTAGAGCTCTGAATGCCAACTGTTTAGGTGGAACAAGTTACCTAAAATTAGGATGAACTTCCATTGTTATTGGAATTAAATACCTATATAGATGGATGGAACGTGCCTGGGCTCGTCTGGCCCTTGCTGCTTGACCAAAGGCGGCAGCTATTGTGGTTTCACCTCAGAGACACCTTTGGCTGGCTGGATGCTGCAGCTGGGCGCTTGGGACAAGTCCAGGCATGCAGGAGCTCAGGTTTACCTCTGGCCGAGAAGCTTCAAGGCGAGGTGAAAGAAAGGAGTCGGGTTCTGCTGGAGGGTTTCGATCCAGAGCTTTATTCCTGGCCCACAGGCCTCTGAATCGAGTAACAGCTGTAACAGAACTTCCCGAACTGCGTGGTTCCTGTGTCTTTTAACCCCAGGGAGAGGGGGAGGGAAGGGGTAGGGATCCCACCAACCAGGTAAGGGGGGAGAGTCTCAGGGGACAAATGACACCTGGATGGCCCAATGTCCCCCAGGGCTGAAAGGCATCTTTTGAACTTTGCCAATCACACGATGCCCTTCCGGAATTTCTGGATTGACAGACAGCACTCAGCAGGGGGCAAGGGAGGGGGGAAAGGAGTAGTGATTGGCACCTGGGGAAGGATCGGGAAACTGAGGCAAACCATGACATCACACCGCAACAGCCCTCCACCTAAATAGAATATTTATCTTCTTTTTAAGATCTGCAGTCCTGCAATGTTATCAAAATCTTCCATCAGAGACAATGTGCAAACTTTTCTCACAAGAAAGAAGAAAAAAACCCCAAAACAGTTGTGATCAAGGTTAAAGCCCTCTGTAGCCAATACACACATGCTAGTAACATGCACATAATCATCAATATAATACAGCAGTCCTCTGCTTAACTAGTAATCCATATAAAGAATACACAAAATCACCAAGCCAGTTAATTACTGGATTAATCCTGATTTAAAGCTGCTTACATGTGAGAAATCATACTCACTTCCAAAATTTCAAGGTTTATTAAAACCTTTTCAAAAATACAATAGAAGACTGAAAAGAGAAAATATTATGGTGCCAGGATCAAAGGATCTTTCCCACCATGTGCTAATCTACACAATGGATGTTCCACCTTTTAACCCTTTAGCCCCTTCTAAAGTTCTGTCAATCAACTCTTTCTTTGCTGTTCAGTGGTGGAATTGACTTCCTTAAATTTTGATTAAAGATCAGATGTTGCCATAGTAACAAGCTGACCCTCCCAAATGTCCCAAACCCAGGCCACCCTCTGATAACAACGCGAGCAGGGTAAAACATAACTATAACTCTATAAAACTTCTCTTAACATATATACATAATATCTGCCTTTTAATTGTGAGAGTAAACCATCGCATTGCTCATATATCACAATCTCCCCTTTTCCACAAGTTATTTGGCTCGAACAATTGAATTCAATGACTCACACTAGCATCTGTTGATGTGGGCAAGGACAGAGGAAACCAAATAGAAAAAAAAATCCCCAGTTCACTCTAAACAACCTTATCCGGAATGAACAAAAGGACATTACAGCGGTCGGGCATGGCTTTTTACCCCCATCTACCGTGCCTAAGGGGTTGCTACCCATAGTAGGCGTACCTTAGGTGTGGGTACAGAGGCAAACTCGGTCTTGCCCTTCAGTCTCTCTTATTGAGGAAGACAGCTGAGGAATTATAGAAGTCCACCATGGTCTTTTTGCCCTTACCTTACCATGCCTATGGGGTTGTTACTCGCAGCAGGGTTATGGAGTCTTCCTGGTAGTGAACAAAGGGGCCAACCCAGTCTTGCCCTCCTTCATCTTATTTTCTTAAGGAAGCTGTCCCATTACCTTTTACGGCCCACTTGTGTCCCTCCCCTCAACAGATGCTGGTAATTCTCACCTATTAAAACAGTTCTCGAGGTGGCTGGTGGGAGCTTGACTCTACTTTTTGAGGATCTTGTTGGTTTTCTGGTCATCTCTTGGTCTCTGCTTGAAAATCAATCTTGTTTCACCTGGCCTGGATGTTATAGTCCATTCTTTGTGTTCTTCTACTGGGCCTTTGACTCTGTTGGCGTGAGTCCATCCCTGCTCTGCAGTTCGGACAGCCAATTCAGTGGTAAGCAGTACATGAAAGGGACCTTCCCACTGAGGAGTTAGAGGCGGATCTCTCCATGAGTTAGGGGCTGATCATCACCCAACCTCTGGGGTTAATATTATGAATTCTGATATCCAGGGTGGTGGTTTGAGGAATTGCCCCTTTATGTCTCAGCCCTTCTAAGGTTTCTGCTATAGACATAACATATTTCTTGGCATTGGTTTCTCCTTCCTCATAGGTGGCAACCTTCGGAGGTGAGGTCAAGAAGGGTAACCCAAACATCATTTCATAGGGTGACACTCCCAGATATGACCGGGGCTGGGTTCTAATTCTTAATAAGGCTAAAGGGAGATATTTTATCCATGACATTTGGGTTTCAATCATTAGCTTAACTAGAGTTCTTTTAAGAGTTTGATTAATTCTCTCAACCCCATCAGAACTCTGTGGATGCCATGGAGTGTGTAATTCCCATTTTACTCCCAGGGCTTGAAGAATTTTCTGCAATATCTTAGATGTGAAATGAGTTCCTTGGTCTGAATCAATCCTGTTTACCATCCCATATCAGGGAATGATTGATTCTAGGAGTGTTTTACTCACAACATCGGCATTGGCTTTCACAGTGAGTACCGCCTCTACCCAATGGGTCAAGTGATCTACTATCACTAGCAAAAACTTGCAACGTTGTTCCTGGGAAAACTCAGTAAAATCTACCTGGATGTTTTGAAAGGGCCGTAAGGCTAGTTCTTGCCCTCCCCTGGGTTTTTTCCTCATGACCTTATTTACTTGTTGACATATCCCACACTGTTCAGTCACCCGCTTAGCTATCCCATTTGCCTCCCATCTGCTAATCTCCACCTCCCTTCATTATCTTTCTTGGCTCCTATTTTAAGGAGTTCTTCCTCTTCTGCTGCACTAAATACCGTGACTTCTTGCATTTCTCCCATGAGGGTTTACCACCATCATTAGTTTTTCTGTCCCTTATTCAACTGCATTCTTAGCTTCTAAATCAGCTAAATTGTTCCCTCATGCCTCTTGAGTCTCCCATTTTTGATGTCCTTCAACATGTACCACTGCTACTTCTTCTGATAATTGTTGAGACAGAGTAGGGATCCATCCTGAATAAAGTGAAGTGTCTAACAACGGTGAAAAGTCTGTGAGGCCAAAGCTGAAGGAAAAACTCGTATGCCGAGACAGCAAGGAGACAGAGAAAGAAAAACAGAAAAGACCACGAGGTCAATTTGCCCCGACCTAGAAATTCCTTTGATAAAGAAGAACTGGTGCTAAATGTCATGCGGGATGAATATGTATGAACTTATTGTGAAACTGTATGCATATGCATTTGGAAGGGGGATAAAAGGAGGTCTGAAATCTTCAGGGGTATGCATGCCTTTTGAGGAGAATTTTCTCCATGTGCGTCCGGCGCCGTAAATAAACATACCGAGCTTTACAACTTTTATAAAGTTGTGAGGTTTCTTCTTTTCTCCGCAAAACATTGTAAGGTTTCTAACACTTCTAAAACAAGTTTTTTGTGAATCAGTCCCTTTCCCTTTGAATTTAATAGGCCCCTCTCTTCCCAAATTTTTCCAAAGGTATGAACTACACCAAAAGCGTATTTTGAGTCTGTATATGTTATTCCCCTTTTCTGTGCTAATATTTCCAGAGCTCGTTTTAGGGCATATAACTCACATGCTTGGGCTGACAAGTTGGAAGATAACTATCCCTTTTCTATGGCTACTAACCCTTCATTCACTATAGCATATCCCAATACTTGGTGCCTCTGGATTACTCTTAATGATCCATTAATGTACAATTGTTTCCCTCCTCAGAGAGGTTGATCCGTTAGGTCCTCTCTTATTCTAGTTTGATAGTTTATAACTTCTAGGCAATTATGTATTAATTCCTCACCTGGTTCTCCATACAAAAACTCTGCAGGGTTGAGTTTGTTACTCACGTTTACCTTTAAATCATTACCTATTAGGATGGCTTCATACTTTAGCACTTGGGAATCAGTGAGCCATTTCTCAGCCTTTTGGCTTAGGATACTTTTCACTCAGTGCAGGGTATATATTCTCAGTTTTCCCCCAAAGGTAAATTTTTTGGTTTCCTCTAGGAGTACGGTGGTCACGGCCACCGCCTGAATGCAGGTTGGCTGCCCCCGGCTAACAGGGTCCAGCAGTTTTGATAAATAGGGCACTGGTTTCCTGGATCCTCCCCATTCCTGGGCTAGTACTCCATGAGCTACCCCTCTTTCTTTATCTACAAACAGATACAAGGGTTTGTCTAAGGCGGGAAGACTCAGTGCTGGCGCACTGACTAATTTTTGCCTTAAAGCTTCAAGTTTTGCTCATCGTCTTCATCCCACCTAATCTCTTCTTCTACTAACTTTTCATACAAGAACCTGATGGCCTGAGTGTATCCTTCAATCCACAGCCTACAATATCCCAACAAGCCGAGAAACCTTCTAACTTCCCTCTTAGTATTTGGCCATGGGAGTGAGACTAACCCCGCAATTCTCACAGGGTTCAGTCATCAGCGGCCTTGGCAAATAACATGTCCTAGGCATTTTGCTTCCCTCTCTACAAATTGCATTTTCCCTTTTGATACTCAAAGTCCTTGGTCTCCCAGAAAATTTAACAATGCTTTGGTGAATTCCCGAACTTTTTTTTGTTCCCATCCTGAAAGAAGCAAATCATCTACTTATTGAATGAGTTTTATCACAGGTTTGATGGAGAAGAGTTGTAGTACTTCTCCCAGGGCTTGATCAAATAGGTTTGGGGATTCGGAAAACCCTTGGGGTAACCTAGTCCACCAAAACTGTTGCTTCCTCCCGGAATCAGGGTCCTGTCATTCAAAGGCAAATGTATCCCTACTTTTTCTCTGCCAGTGGACATGCCCCAAAACCCATCTTTTAGGTCTATCACACTAAACCACTGGTGTGATGGGGGCATATTACTCAAAAGTGTATAGGGGTTAGGCACTACAGGGTATTGATCCACTGTTCATTTGTTTTCTTCTCTTAAATATTGGACAAGCCTGAAAGTCCCATCTGACTTCTTTACTGGTAATATGGGTATATTATGGGGGGACATACATGGTTCTAAGGTCCCTTCTTCAAGCAGGTCCTGGATGACCAGTTGCAGTCCTCATCTCCCTTCCAGGTGAGAGTGGGTATTGTCGTACCTGAACTGGATGGTTCTCATTAACTATTTTTATTACTATTGGTTTCATGTTTAATTTGCCTCACTTTTTTGGTTTTGCCCACACCATTTCATGAATTTTCTCCTCATTCTCTTCTCTTAATTGGAGAAGCTTAACTACCATTTATTTTCCCTTCCTCTGGGAGTACTCCAATGTCTAACTGCACCTGTAAATCCCATCTTAATAAATTGCACCCTGCTTCTGGAATTAATAGAACATCCCCAATTCCTATTTTATTTGCCTCTTCAAACGTTACTTCCTTTACAACTAAGACTTTGAACCCTTCACCTTTTGCACCTACTACTTGCACGGTATCTTGACCCTTTTTGCACCCCTTTGGGATTCTACAAATACAAGTTCTTTCAGCCCCCATGTCTACTAGGAATTCGAATTCTTCGTCATGGGGACCTATTTTTAAAGTTATAAAGGGCTCCTGATGGTATTCTGTCCCCAGGAGGTAAAGCCCCTGACACCTCTAGTCTTCTGCTTCTCCTTTTTGCTCAGTCTCATAGACCCTCAGGTCCTTTTTCCTCTGGGGGCAATTCTTTCTGATATGCCCATTTTTTTAAATTAAAAGCAAACTGGTCCTAGGTTCCCCTGTCCCCCCAAACATTCGTCTTTGTGTCCAGTCCCAGGGGGCTTCATCCCCCCTCCATCTATCTTCCGGCATTCGGGCCCCCCCCTCCCTTACCTGAGCAATTCTTTATGTGCAGGTTTCCTTCCCTAATGGTAGTTACCATTACCTTGGCTTTCACCTTGGCCTTCTCTTCATCTCTCTTTACATACACCTTCTGTGCTTCCCTTAAAAGATCCTTTTAACCTCTTTTCTTGCCAACCATCTAATTTTTCTAACTTTCTCCATAGATCTGGCCAGGCGTGAGTGATGATATTTATCTTTAGTAAGATCTGTCCAGCCACTGTGTCAGGGTCAACCTCTGAATATTGCCTCATATTTTTCCTCAATCTTTCTAACCACTCTGTTGGGGTTTCTTCCCACTTTTGCTGCTCATCGAAAGCCTTACAGGCATTTTGATTACATGGTGATGCCTCTTTGATACATCTTATAATCAATGTTCTATATTCCTCCATGTCTTGCCTCCCCCCAGTGCTGTTGTGGTCCCCATTGGGGCACACTATGGGCATTTTCAGATCCCCAGGAGGTCCTTGCACATGCTCTCTTTCCCAAATCCATACCCCAGCTGCCCAGATCATCTGTCTTTCCTCTGGTGTGAACAACATGGTCATTATCGACTGCATTTCTTCCCATGTATAAATATTGGGCCCCAGAAACTGGTCTAACTGCTCCCCTGATCCAATGGGGTCCTCTAATAGTCCTTTTAATTCCTTTTTAAACATTCCCATGTCAGAGGAACTGAGAGGTATGGTTACAAATCCAATTCCTCCCAGCACCCCAGCCAGTGGCATTTCCCTCAGGGGGTATAATTATAATCCTGATTCTTGGCTCCCATCTTCTGATCTGCTTTCCTCCCGGGGTGCTACCCTGTTTCTGGTGTTTTAGCTAGGCCCAACAAGGGGTAGGGGAGGTGTAATTAGAGCTACTGGAGGGGGAGGGGGTGTGTAAGTGGTCTAATGGGTCCCATTCTTTTTTTTCTGCTACCTTAAACATGCTCACCTTTGAGGGTGCGGTTTCCCCTTCCCAGCAAACAGCATAGTCACTCTCTTCCTGATTTGTAGCAGCCACAGGGCCTGCAAGGCCTCCCTGGCAGTCAGTTGCCTAAGATGAGTAATGCCTAGTCACGATGACTGGATCTAAGAAGCCCCTCTTTCGCCTTCGGACCCTCATTATCTGTCTGTAAGACAATAGGTCATATTCGCCTTGACCCTTACTATTGGACTGTTTCTCAAAACCCCTATACCCTATACAAACTCCTATTTCTGTGCTGTTCAGCAGAAGAGCTGTCACTGTCACCCTTCGCAGAAGCTGCCAATAAAGACACCTCTGTGGAACCTCATACAGCCTTCTCCTCGTTCCCCATCTGTCTGCCAAGGCACTTAGCAAGCAAAGAGCTGAAATCATTAAAGAGCTGAATTCACCAAAGAGCTGATCTCACTTAAGAGCTCAGCTGCTTGCTAAGATTACCTGCGGCTGGGAGCCTGCCTGAGGGACCTGGACAGGTTGTGCTTAGCAAGACTTCGCTATCCAGACACCTACAGCAGTCAGGGTCGGACAGACCCTGAAAACACCCTGCCGTAATACTGATTTAATTGTTTCTTAGCTCTTACATACATGTTTAATGCCTGACATATCTATCCTTTGTCTGACCCATATCTGAGCCAGTATACATGGTCGCTCCTAATTTCCTTTCTGGTCCATTCTACTGTGCAGTACTGAATCATTTTGCTCTTGTCCTTATCTCTGGTTTTGGGTTCATATTTCCACTGGGCTAGTTTCTTTCCCAGTGGACTATCTGGGGGTATGCCCATTGGTTCCTCCTCAATTTCTGCTTCTACCCTTGGGGATTTGCTACTCATCCATGACCCCATCCTGACCAGCAGATCACAGGTCTTCCCTTGACAGAGCCCACCTTTCCAACCACAGGCCCTCTTGACAGAGCCTGCCTCCTCCAATCAGCCAATTACCCAGTCTCCCAGTAAGGTCTGCCTCCCTAAGAAGGGAAGGAAAGGAGGAGAAGAAAGAAACCAGGAAAGGAGGGAGGGAGGGAGGAAGGGAGGAAGGAAGGAAGGAGAAAAAAGAAAAAAGGAAAAAAACTTAACTTCTGAAAAACACCGACGATCCTGGGGCTTTCATCCCAGGGTCACACTCTGCTCCCCGCCCCATCTGGCTCAGCAGCTCTTCCCCTGCTGTGATTTGGTCCTGCAGCTGGCTCCGCCCTGTCACGATTCAAGGGTGTGCAAACCACCGCTTCACGCTGACCGTTACACCCACTCCTGGGCAACCACCCCCTCCCCCTCGCTGCAAACCTAGGCAGTCGCCCCTCTCCCAGTCTAGTCCCGGCTGGCTCCAGAAATCCCAGCGCTGTCTGCGTACTAGTCAGGTGCTGCCACATGTGGGCTCACTGACTCCCTTTGCATGTGCTGGCTGGGAACTCTGCCATGGGTCCCCGTCCTAGCACAAGCCTGCTGCTCGGGCCAGCGCCGGCACCGTCACCACTCACCCCCCCCCAGCACAAGCCTGCCAGCCAGGCTAGCGCCACTGCCGCTCGGTCCCCCCTGGCGCCTCCCCCGATGCCACCACCGGCTACCACCGCTCAGCTGGCCCGGGAAACCACAGCGCCCGTCGCGCACCAGAGTCAGGCAGTGCCCCATGTGGGCTCACTGACTCCCCCCGTGTGCGCTGGCTCAGTGCTGCAAACCCCTCACAAACCCTTCAATCTCATGCATCCCACCAGCCACGGGGGAAATCCCCGCTTTCTGCTTCACCACGTGTCCCACCGTTCCCTCCTACTCTCCAATATCCTAAAACTTCAACAGACCAGGACAGGTCTAGTATAGTAATGGCATGAAGTTCCTATACCAGAATTATGGAATAATTATCTGGCCAAAGATAGTTATGAGGATGTTACCCACCCCTCTTCTTCTCTTTTCTTTATCCAGCCTCCTGTTGTCTCTGGGATTCCAACCTCTGACCACTGGTGGCCATGGGAGAGTCGGATAAATTCCGCCAAATTTGTGGCGAGGGGGCTCCCCTTTTGAGAACTTCTAGTGCCACCGGGGCAAGGTGTAAATCCCAGGGAGAGCCCCCATTGTGAGAAATGATATTCACTTCCAAAAATTTAAAAGGTTTATTAAACCTTCTCAAAAATACAACAGAAGACTGAATAGAGAAAATATTACGCCGCAGGGAGCAGAGGATCTTTCCCACCATGAGCTCATCCACACAATGGATGTTCCACCTTTTAATCCTTTTGTCCCTCTCAAAGTTCTATCCATCGACTCCTTCTTCACTGTTCAGTGGTGGAATTTACTTTCTTAAATTTTGATTGGAGGTCAGACATTGCCATAGTAACAAGCCAACCCTCCCAAATGTCCCAAACCCTGGCCACCCCCTGATAACAACACAAGCAGGGTAAAACATAAGTCTATAAAACTTCTCTTAACATATATACATAATATTTGCCTTTTAATTGTGAGAGTCAACCATCGCATTACTCATCTATCACACTAAATATCCATTTAAAGGCAAAAAGTTTCAACGCATGAATAAACGCTACTGGAAACTGTCAACAAGAGTTCTGCTGAATAGAATCACAGAGTAGTTTGGGTTGGAAGAGATCTCAAATATCATTTAGTTCCAACCCCTTGCTATGGGCCGGGACACCTTCCACTAGACCAGGTTTCTCGAAGCCCTGTTGTCCTGGGTTGACATTATGATGTTTGTATCCCCATTCCTCTGTTCTGTGCCTTTAAGACCGGCTCTGAAGAGTGGAAGTTTTGTTTGGGTTTCTCTTATCAGGGACACAGAGAGAGCGTACATCGGGCTGTTTTTTTCTCTTCTTGCTTAGCTTGCTGCTTGGCTGGCGTGCTTTTCTGCTCTTGCTTCTGCTCTGCTTTGCCTCTGCTTATTAGTTAGTTTAGCCAAACAGTCCACATTGCTTCCTGGACTGTTTCTCCTCTCCTGTTTCTGTGACCGTCTCGAACCTGCTCCGGACTGGGACCCGGGAACACCGAAGGTTCGGCTGCAGCAGTTGCCCCAGCGCCGGAGGGACTGAGAACAGAGCAACCAGCCCCGAAAGAGACTTTCTGATTCTGTCATCTTTCTCAAAGCCGTGTCATCTGGTATTGTTCATTTTGTGTGCTGGGGGGTGCGGGGCCAGTCAAATAAACAGGTTCTTTCCACCTCTCTCCGAGGAATTTTTTCCCGAACCGGTTGGGGGGAGGTATTACAGCGACCTGAGGAGGTCACTGGGTGAGAGAAGGACGAGAATCTTGTTCCTTGATCAGAAGGCTTGATTTATTGATATATAATATATAATACATTATAACTATACTAAAAAGAATAAAGAGTGAGCTTGCAGAGAGCTGCTAAGCTAAGAACAGAATAGAAGGAATGAATAACAAAGTTCTGTGTCCAGGGAACCTGTCCCTGAGCTGCTCCTGTGACTGGCCCTTAACTGGAAACATGGAAGATGAGCCAATCACAGGATCACCTGCCACATTTCACAACAGCTGATAACAATTTGTTCACATTCTTTTTCTGGGGCTCTGCTTCCCAGAAGATGAACAAATCCCAAAGAAAGGATTTCTATGAAGAAATGTCTGCGACAGGGAGGGGCCGTGTGGGTTTTGCTTTCTGGAGGGGCCCTCCTTTGCAGATTCTTTAAAAAATTTGCCCTAAACCTTCACACCTGTCCAACCTGACCTTGAACACTTCCAGGAATGGGAAAAAGACAACTTCTTGGGGCAACCTGTGCCAATGCCTCATCATGCTCTGTCTGGGACCTAAATTATTCAGGCCTTAAACATTTTTATGAAGGAGTTTTGCCCATTATAGCAAAAAGTGTATAAAGAAGCTACAACCACAGAAACCTTCCTGAAGAACTTTGGACTGTTAGTTAAGCCACCTAGATAAGATAAAGGGGACACTATAGTTCAATCATCTCAGGTCTAAGGAGAAACAAACAAGGCTGAGGGAAAGGAATGCATTCACAAGAAAGCCAAACCCAGCAGGTACGCTGAGAATCATCTGTCTGGGTTTGGGGTGGGGGAAGACCACAGCCCACAGAAGTCAGGTTTACACAGACTCCCCCTGAAATGAGGGCAGAGGGAAGGAGGTTTCAGGTGCAAGGTATAACCTCTGGTCAGAGACACTGAACACCCATTCTCCTTTACACAAACTGTCTCAGCTGTAAAACCCCCTACCCCACAGGCCACATTCATTGGACATTCACATGAGAGGCAGCTGAGAGGGTGTCATAATCCATCATAGGCCTCCCAAAGCACTCCCCAGAGGCCTTGCACCACAGGACTGCATGTGATGCAAAATGATGCAACAGATGCAGAGTCTGCTGCAAGAGATTCCCTCCCCCCCCCCCCCCCAGGGGGAGATACCTGGATATTCCCACCTGGCCTAAGTGTATATTAACCCAGCAGATTCTATGCTTTTGGGGGAACCTTCACCACCAAGAAGACCAGATGGAGAGGATCAATGGAACATCATTGGGATCCACAGATGGTGATATTTTCCTTATTCTGTCTCTGTCACTCTCTTTCTGTCCCTCCACCTAGTTTCTATTTCTTTCTCTTCTTTTGTCTCTCTCTCTCTCTCTCATATTTACTATTAAATAAAACTCGTACTATTGACTTTGGCATATGGTCTCATTTGCACCTTAATTTGGGCAGAGGAATTTCTAAATAACTTTAAAACCGGACCATAACACCCTCATAGTGAAAAGTTTCTTATGTCCAATCTAAATCTACTTTCTTTCAGTTAAAAACTGTTGCCCCTTGTCTCATCACTCCATGCCTCTCTGTCCTAGATTGCAAGGTAATGTGTGTATTCTATTTGCCATCTGTTAGAGGTGTGGCAGTTATCTTCTGTTAATTGGGCAGTTTTCTTTATCTCTTCCACAAACCAATCCTCCCTGGGGGATACATCTGCTGTTAATGGGCCATTGAGTGTCACTGCATGACTGATAAAATTACATCATCTCATGGTGAGATGCTCTGCCCAGGGAGAGGAGCCAAGCATTCCATCCTGAATATAATCTGAGATTTTGGGACACTAGGACAGCCTTTTTCCCACTGGACTCCCAGAGGAGTAGCTGTCTTCCCCACTGGATTCCCAGAGGAAGACCAAGCCCATCTACACCACTACCGGACCTTCAGAGGAAAACTCCACCTTTCTACAGGATCACTGCTCCAACAGAACCACACCTGTCACTGCAGGAGGACTGCAGCCACCATCCAATCGGACTGCTACCAACACTCTGACCCACAGGGTGTCAGGTCGTATTCTGACTCTGTCTGTTATTTTTTGTTGATGTTTGTACTATTACATTTGTATTTTTAATTTTCCTAATAAATTACTGTTATTTGTATTCCCGTATCTTTGCCTGAGAGCCTTTTAATTTCAAAATTATAATAATTTGGAGGGAGGGGGTTTACATTTTTCCAGTTCAGGGGAGGCTTCTGCCTTCCTTAGCAGACACCTGTCTTTTCAAACCAAGACACTCTCTAAAAAGTCCCTCTACAACTCTCCTGGAGCCCCTTTAGGCACTGGAAGGGGCTCTCAGGTCTCCCTGAAG
The DNA here is from genome assembly GCF_028769735.1 of Zonotrichia leucophrys gambelii. Classification (NCBI taxonomy): domain Eukaryota; kingdom Metazoa; phylum Chordata; class Aves; order Passeriformes; family Passerellidae; genus Zonotrichia; species Zonotrichia leucophrys. Next base: position 2,824,553 of record NC_088199.1, on the reverse strand, counting down.
CCTTCTCTTCTCCAGGTTTAACAGCTCCAACTCTCAGCCTGTCACCACAGCAGAGGTGCTCCAGCCCTCAGAGCATCTTCATGGCTTCCTCTGGACTCACTCCAACAGGTCCATGTCCTTCTTATGTTGGGGATGCCAGAGCTGGATGCAGTACTCCAGGTGGGATCTCACAAGAGTGGAGCAGAATCGTCTCCCATGACCTGCCTGTCACACTTCTTTTGATGCAGCCCAGGATAATGTTGGCTTTCTGGGCACCAATCACACATTGCCAAGTCATGTTGACCTTCTCATCAACCATCACCCCCAAGTCTTTCTCCCCAGGGCTGCTCTCCATCCATTCTCTACCCAGCCTGTACTCATGCTTGGGATTGTCCTGGCTCAGATGCAGGACGTCACACTTGGCCTTGCTGAACTTCATGAGCTTCTCAGGGGCCCATTTTTCAAGTTTGTCCAGGTCCCTCTGGATGGGCTCCCTTCCCTCCAGTGTGTTGACTGCACCACACAGCTTGGTGTTGTCAACAAACTTGCTGAGGGTGCACTCAATCCCACTGATCATGTGGCCAACAAAGATGTTAAACAGAGCCGGTCCAAATACTGACCCCTGAGGATGCCACTAGTCACTGCTGTCCCCTTGGACATTGAGCTGTTGACCACAACTCTGAGTATGACCATCCAACTGATTCCTTATCCACTGAGTGGTCCATCTGTCAAATCCATGTCTCTCCAGCTGAGACAAGGATGTCACATGGGACAGTGTCAAATGCTTTGCACAAGTCCAAGTAGATTATATCAGCCACTCTTCCCTCATCCACCAACACCATAACCCTATCATAGAAGGCCACCAAATTTGTCAGGCACAATTTGCCTTTAGTGAAGCCATGTTGCCTGTCACAAATTATCCCTATTTTCCATGTGCCTTAGCATAGTTACCAGGAGGATCTCTTCCATTATATTGCTGGGCACCAGATAGGTAACTGATGGGCCTGTAATTTGGTCTTCCTCATTTTCCTTTCTAAAAACATGGGTTATATTTCTCCTTTTACAGTCAGTGGGAACTCCATTGAACTGCCACAACTTCTCAAATATTATGGATACTGGCTTAGCTGCTTCCTCTGCGAGGTCCCTCAGGACCTGTGGATGCATCTCATCAGGTCACCAGGACTTTGGCACCCTCAGGTTCCTTAAATGGTCTCAAACCTGCTTTTCTCCTAGAGTGGGGGATTCTTCGTTCTCCCAATCCCTGCATTCACCTTCTACAACTCAGGTGGTGTGCTGGTGAAAACCGAGGCAAAAAAGTCATTGAGTACTTCAGCCTTCTCCATGTCTTGGGTAACCAGGTCTCCCATATCCTTCCAGAAAGGGCACACATTTTCCCTAGTCCTCCTTTTATCACTGACGTACCTATAGAAGATTTTTTTGTTACCCTTGATATCCCTGGCCATATTTAATTTTATCAGTGCTTTAGCTTTCCCAACCTGATCTCTAGCTGGTCAGATAATCTCTCTGTATTCCTCATAGGCTACCTGTGCTTGCTTACACCCTCTGTGGGCTTCCTTTTTCTGTTTGAGCTTGTCCAGGACCTCTTTGTTCATCCACACAGGCCTCCTGGCATTTTTGCCTTATTTCCTCTTTGTTGAAATGCATTGCTCCTGAGTTTGGAGGAGGTGATCCTTGAATATCAACCAACTTTCTTGGGCCCCTCTTCCCTCCAGGGCCCTATACCATGGCACTCTACTTGTCAGAACCCAGGAAATTCCTCTGGCTGCCCTGGAGGACTTTAACCCCTGCCCAGGGGGCTCAGAGACCTTGGCACAGAGCCCAAGATCCCTGTGCCTTTGATTTAGCCCTTGGAAAAAACAATTACCAAACTTTATATGAAGAATTACAAGCCACGAAAGTTTAAGTAGAATGATAGTGAATTTATCATGGGGTGAAAAATAGATTTTTGAGGTTTTTAGAATGGGGGTTCATGGGGCAAGATGGAGGAATCTGGGCATGTCCAGCCTTTCTCCTTCTTCTTCTTGGCCTCCATCTTCTGCTGTGATGTTGGCACTTTTAGATTGGTTTAGAATAGAAGCTCACTCTCTAACATAGGTGATAGGTATTGGAAAGTAATTGTAAATATTGTACATGTAGTTTTTAGTATAAAAAGATAACACCACCCCGGGGGCAGGCAGAGTGCCTCTGACTGACCTGCTGAGCGGACCTCGGCAGGACAGGAGAAAGAATTTTATAGATAAGATACAATAAACAACCTTGAGACCCAGAAATTAAGAGTTCTGACTCCTCTCCTTTGACTGCCGGGCTGGGAAAAGACACTTTCTAACCTATCTCGGGGTCACTCTGACCAACTAGAGACCCCGAGATCTACCAGGCAGATCCTTGAACTGGCCCAAGTCTGCTCTCCTGAAGCCCAGGGCAGTGAGATTGCTGTGTGCACTCCTTGCTGCCCCAAGGATCTCAAACTCCACCATTTCATGGTCAGGGCAGCCCAGGCTGCCCTTGAGCTTCACACTCCCCACTAGCCCCTCCTTGGTGAGAATAACATCCAGCATAGCCCCTCGCCTCATTGGCTTCTCTGTCACTAGGAGAAGGAAGTCATCAACCCATTCCAGGAACCTCCTGGATTGCTTGTGCTCTGTTGTGTTGTCCCTCCAACAGGTATCAGGGTGGTTGAAGTCCCCCACGAGGACCAGGGCTTCTGAATGAGAGACTGTTTCTATCTGTCTGTAGAGAGCCTCACCCACTCTGTCTTCCTGATCAGGTGGCCTGTAGTAGACTCCCACTATAATGTCACCTGTCCCTGCCCTCCTTATAATCCTGACCCATAAACTCTGTCAGCTTCTCATCCATCCCCAGGTGGAGCTCCATGCACTCCATTGACATAAAGGGCAACACCACCTTCTTGTCTCCCCTGCCTGTCCTTCCTAAAGGGCCTGTGTCCTTCTATTCAAACACTCATCACAGGAGCCTCCCACCATGTCTCTGTGTTGCCAGTAAGATCATAGCCCTGGAGGCATGTGCACATCCTGTTTATTCCCCATGCTGCATGTGTTTGCATAGAGGAATTTAAGTTGGGTCCCTGATAAAGCTGATTTACTGGCTGGAATTCTTTGGTGCTGCTCTTCAGATGCTCTCCTACTGACCTGTGATCCCTCTCCAGGCTTTGGGCATCTCTCCCCGGCCCTGGCATCTCACCAGGAGGAGTGGGATGGACTGAGTTTCCCCTCTCTCAGCAATTTTGGTTTAGAACCCTCTTCACCAGCTTGGCAAGCCTATGACTGAAAAAGATCCCCTTCTCTGACAGATGGACCCATCATCCGCTAACAGATCATGTTTCTCAAACCAAGTCCTATAGTCTAGGTAGCCAAACCCCCAACTGTGGCACCAGTACTGTAACCATTTGTTGATTTGCCAAATTTGACTAACACTTTCAAACTCCTTCCTTTTGATCAGGAAGACTGATGAAAAAACTACCTGCACTCCAGAGCCCTTTACCACTGCTCCCATTGTCTTATTTTAGAATAGCTTGTGTTCTAAATACAAGCCTGTATTGTGTGCACATTTCTCAGGTATAGAAACAAAAAAATTGCTAACAAATTCTTGCCTTAAAACTGAAACTGTAATTAACATGTTTACTAGCATACAACTATACTCAACATACTTTTTTATTTTCAGATTATAAGTAATCACAAAGCTACATAAATTCAGACGTTAAAATAAAAAGGTCTTCTACGCATGTTATTCTACAATGATAAGAGTATGAGAAATACAGAAACCCCAGCTTTGTTCTAAAAAGCAAGAAAACAGCCACGGGCATCTTAAAGATTTGTCATGAGAATTTGGAGTATAGCTCTCTAGTCTATTATGAAAACTATACCCAAGATCATTTACTGTTAAAGGTCTACTTACTTCAAATCTTAATCATAGAATATCCTGAGCTGGAAGTAACCCACAAGGATCAGAGTCCAACTCCTGACTCTGCACAGGACAGCCCCAGGATTTACACCATGTGCTTGAGAGCATTGTCCAAATGCTTCTTGAACTCAGACGGGCTTGGGGTTGTGACCACTGCCCTGGGGAGCCTGTTCCAGTGCCCAACCACCCTCTGGGTGAAAAACCTTTTCCTACTATCCAAACTAAACCTCCCCTGACATAGCTTCATGCCATTCCCTTGGGTCCTATCACTGGTCACCAGAGAGAAGAGATCAGTGCCTGCCCTTCACTTCCCCTTGTGAGGAAGTTGTAGACTGAAACTACAGTTGTAGCCTGAGGTCTCCCCTCAGTCTCCTCTTCTCCAGTCTGAACAAGCCAAGTGACCTCAGCTACTCCTCATATGGCTTCCCCTCTAGACCCTTTACCATCTTTGTAGCCCTCCTTTGGATGCTCTCTAGTAGCTTTATATCTTTCTGTGGTGGTGCATACCCCCCCTTTTTCCAGGCCACACTGTGATCTCAGAAATGCTTGTTAGGCCTCAGCCTTGACAAACAGCACATGGGCTCAGCTCTTCTTGAGCTTATCAGAAACACTGTCTGCTCCCAGGAACTGCTGCTAATGAGCTCCTGTTTTCTTTATGAACAGCCTTGGAAACGGTTTTCCTTGTCTGAATGGCATAATATCCCTGTTCTCACAGTTTCAAAGAAAGTGTTGACCCAAACTGTGTCCAGGATGAAACACTGTTATGACTAAAGCCCACTCTCTTGCGACCCTATAAACAGTGGTCTAAAATGAGACCCTTTGAGCTCTTCTAGACTGCAGCAGGCTGTGAACAGCAACCTCCCTCTGAGTGGGGCCTCTTAGACCCAGCAAACTCTCATGTTTGCTGTACTCAGAGGATTGCTGAATTACGTCGAGTCCTGGGACAACACCCCCACTCCTCAAGGCCTGACCCTTCACCCACTGGGGAGGTGCAAAGCCATCTGAAATTAATATTTCACTTACACTTGAGGGGAATTTTTCACAGGTAACTTGCACTGATTCTTTATGTCTGTGTGCATACACATGCGCTATAGGAAACCTGGGAGAAATGCTGCTTTCTTAGGTGTTAAAGTACCTTAGATATATAAGTAGGTTAGGCCTGTAAGTAAGGTTAAGTCATAAGCTAAGTTAAATGCTACGAGTGCTATTCCTCAGTTGTTATGGTTAAGGTATAAGTGTTGTTCCTTTGTTAAATTCTTAGGTTTCAAGTATAAGTTAACTTAAAGTACTGTTAAGTTTGAGTGCTGTTAAGCTTTTAGGCTGTATTCCTTTTTATCCTTATCCTCACTATCCTTTTGCCACATGCCCACACACATGCATACCCCCGCATCCCCCCCAGATAGTTCCCAGTTCATTTCTGTTTTGATTGCCTGGATTTTGTTTGGTTTTGTTGTTGCTTGTTTTCCTTGGTGTGCCTTAACTGTCTAGTAAGTGACAGAGTGAATTTTGCTAACTAACTTTGTCATGCTGTCGCTTAATATTAAATCTGGACTTTACCGATACCCTTGCAGCTGATTTTTTAAGTGATCTCAAACAGTTGTTTGTAACACTTTCTTATATTGTGGTGCTCAAAACTGCACACAGTAGTCGAGTTAAGGCTGCACCAGTGCAGAGCAGAGCAGGACAATCACCTTCCTTGACTGGCTGGCAATACTGTGCCTGATGCACCCCAGGACATGGCTGGCCCTCCTGGCTGCCAGGGCACTGCTGACTCATATCCAGCTTACCATTGACCAGGACCCCGAGGTCCCTTTCTGTAGTGCTGCTCTATTTTTCATTCCTTAGTTCGTACATACATCCGGGGTTGCCCCATCCCAGATGCCTTTTAATATAGCCTATATAAGAATATAGGCTACAATTCAGCTATAAGATAAATCCAAACAGAAAAGGCTGGAGGTTCAACTCCTACATTCTGCTTCTACTGAATTGACTAGAGATCACTGCAGCAGTGCAGTTTCCCCCAAGGACAGTCCAGCCAAGGCAGGAGTCTTTAAGGCTGCTCCCCACCCAAGTTTTCAGGATCCCACATCAGAGGCCCAGTGTATGGACCGTGACACACAATCCTGAAGGCAGGGATGAGAGACAGTTCCTACCTTGCCACCAATGCGCACTTGGGCCTGGAGCTTAGCAAGCTTTTCTTGGTTCATGATCGTTTCTTTCATCTGTGGAAGCAACAAGAGCACCCATGTAAAACAGGTCAGGAAGCACTCGGCGGCCCAGGCCACAACCTGGGCCCGGCAGTAAGGTAGGTGAGCTCAAGGGGCTCCACAGCTACTCCTCACTACACTCGCACACCCGACGGAAAGCCGTCCAAGCCCTAATGGAGAAAGGAGCGGTCGGTCTGCCACACACAGTGCCATACACAGCTCTCCTGAGGCCCTGCCCGTAAATGCCATGCCTTGCCTTGCTCCAACCACAGCCGCCCACTAACCCGCAGCCCTTGGTCGCGCAACAAATTCCACGCTAGTCCCTCCCCCACCATCTCCTTTGTACCTTCTTAGAGCGGAAGCAGCGGTGCCAGAGCGGGGAGAGATGAGAGTTGTGGGAGTGGGATGAGGATAGAGCGCAACACGCGAGATGGCGGCCGGAAGGGAGACCAGGCACGCCGCTCTGCCACTGCCTAAGCCAGGAGAGTGCGCCCTATGCGGCAGTGAAATCTGGAGAGGAGGAGCCGCCACCGCGGGAGGAGTTAAAAGCATGAGATAGTGAGTGGAGGTGACGCTACTTGCAGAGCCATGGAGTCTAGTAAGCTTTGCTGTGCTGCTAAAAGTAAATTTATTTGTGTGGCTGAGCTGGGATGCAAGGTAAAGTCCGCGCCTCTTCCCCGCTGCCCCCCCTTCTCTTCCCCCTCTTCCCCCCTCCCTTCGGGCGTGTTCGTTTCTGTTTGCGATCTGGTTTGGGGTGTGTGGCCTATCTCCCTTCCCTCCCTGCTTCCCCCACCTTCTCTTGCTTGCAGCCTCACCTGGCAGGGTTTTTTTTTTTTTCGATTAATGGATATGTCCTTTTTTTTTTTCCCTAGAAGATATTTAAATGCTGTATTTTCTCTCTTGGTGATGCAATTCAAACCTTGTCCCCGTATCCATGATTTTTCTTTTAGATCCAGTTCTTCATGAACTGCTCTGGTGTGGGTCCCCCATAGGGTCACAAGTCTGACCAGCAAACCTGCTCCAGTGTGGGGGTCCTCCTCTCCACAGGTCCACAGATCCTGCCAGGAGCTCGCTCCAGCATGGGCTTCCCATGGGGTCAAAACCTTCTTTGGGTGCATTCACCTACTTAAGCCTGGGGTCTTCCACAGGCTGCAGGTAGATCTCTGTTTCCTCAGAGACCTCCTGGGCTGCAGGGGGACAGCTGCTTCACCTCGGTCTTCACCGTGCACTGCAGGGGACACTCAGCTCTGGTGCCTGGAGCACCTCCTCCCCCTCCTTCTCTACTAACTTTGGTGCCTACAGGGTTGTTGCTCCCACATATTCTCAGTCCTCTCTTCTCTGGCTGCAATTGCTTTTGCACAGTAACTTCTTTCCTTTCTTAAATATGTTGTCGCAGAGGTGCTACTACCATCTCTGATTGGCTTGGCCTTGGCCAGTGGTGAGTCTGTCTTGGAGCCAGCTGGCATTGGCTCTGCCATACATGGGGGAAGATTCTAGCAGCTTCTCACAGAAGCCACCCCTGTAGCCCTCCTGCTACCAAAACCTGGCCTTGCAAACTCCATACATTTCTTCAGATTCACAGCCTGACATCAATATAAAAAAAAGATTTCAGAATTACAAGGCAAATTGATGATTGCAAACATACAAAATGTTTTAATAAGCTGAAATACTGAAGTGAAAATGAATCACAGAAAGATTATTCCAAGATAGAAGTTGTAGAAAGTGCAGTCCCAGCTGTCAGGCTAGGATTCGCTGGCTTGGAGGTATAATATCATATTCTCTCATGTGAGGTTTTGAAGACAAATTATGCTGAAAACCACATCACTGAGTTGAATCAACTGAAGCAATTGAAGAACTACAGTTTAAGGGAGTCTGTAAAATTTGGTTACATTTCCTGGAATGAACAGCTGACCTTCCAAAAGCAAACTTTGCATCAGAGAAAAAGCATTTTAGAATGTTACAATACTATTGGCTTCTTTTCTCCAGTCCTTTTTGTGTAATTGCATCATAGAAAACATAAACCTAAAACTGTTTTTACTTGTATCTGAAGAACTTCTGGTGAGAAATGAAACAGAGCCAAAGCCTGTAGTACTGAAACAGTGTGAGCTCAGCAAGCATCCTTTCAGTTCTGAAAAAGGATGAAACTTAGGATCTTAATCCTCAAAGAATATACATTATTGAAGCAAAGTTCATTAGCTGCACAGAAGCATCATAGAAATGGAAAAAGACCATTCAAATGGTTAGTCATTGAGAGGAATGGCAGATTTGTCTTTATAAACAAGCTGTGGGTCTGCTGGTAGAGAAAACTAGCACTGAGAGAGAAAAGAAACAATGGGAAGGATTCCACTGATTGATGAATGGAAAAAGATATTTGCTTTTACAAATAAACTTTAGGTTTGCTGATAAATGAAATTGGACATTGAAAGAAACAATGCGAGAAAACCCTAAATTCCATAAGAATGAAAAATTAAAAGGGAGGGTAATACATTAGAGGGAAATCTTCGGTATCAGGCATATCGGGTAGTCTGTACCTCTCAAGTACAGACTGCCAATGGGGAAAGAGAGAAGGGAAATGCGGCCAGGAAATTATGATAAAAAGGAGACTGTGTCCTCCAAAAATTTCAGACCCCAGGGGAATGCCCCATGGCCTCTCCCTTTATTTGAATAAAGTAAAAGGACTCTTCTGTCTCCTTTTTGGACAGAAACCTCTGATGTTTGTGGATTAATTTTCCTGACATCATGAAAATTGTCTCCTAAATTATGTGAAAGGCAGAATAATGACAGAAGTTGCTATTAAAGTGCCAGTGGAAAAGCTCTCCTGAAAGGCATGTCCAGTACTGTCTAAGTAATAATACGGTATGTTGAGGTGTTAAGTTAGTATCATATTCAGGAAACAAATCACAGATCATAGACATAAGTGGTTGAGTTAAAGGGGAATAGTATTTGTCCTGATTGACAATGATCACAAAGATCACATATTCAGTATATTTTCAGGCAGTGAAGGAAATCTGCCTAACATTCAGTCTCTTTAGGGAATGTTTGTTCAAAAGAGTGCTGTATTCAACAGTCAAGAAAGCAGAAGTATATGGCACATCAACAAAGCACCATAGGAAATAATAATGTTCTCATTCCTAATGTAGATGCTCCAGGACATTATGGGGGAACTGATAATTTTTTTTTAAATATGAACATATGTTAGTAATCTAGTGAAGGAAAATAGCAGCATTAGGGGGTCCAGGAACAAAGGTGTTATGAGAGATATGAACAGAAAAGAAACCATCTCTCAAAGTTGAGACATAAGATTCACTAAAGAATCCTTAACTTTTGAAGAGATACTAAATATATAAACATTGAATGGGAGCCCAGGAAGAAGAAATTTAGGTACAGTGCTATTTTCATCTCATATATTAGTGTTGTACTATGTATTGGTGGGTTCTATGGAGTAATAGACTTCAGTGTCTAGGAAGAGATCGAGTTCCTCAGTAAATAGTTTCTTTTTTTCACCATGCCTGTAGCACTTAAACTCAGCAACCCAAAATACCTGGGCTTCAAGCCACATCACAAGCCTTTCATGAGCTATGAGATGTCTCTCTAACAACCCACAGAGGACAATTAGAGAATAGTTAGAGAAATGCTGCATGAAGAATCCCCTGACTTCTTTACCAAATACTTCAGAGTAGATGTTAATCAGATTGGTAAAGGCTTGCCTAGAAAAGCTTTCATGTTAGTCTCTCATGGTAGAAAGCAACAATTAAGATCTTGCTAGAGAATAGATAAAAGTCAAAAGTCACAGCATTCCTCACCGTCTATGTATGAAAAAGATGGTACCTTATATTAATGCAGTGATGACAGGATCAAGCAAATAGATTATTCCTGTAGATGTCCTATACCCAGAATTCAAGAAAACTTGATTGCTTAAGCCATGATCACAGAAATGTTTTGACCACTGCTGAGTTGCACGTCAAAAAAGTTGTTAAGATGTGACCCCAAACCAGAATAGTCCTACCCAAGGATGGCACATTTATAGCCCAGGATGAACCAGGACTAAATTTGCCACGCTTTCAGATGTGTACCTTTCAACATGCACCCTTAGACTAATGTTTTGGCAGCTGCAAGTGTGAAATTGATTCTGGATTTTGCCTTTGACTTTCTAGGCCTCCTGATCCAATTTGATGTTCAGTGGGAGGTAAATGATGAGTGCAGGTGACCAGAGGTGGGGAGGCTGGATGGAGGTGAAGATCTTTGTCTTGGTTTATAAGACAGGTGTCTGCTGGGGAAGGCAGAAAGCCTCCCTTGGAATGGAGAATGTAAACCCCCTCCCCTGAATTATTATAATTTTGAAATTAAGGGGCTCTCAGGCAAAGATATGGGAATAGGAATAACAATTCTTTACTAGTATGTATAACAAGGCAAACAAAGCAACAGCAACTACATCATTAATAATAACAGAACCAGGAACCAGGAACCCAGTAACAGCCTTTTCGGCTGCAGGCACTTTTCCCCTTGGTGTAGTTACGGTCACAGCCAGCAGGGGTGCTGCCCAGTGGGTAGGGCAGGTGCGATGATCTCCACACGGCTGCAGGGGGCGCTCCGGCACGGGCCTGGGGAGCAGGTGGCAATGGCGGCTCGGCCGAGATGGGAAGGGGTGGAAGAGAGAATTTGCTTCACCAACCCTTGGGGCAGCCGATCCCGGTGCCCTTAGCAGGACTCTCGGAAGCAGCAGGCTGGAACAGCAGGGATGAGCAGAAAATCCCGGGGCGGTGGACGAGATGTATCAGAAACTCCATGGCAATAGCTGGAACCTGCGGGATGTCCTGGCAGGGCAGGGGGATGCGGGGCCCAGCAGCAGGAGAAAGATTCTCCGCTGGGTTATGGTAGTGGCAGTGAATTCCTTTCCCCAAGCAGCAGGTCCGACCATACTCCTCCAACACCCAGCAGAGTGAGAGACAGCGTTCCCAACTCTCCAGCCTTCGTCTTTTTAGCTGCCTCTATTCTCTGGATATCTGTGTCGTCCATCCCCATCCCCCCCCCCCCCCCCCCCACTCCAGAGAAACTCAGAAAACCAAAGGAGTTCCCCCTCCCCGCCTTCTCAAGCACACAGCCATCAGTGCTTCTTAGCAACTCAATGGGAAAAAAAATTCCACAAGTAACAAGGAAAGAAAAGAAAAAACCCAACCCCCAACATTATCCTCCTTCTGTAGTATTATCAATTAATTCTGCTCAAGCCCTGGCAGGAACCTGCCACCCCCTTAGTTTTAGATGAAAAATCAATCTCCTCTTTTATCACAGTATAGCTTATCCCCAAAGATTTATAAGTGAACAAAAAGCCTACCTGCTGATCTTCACTGCATTTATGAATGGGATCATACTCCTTCAGGGCTTATTTGCCTTGCTACAGAATTAAATTGAAAACATCTGAAATATCTGAGACATTAGTTATGGAATCTTCCTCCTAATTTGCCAGAGCTTGTCTACAACAAAAACTTTGGGTCTGGAGAATGTTGGAAAGGTTTTCAATAACTAGTGGAGACATGAAATCAAATGTAACTGAAACAAACACTTGTTCATATGATGAAGACCCTGCTGCATTAGCTACAAGGTCCAGTGCTTCATTTTGAAAATCAATGATCCCTCCACTAGTGTGAAAAGTGCATGCTATATGGCTCTACACAGATATTTACTATATGTATTATGCTGTCTTGATTAGTAGTGCTGTATTAACATTTTAATAGTATGGTAAATGTAGTTTTGTAGTCAAAAGGTAACTTTTGTAGTTAAAATAGGATCTATGTATGTGGGATATTTTTTTAAGAAAGGAATGAGATACTCGCACCAGATAGCGGCCACAGGACACCTAAATCTTTCAGAGAAAGAGAATTTATTGCTCTCTTATCAGAAGAAACTAACTTCTTCCTGCCTTGCCTAGCCATGAAGACACCATCAGGATTAAGAGGAAGAAGTTGACACTGACCAGACAGAATCCTTTGTTTGAATATAATTTATGCATAATGTATGAGATGTATGAATATGCAACAGCCTATTGCTTTTAAGGGTTAATCCTTTGTTAACGGGTGTCCTTTTTCGGACTTATTTTGCCCAGAAAGAGGTATCCAGACTGTCCATAACTCTTTGGTTTTTATTGTCTTGTATTGTCCTAATCTCAATTGTTCAAAATTTTATTACTCTAATTATATTACTATTTTTATAACCATTTTATTATGATTAAACTTTTAAAAACAAGTGATTGGTGTTTTTCACAACTAGTATTGTGAATATACACTATCTTAAAAGAGTATAAATTATACGTTAAAATAAAAACTGGAAAAGCAAATGTAGGCATCTTGTGCTCTTCTGGAGGATCATTTGGATGTGGCTCTTGTTGCAATCACAGATGCCTGGGAACACTTACAGCCTGAGGTGAACAAGAAATCAGAGAGAAGAATGGCAAGGATTGTCAACAATACAGAATTACTTCCATGCTAATCCAGTGATTCTCAAGCAGAATGCTTCATCCTGAAAAAGAGCTGACCTAGCAAAGTGTGATAAAATCTACAAAATCATGAATAGTAGAAAGAGGATGGTTAACAACAGTTGTTCATTGCCTCCACCCTTCCTCTTCTACAGCATCCTCCTTCTTCTCCCCCCTCCTCCTCACAGGACTAGGTGCTCTCCCTCCCCCTCCTGTCCTGCATCCATTAATGTCTGGGGGTCGAAATGAGGAGAAAGAACGGGGAACAGATTTGCCGGCATGGTGGCACAGCCCTTCAACCCCCCAAAAAAGCTAAAGACAAAAAAAAAGGAGGGGAGAAGAGAGAAATTTTTCAAGGCAGTAAAAATATCCCAAAATAAAATCAAAAACAGCTGCTGCCTCTGAGCAGGTGGCAAGAGCGCTTTTGCATCGCAGTACCAGCAACTGGCAGTTCTCTGCAGAGCAGCACAGGTACCTGGTGGTGGCTAGGAACACATCTGCTTGCTTGCTGCACCGGACTCTGCCAATGCACTGTCCTGTCATCATGCCATGACCCTGAACTTGGAGATGTCTGAAGTGTCAATGCTGCTTGAGGAGACTGATGACTGATGATGAGGATGACAAGGAGCCGCAGTCCCACCACCCCTGCCGCTACTCCTACACTGAGGATGAGGAGGAAGACAAAGAGGGTGTGGGTGACCTCCATGACAACACCCTGCTACTACAGTCACACATGTGTGGTGGCAGTGGGGTGGGTGACCGCTTGCAGCCCCCTTTCAGCATGGTCCACAGAAGGCAGCAGTAGTGGGGTGCACAGGGGTGGCAAGAACAATCTGGTGAAGCCACCTTACTCCCTACATTGCTCTTATCACCGTGGCCATCCTGCAGAGCCTTGAGAAGTGGCTGACGCTGAGCAAGATCTGCAAATTCATCAGCAGGCACTTCCCCTACTACTGAGAGAAGTTCCCTGCATGTCAGAACAGCATCCACTGAAGCCTTCGGTTTTAGCTTTTATATTTTTCAGATTCTGTACTGTGTTAGTGTATGGTTCTGAGCTTCATATTAAGAGATGGTAAGCTCTCTTCACAGAGTAGGTAGACAAAACAATTCCTATCCTAGCTTGGGACCAAGGAGAACCGATTCAAACTTCAGGCCTAAGAGCATAAGCAACGTGGACTGCAGAGAGAAAAACAACAAGGATGGGACTTCATAAGCTAAAGCTATAATTAGACAACTCCAATATGCAAATGGACCAAAACTTATAAAAGTGAGAGACCTCGTGAGCGGTCGTCCATTTTTGTGTCCATTTGGGGTTCATCTTGGGTGTAGCCCTGTCCGGGCTCTTGTACTGCCCAAGGTGTATCCATTGAGGCCTTTTAATAAATACCTACTTTATTCTTTAACTCCGTCTAGCCTCTGTTCTAGATCAGACTTCACAAGGCATCACTACCACAATCTCCCTCAGTGACTACTTTGTCAAGATTCCTCACAATCCCAGCAACTCTGGCAAGGGCAACTACTGGATGCTGGACCCCATGTCTGTCAACATGTCTGACAACAGGAGCTTCCTGAGCTGCTGAAAGTACTTTAAGCAATAACAGCTCTTGGCGCCCAAGCTCCTCCTCCATACCATGAACCCTGCTGCTGCCTTCTTCCTTCAGCCCCTGCCCCCAGGATCTGCAGCAGCCACCCTGTGTTTACAGACCCTATGGCTGTGGCTGTGGCCTCCAGCTTCAGCCCTACCATTGCCAGTCCACTTTCTTTGCCTTCCATCACTCCTCCCTGCCAGCCCGCCAGCCCCTCACTACCTCCGGCAGTGTCCCTGGATCAGCACTGCCTGCTTTTGCTGCGCTGCTGGGCCTCTTGCTGCCAGCAGCGGAACTGGCATGGATGCCCTTCTGCAACATGCACCTGCTAGGCCTAGTGCTGGTGGCCTCACTGCATGCCTCCAAGCCCAGCAGCGGCATGGTGTTGGCCCACTTGCCTTTCTCCATCAGGAACATCATTGTGAGGAGGCCTGGCCCCGGCACACGCAGGAGCTGCGCCTCAGTCGGACACACTGTGGAGCACCAGCAGTGGCCTGTGCCTGACCACTGCCCTCCCTGCTACCCCTGGCTTCATGGCCCAGATCTCTAGCTGTTAAGAATTTCGGAGTTTTTCTGAATGTAGGAGCTGGGCTATCTTGTTTCTTTGCCTCCTGGATGCCTGACAGATGCTGTGAGCAGTGGAGATGAGGGATTTCTGCAGTGGGGCTCAGGGGCCATCTTCCACAGCCAACAGGCTGCCCAGGACCTATAGTTATTCAAAGCCAGATCAAGGTGCTGCATAGACTGATGGTCATGCTGTTGGAAAGTTCCTTGTTACTCCTTTAAAAACAAGCAAGAAGAAAAACCAACTAAAAAACACTTATATCTCTAAACTGTTAAAGTTCAGAGATTCTCAGGTCTAGGTGCTTAAAAACAGTGATGTACAGGAAAAAAATGCTTGATGGAGCATAGCAAATTGATTCATTTTAGTACATTTTTTTCATGTTTATTACATTACGGTCATAGTTGGAGACAGGCACATGACTGAACACACTAAGATCATGTGACAAACATCACATGTTCATTATGGAAGCTCCCTTTTACAGAGGGTTCAAAATTCCCCAGCTTGAACAACTGATTGGTCAACATGTCAGTACTGCCCAGCTCCCTGGCCAATGATATGTCTGCATTCAGGTTTGAATGGGATTGGCTGGGGTCCCCTGTTTGAGTTGGAATCCTACCCATTGCCTCACCCGGGGACTTGTTTACTTCTAGGTTATGACAAACTAGTCTAGCTGAATTTGGTTTCTTATTATGGCCAAATTTGTACAGACTCAGACCAGCTGTGGCTGTGACACATGAACTTTTGTCTTGGGGTGATTTTATTATAATGCTTTATGTATCTGCTTTATGGCAAGAAAATAATAAGTGCTGTAGCTTTAAGATGGCCCTGGGGGCGGGGGGGGGGGGGCAGTGAACCTTGGGATCCTGCACAGGCTCTATTCAAGCTCTTTTTCTCCGGGTTCTCCAGACAGCCTCGACTGGGATGCGACACTGTTCCTTTTGTTGAATTGGGGTTTGTTTGCTAGCATGAAGCAATAAGGTTTTTTCCCTTCCCCTAGCCTGGAGGCTGTACTGGGAATACTCTCGGCGATTTGTTTCTTTTTTCCTTGAACTGTTTTGGCTTGGCTTTGTTTTTTCTTTTTGGCTCATCCAGGGAGCTGATGGGACCGCCCGGAACCCAAGACCTTGGAGGAGCTTAACTGACACGAGAAAGGATGCTAAAACCCACCTGCTTCAGCTGCTGCAAGAAGACCCGTGCCAAAAATCCAACAGGTTCCCAGCTGCTGTGAGCTCTTTTCTCCTCCCGTCCCCATAATAAAGAAGGGCAGTCGCCATCTTTGCCTCTCGGGCATGTGAGAAGGTGGGGGTGGGGTGTAAGGTTCATATTTTTTTCTCTCTTTTTTTCTTTTTTTTTTTTCTGTGCCTTGTGGGCCCCCTAATTTTTTTTCTTTTAAATAAACAGTTTAATTTTTTTCACTTTTACCCCCTGGAATCCATTTCTCTCATTGGCAGAAGAAAGGTGTGAAAAATGACCAGATAATATTGGCTTTTGCATTTATATATTAGCTTATGCACGTTGTTGTGCATAAGCTGATGGCCCAGCTGATGTGCATGTTCACTAATGCACGCAGCATGGGTAATGAACAAGAAGATCTGGAAGCCATGGTACAACAGCATAGCTATGATGTAATTGCCATCATGGAAATGTGGTGGGATGACTCACACAGCTAGAGCCCTACGCTGGATGGCTACTAGCTCTTCAGAACAGACACGAAAGGGGGAAGAAGTGGAGGGAGGGGCCTTTATATTAGGGAGGATTTTGTTGCCAGGGATGTTGAAACTTATGATGATGAAGTTGAATGACTATGGGTAAAAATTAAGGGGAAGGCCAACAAGGCTGGCATCCTACTGGGAGTCTGTTATTGTCCACCCAACCAGGAAGAAGACGCAGAAAACTTATTCTATAAGCAGCTGGAGAATGTTTGAGGATCACCAGCCCTTTTTCTTGTAGGTGACTAACGTACCAGACATCTGCTAGGAACTTAATACAGCAGAAAAAAGACAATCCGAGAAGTTTTTAGAGTGTGTGGAGGACAACTTTTTGTCACAGCTGGTGGGTGAGCCCACCAGGGGAGGGACTACACTAGAACTGTTGTTTGCAAATAGAGATGGGCTAGTGGGAGATGTGGTGGTTGGAGGCCACTTGGGGCACAGTGATCATGAAATTATAGAGTTCTCAGTATTTGGTGAAATGAGGAGGAACATCAATAAGACTTTTACATTGCACTTCCGGAGGGCAGACTTTGGCCTATTTAGGAGACTTATTCAGAGAGTTCCTTGGGAAGCAGCCCTTAAAAACAAAGGAGTTCAGGAAAGATGGGTGTGCTTCAAATCAGAGATCCTGAGAGCACAGGAACAGACTGTCCCTGTGTGCCGAAATATGAGTTGACAAGGCAAATGTCCAGCCAGGATGGGCAAGGAGGTTTTGAAGGAACTTAGGAATAAAAAGAGGATGTATCGTCTTTGGAAGGAGGGTCAGGTCAGGAAGTATTTAAGGGGGTTGTTAGGGCATGTAGGAAAAAAATTAGAGGCCAAAGCTCAGTTAGAACTTAATTGGGCAACATTTGTAAAGGAAAATAAAAAATGTTCTTACAAATATATTAACAGCAAAAGGAAGGGTAAGAGCAACTGTTTTTCTCTACTGAATGCAGGAGGGAACTTAGTAACTGCAGATGGGGAGAAGGCAGAAGTGTTTAATGCCTTCTTTGCCTCAGTCTTTAGTGGCTTGCCCTCAGGAAAAGTGTCCTCCTGGGTTGGTAGATGGTGTCAGGGAGCAGAATGGTCCCCCTGTTATCCAGGAGGAGGCAATCAGAGAACTGCTGAGCCACTTGGATGTTCATAAATCTATGGGACCAGATAGAATCCATTCCAGGGTAATGAGGAAGCTGGCAGATGAGCTTGTGGTGCCATTCTCCCTCATGTGCCAACAGTCCTGACTCACTGGTGATGTTCCAGATGACTGGAAGCTGGGCAAGGTGATGCCCACTCACAAGAAGGGTGGGAAGGAGGATCCTGGTAATTATAGGCTAGTTAGTCTGACATCAGTACCCGATAAGGTAATGGAACAGTTTTTATTGAGTGTAATCACTTAGCACTTGCAGGATTAGCAGGGTATCAGACCCAGCCAGCATGGGTTTAGGAGGGGTAGGTTGTGCTTGTCCAACCTGATCTCCTTTTATGACCAGGTGACCCAACTGGTGGATGCGGGAAAGGCTGTGGATGTGGTCTATTTGGATTTCAGCAAGGCCTTTGACACTGTCTCCCACAGCATACTCCTGGAAAAGCTGGTACCCCATGGTTTGGAGAGGTGCACTCTCTGCTGGGTTAAGAACTGCCTGGATGGCCAGGCCCAAAGGGTGGTAGTGAATGGTACTGCATCCAGCTGGCGGCCAGTCCCTCGTGGTGTCCCTCAGGGGTCTGTGCTGGGGCCAGTTCTGTTCAATATTTTTATTGAAAACATGGATGATGATATTGAGTCTTTCATAAGTAAATTTGTGGACAACAATAAGCTGGGAGCGTGTGTTGATCTGTTGGAAGGTAGGAGGGGTCTGCAAAGAGACGTGGAATGGTTAGATGGATGGGCAGAGTCCAATAAGATGAAGTTTAATAAGTCCATGTGATGAGTCCTGCATTTTGGCCACAATAATCCTCCGCAACGCTCTAGGCTGGGGATGATGTGGCTGGACAGTGTCCAGGTAGAAAGGGACCTGTGGATACTGGTTGACAGCTGACTGAACATGAGCCAGCAGTTTGCCCTGGTGGCCAAGAAGGCCAAGGGCATCCTGGCCTGTATCAAGAATAGTGTGGCCAGCAGAAGCAGGGAGGTCACTCTTCCCCTGTACTTGGCACTAATGAGGCTGCACCTTGAGTATTGTGTACAGTTCTGGGCTCCTCAGTTTAGGAAGGACATTGAGACACTTGAATGCGTCCAGAGGAGGGCAAAGAGGCTGGTGAGGGGCTTGGAAACACAAGCTCTATGAGGAACGACTAAGGGAGCAGGGTTTGTTTATCCTGGAGAAAAGGATACTCAGAGGTGACCTTATCACTCTTTACACTCTCTACAACTTCCTGAAAGGTGACTGTAGTTGGGTGGGGGTTGGTCTCTTCCTCCAAGCAGCAACTGACAGAACCAGAGGACACAAGCTGTGCCAAGGGAAATATAGGTTGGATATTAGGAAAAAGTTTTTAATGGAAAGAGTGATAAAGTACTGGAATGGTCTGCCCAGGGAGGTGGTGGAGTCACCCTCCTTGGATGTGTTTAAAAAAAGATTGGATGTGGCACTTGGTGCCATGGTTTAGTTGAGGTGTTAGGGCACGGGTTGGACTCGATGATCTTGAAGGTCTCTTCCAACCTAGTGATTCTGTGAGAATATGATCTTCACAGGCAAAACATTGTTAGCACTAGTAGAGAGTTGAAGACAAAAAAAGGAAGGATAAATTAAGGAGAAAAGAGAAATAGGTCTCTCTCATGGGAGTAAAGCTCAGTTCTGTACGGATCCAGTCAGGGGATTGATTAGGCAGTTTAAAACTATTTTTATGCTATTGGATGAATTCTAAGTCACAACCACATCACAGTTTTATTTCCAAGATGCCCGAATGAAAAAAATAATAAGGAGTATGTACTGAACTTCAGTTCCTGTTACGTTTCTATGGAGGTAATATGGATGTGTGTTTCTACATTTCAATACATATAATATTAAATGAGCATTGAAATAACCTTGTGTGATGAGCTGATTGAATGCACCAGCTATTGAAATAATGATAAGTGTATGAACCAAACTGTGGAAAAGGCTTTTTTGATTTTGAACTCTCATCTTAACATGCATTAAATCAATAGATATCTATTTCATAGCCTTAATGAGCCTTAATTGTTCTTATCCTAAGGCAAGCTATGACAGCTCCAGAGCTCAGCCCCCAAGGGGACTGAGTGCCAGAGGCCAGCTCACCCAGACCAAGGCCGTCGGTCAGCCCCTAGCAAGCAGGGAATATTCAGCTCTTAGTGATTAGCCAGCTCTTATGATTTCAGCTTTGCTTGCTAGGTAGGTTGCCCTTGGCTTGAGGCTCCAGCAGACAGAGAGAGGAGAAGGAGAAGACGCTGGCTGTTCCACGAATATGGCTTTATTGGAGGGGTCCGTGAAGGGTCTCAGCTCTTCTTCTAAGTTAGTAGGGGTACAGTATGATACTTTCATAGCCTTGGCCCGATTCCAATCTTGACCAATGGCAAGGGTTAGAGGGACCATGAGTGACCAATAGTAGGGTTAACAAGATATTGCCTTACATGGTTATAGGGATAGGGTATAGGGCAGATGTCCCTGGAGTCAGGAAGCTTCTTTGCTGCTGTGTCAGCATTTCTATTATTCAGATTCTCCACGGGGCCCTTGCTAAACCTGTGGGTTTTACTACATAGCCTAGAATCCTTTTTTAACCAAAATGTTCACCTCAAATATTCCAAGCTTAGACATGAAAGGAGAATTATATATTTTAAGAGTTGTTGCTTGTTATGGACCAGGAACACTTGTTTTTCAAATCAGGAAGCTGTTTTTCAAATATGACTGTATTTATAACAATTTAGTAGATTGAAGGTTAAATCATGTGAATTTTCATAAAAGAAAAAAAAAGAGATGCCAGTGTTCTTTGGGTAGGGAGAGAAAGGTTGTGTGGCTATATGCATATGTATGAAAAGTGATGTTTTTCTGTTTTGTTTGTAGCAGTGTGGGGTTAAAATAACAGTTTTCAATAAGCAGAAAGACTGGACATATGATCTCTGCTGAGTTTTATTCACAGTACGCATCTGGAGTGCGTCTTTGTGCATCCTGAGTCTCTTAGAGAACAACTGCATACAGTCCCATTTAATTTTTAGAACAAAAGGGAAAATAACCCAGAGATGTCACATAGTTCCCTTTGGGGAGAACACATAATTATTCACAAGGGAATGCTTAATTCACTTTCCCCAGGCCCAAGTGGGCTGGTATTCCACACCAGGGCCCACAGGGGAAAACATCACACTTCTGCACCAGTCCAGCTCAGGGTTCTAAGCCTGATTAAGGGAACCCTCAGAGATTTAGCTAAAATGAAGAAGGGAAAAGTTTTGAAAGGAAAAAGGCAGGTGATATCGTCATGGTGGTATTGGGCTCCCTCAAGGAGAGATGCTGCTTGTGGTCAGTCTATTTTCTGACTGCTAAATCAACAGCTCAGGGTGAAAGGCCATGTGAATCTTTATGTTGTCCCCATGCAGTTAAATATGAAGAGCAGGTTCCAGCGACCTGTTTTTTGTTTTCTTGGTCTCCTCACAGCAAACCTTGGGGATCAAGATGATGCTCTATGCATATAGGCATCCCCTGCCTGGACAGATGGTGGGGTCCAAGCATGCCTGCCATCCCTTGACTTTATTAAGAGGCAAACCTTGTTCAAAGGTACATGACAAGAAAACTGTTAGGCCACTTGTTCCTTCCATGTTTTATGCTGATCGTCTGTACAGTGTGTGGACAGGGTCTTCACCTGGAGTTGGTAGGCAAGATGGAAACTTACTGTCTTAGTCTGGAAATATGGGCATTCTATTCTTATCTGTTAGAGGTGGCGTAGTTATCTTCTATTAATTGGGTGGTTTTCTTTATCTCTTCCACAACCAATCCTCCCTCTGGGAAGATAGCTTCTGTTAATGGGCCATTGAGTCTCACTGCATGGCTCATAAAAATTACATCATCCCATTGTGAGATGCTCCGCCCAGAGGGAGGAGCCAAGCATTCCTACCTGGATATAATCTGAGATTTCAAACACCACAAGCAGCCTTTTCCCACTGGATTCCCAGAGGAAGACCAGGCCCATCTACACCACCACTGGATCTCCAGAGGAAAACTTCACCCTTCTACAGGATCACTGCTTCAAAAGAATGACATCTGCCACTCCAGGAGGACTGCAGCCACCATTTCAATTGGACTGCTACCAACACCCTGACTAACAGGGTGTCAGGTTGAGTTCTGACTCTGTCAGTGTTGTTTTGTATTACTGCACTGTTTATTTTAATTTTATTTGCTTCCTTAGTAAAGAACTGTTATTCCTATTCCCATATCTTTGCCTGAGAGTGCCCCTTAATTTCAAAATTATAACAATTTCGGAGGGAGAGGGTTGACATTTTCCATTTCAGGGGAGGCTCCTGTCTTCCTTAGCAACATCTGTCTTTTCAAACAAAGACATAAATATATAATATAACATTGGCTTTTTGCAAATATTAAAATGGATACTATATCTATAATATTAAAATAACTCTGCTATAAAGATATAGGTTTGTCCTGGTTTAGGGCAAATTTGTTAAAGAATCTGCAAAGGAGGGCCCCTCCAGAAAGCGAAACCCACACGGCCCCTCCCCCCAACCGGTTCGGGGAAAAATTCCTTGGAGAGAGGTGGAAAGAACCTGTTTATTTGACTGGCCCCGCACCCCCCAGCACACAAAATGAACAATACCCGATGACACCGCTTTGAGAAAGATGGCAAAATCAGAAAGTCTCTTTCGGGGGTGGTTGCTCTGTTCTCAGTCCCTCCGGCGCTGGGCCAGCTTCTGCAGCCGAACCCTTGGTGTTCCCGGGTCCCAGTCCGGAGCAGGTTCGAGACGGTCACAGGAACAGGAGAGGAGAAACAGTCCAGGAAGCAATGTGGACTGTTTTAGCTAATAAGCAGAGGCGAAAGCAGAGCAGAAGCAAGAGCAGAAAAAGAGAGCAAGCAAAAGCAGCAAGCTGAAGCTGGAAATGAAAAAACAGCCTTATGTACCGCTTTCCTCTGTGTCCCTGATAAGAGAAACCCAAACAAAACTTCCACTCTTCAGAGCCGGTCTTAAAGGCACAGAGCAGATGAATGGGGATATACAAGCATCATAACGTCACCCCAGGACAAGGTTTTATTTCTGCTATTAACTAAATTTAGACATAGTAGTGAAATAGCTGATATAGTCATGCTTTTGATAATTGATCTGCCTGCTTGGTTGGGATAACATTCAATGAACGTATGATGAAGACCCCTGCTACTGACATGCCAACTATCAGCACCTACTGTCTGTAGAAAGTATGGACCAAAGCCCAAGCTGGAGGTGATAATAAGAACAGACCAAAACTACAGACAAGAAATGTGCATGTTCTAAAAAAGTGGACCCGAGTCGGAGCCATGCTAAACAGTTCTTGGAACATGTAAACTAGTTTGGGGAAAAGTTTAAATATGCATAATTGTTTATGAATATGCAATAGGCTGATGCAATAGAAAAGGTATGTAAAGGGGGTCTCTGAAATAGCAGGTGTGCTCTTGACTGAATGCTAAGCACCTGGCCAATAAACTTTGCTGTATTTTTGTATCCTATTGTCCTTTATTAAACTTTCAAATTTTACCAGGAGCTAGCCCTGTCACTGAGTCTGGACAGTGGAAGGGGAGGCAAGGGCCTTACCTACTTTCAGCTGCTCCCTTTCTTGCAGTGTTGCTGGCAAGGGCAGCATGCATGGTCACCCCAAGGAAACAGTCCTGTGCAGGGGATCTGTTGGAAAGTGGGTCTGTTTTGGTGGCCTCTTGGCACAAACACCGCTCTGTATGTAATAATTTCTCTTACTTACAGTAACTACTTCACCAGTCCCTGATAATTTTGTATTTGACAGAAATAACAGAAATTATTATCATGGTCAAACACTCCTTGCACTGGAACTTCCTAACCAAAGCAGATCATTTTCAGCTTATTACTAGTGGCTCCCCCATCCGCAGTGAGGGTTTGTCTGCTCCCTTTTCCCTAGTGCAAGAATGGGCTAAACAGGAAGTAATTCAATAAGTATTCCATACCCCATAGTACCCCAAATCAAATGGAATGATGGAAAGAGCTAATGGCTTATTGAAAAGGAACCTTAAGCCACATGAGGCTGTTACAAATGGAGATGAGAGCTTAGACAAGTCCTGCCTTTGAATCAGATTTCTGGTAGTAGCTCTGTTTGAGGCAGCCTGCACCCCAAATGGTTCTTGCTCCCAAGTTCTTAAGAATGGCCAATTAGATCTGTTACAAAATTAATTACTTATTGAATAGACACACAACAGACATAAGACTTTAAACAGACTACTTACTACACAGGATAAATAAAAAAGAACTACTACTAGATAAAAAATACAGTGCACAATAAAAGGTACCTATATTACAGCTAGCAAAGAAATAGTATAAATTAGGAGTCAATGTAGCTCACCACCAAATTAACGATGGAGTAAACATAGAGTCCTTTTACTCAATTTCTGGAAAAGTAACCACAAAGATGCATCCAAACTTCGGGGAGAAGTCCTACACATTTCCTGGGTGTGTGCAGGAGACTTCAAACTTCGTGAAAATTTGTGTAGCTTTTATAGTTTGTAAAGTGAAGTGTTTGTCAGTCAAATTCCAGCAACTTATCTCTGTACATATTTTTCTCAAGACAAAATTTTTATTGGCAACTGGGAGTTCCACCTCTGACGCCAGACAAAGATATAACTCACTAGCTAGAGATAACTCACTACCGGACACATCTGGCCTGGATTATTGTGAGACGGTCTGGAGTTCCCCTCATTTGCCTCACGACCATCTCAAGGACAGAGATCAGGACCCTGAGGACCCTGATCAGAATTCTGGCCTGCCGGTGGTGGATGAATGCCAAATAATCCTGAGGCCCCTGAGCAGAGTTCTGGCCTGCCAAGCGATTGTTCGCAGCTGTGTCTACAATGACTGCTTCTGGCAGGGCCTGCCTAGGGGGTGACACGCCCTATATGCTGGCACCTGTTTCGCAACAATAGCTTGAGAATTTCCCCACCTCTTGGCCTGGTTGGAGTTTTCTAGGGTAACCTTTGGTGGTCCTGCTTCACAGAAGAGCCATCATCTGCTTTTCAATCACTGTGATGGACTGAGATGGGAGAAACCTCTCCCTCAAGGACTGAGACATGAAACCCCTAACACGGGAGAGGTGTGTGGGAGAGCCGACCTGACCAAAAGCAAGATGTTTGCCTGCAGGTGTGGCCATTGGACCAAGAAGGCAATGGTTCTCGCCTACTGCTGAGAACATGGACTGTCTGTACCTTCTTTTCCTCTCAGCGATTTCAATAGACGCATTCTTCATTGTATCTGTTCTCCCTCAGTGATTTGAAGACCTGTTCCCCCCTCAGTAATGGACTATAATAGAACCTTGAGTTAACCAGTACCTTCCGAGATCTCCCCGACGTGACGGGTGGATTCCTTTGGCTGGACTACAAAGGACATTGTGTTTGGTAGCTATATTCCTCTCTCTCTCTTTCTCTCCCCTCTTTTCTATTCTTTTCCTTTCCCTAATTCCTTTAATGCATTTGCTGTGGTCATTCAAGAAAGGTGCATTTGTTTTGATTGATACTGCAATCCCCTTTCTGTGTTGGTTTTTTGCACTCCGAGATCAGTAAAACGAGCGATCACGACTCCCCACTCATAGAGTGGATGGTGACAATTATCTCATCAATTCATGTGAGGAGGAGAATGCCTGGAACTATTGAACCAGCTGATGGACAGATAAGCTCTTCTGTGGTTGGGGGAAACGTCCTGCCATAGAGGCTCAGTGGGATACTTGACTCTCCAAAATATTTCACCAATTGAATAATTGGTATGGGTCCACTGGGAGCCCAGTGAGTAGAGCATTCTTTGCAAAAGCCAAACGCATTGCTCCACCTTCGGATGAAAAAGAAATCCAACCATATTACCGCCAGGACAACCCATTTTGGTAAATTTACCACAAATTAAAACTGTGCTTATGACTCTAATGAAACCCTGTGGTCCAGTTACTTGAGAAGCTACTGATAACAATGGGGCAAAACACAGAATTAGTGCATGGTGAACTTTTCCTTCTTCTTAATGGGGTAACTTGTCTGGAAAAACCCCATTGAGATCAGTCTGATTTACCTTTTTATCTTGCAGCCTCCTTTAAGATGAAAGTGTAATATATCACCCTGCTGCTGTGGAAGATATTATTAACACTTGCTTACCCACAAATACCCATATGTCTCAGTCTAATTGTCAATCAGGAAATCAGCTGTGATTGGGTCAATACAGATAAGACAGCTATCTTAATTTTAACCAACTCTGACAGAAATGTGCCTAGTGAAACATGACCACCTGTTGAAGGAGATATATATATATATATATATATATATATGTTATGATTATTCACAACAATTCTTATGTACCATATAGGGCATGCCGTAATATAAATTGTTGCTCATTACATGACATAGTATAGGGAAATTATATTAAAATATCGTGCATATGGAACACTAAGGGAGAACAACATAATACTAGGAACAGCACCTCAGAATCACTAAAACTTTCACAATGGTGTCAGTACCGGTTTTGAATACTCCCCCAGTTTTATTAAGAAGTCTGACTGGAGAAAACCTAGAGTGGCCATGGTTTCATGCTTGTATTAAATACACCAGAACAATGGTAGCAGACTCTTAAGAGAAAGAACTTGAATCTCGCCACTGTGGTCATGCATGGAACAAAAGCATGCTTAGAAAATGAATGAAGATGGGGTAGAAGTGAAAGATATTCTCATAAAGTTTTCCAACTTTGGGGAATGGCAGAACAAGAAATTAAAGTAGGATGCCAAATGATTAATGGGTCTACTCGTGAAAAGGCATCTCAGTTTTCCATGCACTATGCTACATCAAACACTGATGATTCTAAACTTTGTGAAACTCAAAATTTGGTGATACAATTTTGCCTAGGTACAACCTGTTGTCATAGACTCTCTGGGCTCATAAAAACATAGGACTAATGTTTATATTTAAAATAGATATTCCTGAACCCAGTACAACAACATCCACTTCACACTTAACATTTTCCCTCATTGTAAAAGATAAAAAATTTCCATCCTCTCAAATTTCTAAAACTGGAGCCTTTGCCATCAGATATATAGACCAGTATCAAGTTCTATTTAATCCCTCATGGTTCCTCAAATGAGTGGAACTAACAATGTAGGTTATATCTGCAGTTAAACCTACCTGCTCACCATTCCTGGATACATCATATATAGGATAGTTAGCATGGTTACATGGATGAACTACCACCTCTCTAAAATGAGTGAAGAGAGATGTGACTGGTATTTTGGGAGCAGGATTAGAAATCTTAAATATCATGGATGCCAAAGTTTTAGCAAACAAAATAAGCTTGACCACGAGTAATTTATACCAATTAGAACATCCATTATCATCTTCTCTATCAATGTTAGGAACCAACCAGTGGCTCTTATCAGATATATTGCCTCAGTGGGAGAGGATTGACAAAAAGGATCATCAACTGATAATGAATGCTCTAGGTACCACCCAAACCAATGTCTCTTTTGCTCTTAGTTGTATGCAAGCTCAGTTGTGGATTCAATTTACGGTGGCAGCAATTATAAGACAAAGTGATGAGGCTACCTTACTTGCTGAGATTTGAAAGGTAATTTGGGATAGTGCAACTAAATTTGAAAGGGAATTCCAATCTAAGTGACATATAGTAAATTTCACTTTTGACCCTAGTGACAGTAAAGCAACAGTTTTTGTTTTGACAACATGCAATGCTTCGGTATACCCCATATACCCAATCTTTGCATTACGGACTATATCCATTAGAACACAGTATGGGCCCAACAAAATAGGAACAAATGGCAAACCACTGATGTTGATGCATGTGTTATATGTCACCAAAAGGGATTTATTTGTCAAAGTAACATAATTAAGTCCCAAGACATGTATCTTGACACCGAAGAAAATGTTTGTCATTTAAAATTTCCCCCAATGAAACCCCCAAAATTGTACTTCTATACATTGGAAACGGATGTATTTGTATGAGAACCCTTTGTGATTCTATACTTACAAATAACACCACTGTAGAGACAAGCAATCACTCAAATATCTGTGTCTGTAATTTTTCCAGAATTGGGAAGTGAGACACTAATTATTCAGCTCATCTCACAACCCACAAATTGTTACTGTCTAATTAGACACGTATCAAACTTTACTGCCTACCCCCATTGGAAGGAATCTTACATTAGTGAGGAAACTACTGAAGCATGACGACCTGTGTCAACTGCTAGAGCATGTCCATAACAATGGGCACAGAACTTTAATCACCATTTATCATGATACAGAGAAGATACACCATGTCTTAGAAAGAGTAAAGACACATGGAGAACATTGCTGGTGGGACACCTTATGTGGTGGTTTGACCAGGAAGGAGTGGGAATTCTGGGAAGCTGTGGTCAAACCAATGAATGTTCTGAGTTTGATACTGGCACCTGGTGTAGCCAGTGGGGTTTGGACACACCTCCGAGAATACACAGGGGTTAAAAAGCAGAGCTCTGCCCCTGGCAGGCTCTCTTGGGACGTCGAGGCGAAGAGGTCAGATCTCCCCCCCCCGTCCAGCCGCTGCTGCTGGGCGGGGGAGGGGCAGCCACGTGGTAGGCCCTGGGCCTGGACAGAGATGGGAGGTGAGGAGGCCCTAGAGGATGGAAGGGTGGAAGATCCCAGGGAGTCAGCCCTCGGGCAGCCATTTCCCCCCCCCTCCCAGGAGGGAGAGAGAGAGCCGGTGACACCGAATGTGATAGCAGCCGGCCCAGGAGGAGAAGGGGGGGGGAAGAGTGCCCGGCCGGAGCGGCAGCGTGTGTGGGAGTGCCGCAGCTCTGGGACAGAGACTGAAAGTTTTAACCCCTTTCTTTCATGATTGGGGCCTTGCAAAAATGCTAATCCTCCTCGAAGCTGAATAAGAAGGGAGATAAGAGATGAGATGAGACAAGGACCTGGCCCGAAGAACGTGGAGATGATTGAATGGGGAGAGATGATTTGGAGTGGCCTTTTGGCTGGACTTTTCTTGTGGCCATGGACTCAGTTTTTTCCTGTGACACAGAGACTGCACTTGGGGGGGAAGCAGTGCCTCAGAACCAGGAGGGTTCGTCGTGAGGACCCCCCGGCCCCAGGGGGTTGGAAAAATATGGGGGGGACAGATGTCCCAAAGCAGAGACTGTGCCTTTTTGGAGTGAGACAAGGCATCCTTGAAAGACAATCCTAAAAGCAGCTCTGGTCCATGCGTCAGTGGTGAGAGCACTGGGCATGGAAGGAAGATGTCACAAGCGGCAAAAGGACTTTTTCCGGGCGGTGCCGAGTGACATTGGAAGCACACGAGGTTTCAGCGTGTTTCCAGGGGAAGCCTATGGAACAAGAAGGACTCCTTTCCTCTTCATGAACTGAAGTTTGAGTATACTAAAGTGTGGTGCCAGGCTGGGCAGTTGGTGATTTGGGAGAATGTATCGATTGAGAAAGTCAGGTAGTGGGGAGGAGGAAAGTGGTTTTTTTGTAAGGTTTTCAATTTTTTTTTCTTTTCCTTATAGTTTTTCCCTATTTTCCTGTAGTTTAGGTAATAAAGTGTTCTTTATGTTTAAGCTAAAGCCTGTTTTGCTTATTCCTGGTCACATCTCACAGCAGACACCAGGGTGAGGGCATTTTCATGGGGGGGCACTGGCTCTGTGCCAGGCTCAAACCATGACACCTTATTTGGATGATCATCACCACCAAAGGGAACTCTAAATCAAATGCTACATCCCATCTGTATTGGTTTTGCACAGCCTGGTTTTTGGTAGCAGGGGGGCCACAAAGATGGCTTCTGTGAAAAGCTCCTGGAAGTTTCCACCATGTCCAGCAGAGCCAAGCTCTGATGATTTTGAAGATGGACATGCTGCTGGCCAAAACTGAGACAATGGGAGAGGTTGGTAATGCCTTTGTGATGACATATTTAAGAAGAAAATCAAAACAAAGTCACAGGTTTTGCTCCTAGTTGGAGAAGAGGAGGAGGTGAGAACATGTGAAGGAAAAAAACATGGCAACACCAAGGTCAGTGCAGAAGGAGGGGGAGGAGGTGCTCCAGGCACTGGAGTCAAGATTCCTCTGCAGGCTGTGGTGATGACCATGGTGAAGCAGGTTGTCCCCCTGTGGCCCATGGGTCCACAGGGAATGCAGAGATCCACCCGCAGCCCATGGGGGAGGTGCCCATGCTGAAGCAGGTGGATGCCTAAAGGAGGCTGTCATCCAGTGGAAAATCCGGTGGAGAAAGAGGGCCCTTGCTTCCAGGCTGGAGCAGCTTTTCCTTGGAAGACGATACCTCATGGAAAGAGAGACCCATGTCGCAGCAGATTTGGGAGGACTGTCTGCCTGTAAAAGGGACTCACATTGCAGCAGGTGGGATAGGGCTGCTGCTCATGAGAGTGGACCCACACCAGAGAAGTTCACTGAGAACTGTCTCCCATGGGAGGGACCCCACAGTCTCACAGGGGAAAGACTTGTCTCCCTGCACAGTGGAAGAAAATCTCGGTGATGAACTGACCAAAACCCCTATGCCCTGTCTCCCTGCACTGTCTCTGGGAAGGAGGGAGGGGTTGGGGACAGTGAAGGCTAACCTAGAACAGAGACTAGACGGAGATAAAAAATAAAGTAGGTATTTATTAAAAGGCCTCAATAGATCCACCTTGGGCAGCACAACCCAAAATGGCCCAAAAATGGACAACTGGTCACAGGGTCTACACTTTTATTAGTTTTCATGCATTAGCATATTCGTGCTAATTGTCTTATTACAGCTTTAGCCCATGAAGTCCCATCCTTCTTGTTTTCTCTCTTCGGTCCACCGTTGTTTATGCTCTTGGGCCTGAGATCTGGATTGGCTATCCTTGGGTCCCCAGCCAGAGCAGGACTTGTGTTGTCTACTGTGAAATACACCAATCACTTGTTTTAAAATTTTAAAAGTTTAATAGTAATAAATGGTTATAAAAATAGTAAAAATAGTAATACAAATTAGACCAATAAGAATTTGGACAATTAGAGTTAGGACAATAAAGAACAACAAAAGCAAAGAATACGAAAGTTCGGATGCTTTCTAAAAAAACATGGCTTGCTAACAAAGGATTAACCCTTAAAAGCAATAGCCTGTTGCATATTCATATATCTCATACATGATGCATACATTCCTTTCAAACTAGGGATTTCTCTGGTTATTGTCAACTTGCCCCCTTTCATCTTGTAAATCATGGTCAGACTCCATGGAGTCTGCAAGGAGACTAGTTCTTCATTGTGACCATGGTCACAGGGGTTCTTGGATGAAGGGAGAGACGAGAATGTTGACTCCATGATTAGAAGGCTTGATTTATTATTTTATGATATATATATTACATTATAACTATACTAAAAAGAAATAGAAGGAAAGATTCTCAGAAGGCTAAGCTAGGAATAGAATAGTGAAGAATGATAACAAATGCAGCTCTCTCCAACTCTGTCTGAGATAGCTCCGTCTTGATTGGCCATTAATTATAAACATTCAAGATGGCCCAATCAAAAATCCACCTGGTGCATTCCACAGCAGCAGAAAACCATTGTTTACATTCTTTTTCTGGGGCCTCAGCTTCCCAGAAGGGAAAATCCTAAAGAAAGGATTTTTAGTGAAGAAGATGTCTGCGACACTTCATGATAAGGAGGCAATTATTCTTTCTCTTTGTGATTTTAGTGTTTTATTGCTGTTATCTCTGTGCAAAGAATTTCTTGATTATCTCATCTCTTTCTTGAGCTAGCTAAAAAGTATCTTACATACCATAGTTTCTATTTTAACATTATGTTATAACCTAAAACTATATTTAACACACTACTTAAGAGAATTAATAGAGCATAACTTTCTAACATAACACATATAATATTCATTTTAATATTTGCAAAAAGCCAATCATAAAATATGCACTGTTCACATCTACCTATTCTGTGAAGAGAGCTTACTATCCCCTAATATGAAGCCTAGACTTACACACTAAAGCAGAATAGAATCTGAAAAATATAACAGCTAAAACCTGAGGCATCAGGAGAAGGTGTTTTAAGGGCTTCTTTTACTTCTCATTATCCTCCTCTTCTCCTGTTAGTAATCAATTCACTTTGCCACCTTAAGTTGAGCCTGTTTTCCCCTTGAGGTCTTTTCTCCTGGTCCTTAACCCATGAAGCCTATCTTTTTCCTTTCCTCTGCCCCTCTGTGGCAAAGGAGGGTGAGTGAGAGACTCTCGTGGGTGCCTGGCATTGGACCAGTGTCAAACCACAACAGCATCCTAATTTTACTAATTTATATTATGCTTGCTACTGAACATTTTTCTGTATGTTAAAGTGTATGGAACAGCTAGACTAGTTCACAGTGTTGCATAAACCTCCTTGTATATATAATGTCACTCAATTGCATTTGTCTGTTATAAACAAAAAAATCTGCTAATTTTTTTTTTTGCGAGAAAAATGTTACAAAATCTAGTCAGACCAGGGTTGCTGCTAAAGTTCTACTTGTTTGTTATGATAATTACAAGTCGTTGTCGTTAATGGTTTTTTTTTTTTTTTTTCTATCAGTAAAGGCCCTGACTGGGGCTGTTGATGGGTCTTCTCCCAAGACAGTAAAGGGAGGGGACTTCCCCAGACAGTGAAGAGAAGGGGCAAGAGGTAGGAGGGGGAGCCATGCAAAATAACTTCAGGACCAGCATGCCATGAGGGGCTATTACTCCAAACGTGCTGAAAAGACCCCCAAAACAACGAGCCAATATAGAGTTGAGAAATTGGAGTGATGTCTAAATGTGAGGAATAAAGTGCTGAGCCTGCAGAGATGCTGAAAACCTTCATGGTCCCTTACCCTGAGCATGAAACTCATCCCGAAACTGGGACCAGGAGAGGAAAGGGGCGGTCATCAACATCTGGGTCACCACGCCCAACCTGCTCCCAAGAGGACTGGACCCCCAGCTCTGCCCCTAGTGGACAAAGCTGCGCATATCCTCCTCCTGCAAGTCACCCTGGGAAAGACGACGGAGACTGCAGACCTGTCGAGCTGCCCAATCTTGAGCTGATCACTTTTAATAAAGGCATTAAATGGAGAGAAAGTCTCCTGCCCTGTTTATTTCATTGTCAACATCAGAATAATTAGGTCACCTACCCAAAATTTTCCCTCAAAATCTCAAATTACAATTGGAACATGATATTACTCTGTTTATAAGCTGTTCTGGGTTTGGTTTTTTAGTGAATTTTCCTCCTATCTGCAACCTGGAAGGGCAATGTGTTGGGAAGGTGTTGCCTGGAAGACAAATGGGGCAATTAGGAAACAAAAGATGTAGCTGGGTATCACAACATTTCCAACATTTTATTGAAATAACCCTGGCTGGGAGGGGGGGAGAAGGGAGGGGGTGGTGGTGCTGGTTGTGGGTGATACCGTGAGAAGAAAAGTGAGGGGGACTACCCGAGGCTTGAATGGGGTTTGCTTTTTCTTATTTCTGAGTTAGGGGGCAAAGGAGCTATTTTGTCTATTTGCCTACCACCTCGGTGCTTGGAGCTCAGAACCAGAGCGTGTGGTGCCAAAACATCAGGACCATCTCCTGCTGGATCCTCTGCCTGCGTCATATTGACATGGCTAATCCTGCGTGTTGGACTCCGAGATCCTGGTCTGATGAGGATTCCTGCACTGCATGTCTACTTAAAATTTTTTTGCTTCCTGGCCATTTGGGGGGCTCTGGGGCCAACGTGTACCTGTACGAACCACCTCTCTTTCACCCGGCAATCATGACCAGTTTCCGCCTGTGATCTCCCATCTCAGCCAAGCAGCCATTAACCATGTGGAGAGGTCTTCGAGCTCTCCATGAAGTGCCCGCTGCAGCCATGGGGGAATTATGGCACCAGTGCCATAATTGATTGTTGTCGTAACTACACCAAAGGGGAAATTTGCTTAAGGGGCAACAAGAGGCTCTTGGTTTTTCTGTTTTCTTTGCTATTGCTGTTGTTGTTATTGTTTGTCCATCCTATCATATATATATATATATATATATATATATATATATATATGTTATAGACAGGTAATGCAATGGTTGGCTCTCACAGTTAAGGGATGAATATTATGTGTATGTTAAGAGAAGTTTTATTGATGTATAGATATGTTATTGTGATTTGTTCTCCCCATAGTCCCCTTTCCCCTCCCTGTTGTATTGTTGTCACTGGACAGCCTTGTTAGTCAGGGCATTTGGGGGAGGGCAGGCTTGTTATTAGGAGGTGCGACATGACAACACCTGGCCTTCAATCAAGTTGCAAAGAAGTAGCTTCCACCAATGGACAGTGTAGAAGAGTTTACCGGCAGACTTTGGGAGGGGCTAGGGTTATCTGATGCAACACCAGGGGGTATAAAAGGCAGAGCAGCCATTTTGTATGTGAGCATGTGGTGGTTTAGTTCCATGCTCCCAGTGCTGCTCTTTCTCCTTACTCAGTCCTTTGTTGTATTTTTTAAGGTTTAATAAACCTTTGAAATTTTAAAGTGAGAGGTCATTTTCTCACTATATATATATATATATATATATATATATATATTCTAGTAAAGAACTGTTATTCCTTTCCCCATACCTTTGCCTGAAAGCCCTGTTATTTCAAAGTTATAATAACTTGGAGGGAGTGAGTGATCTTATTCATTCCAGGAATGTTCCCTCCTTCCTTGGCAGACACCTGCCTTTCAAACCAAGACAGGCACAGAGGCAAGAGATGACCACACTGCCACTCTGGGAGAGAAAAATTGCTTGATTTTAGTCACAGGGTAGATTGTGGTGGTGCATCCCCCTTCTCCCCTTCATTTTTTTATAGATACTTTATGTCTTGGAGTTCCTGTTAGCCCCTGAAATTTGTGCAGAGTTGGGTGGTGAAGCATCCCTTGACCTGACCACAAATATTTGTATAGATAAAGTGAGAATGGCACTGTGGGGAGAAAAGGGTTAAAAAATGGAAGATTGGCAAGGAGAAAGAGTTGTTTTTAGGATTGTTTTTGCTCAAAGAACAACCTTGCACCAGGGAGATGCTAAAAATAGTGTGGAAATTTCACATATTTGTGTTTGCTTTGTTTTCTGTTTGCTGAAAGACATGGAATTCTCTCACCAAAGATAACAGGATGTTGTTAAAGACTTAAAAGCATTTTTCCCATAGGCTTGGGTCTCCTCATAAGGGGGGGAAGGGATATAAGAAGCTTGGAGGTTGTAAAACACAGCCTTGTAAAGCATTGCACCTGTGCCAGGGCTTTTTTGATATGTGAGGCCAGGCACAGCCAGAGCACTTTCTGTTCCTGTGTCCTGAGTAACCCAAAATGTTATTGTATTCCACAATGTGATAGATGATTGACTCTCACAATTAAAAGGCAAATATCATGTATATATGTGTTACCGGGCTTGCAAGGGTTGCAGGGTGAAGAGGGAGGCAAGAATCTTGACCTCATGTTCAGAAGGCTGGATTTATTATTCTATGATATATATTACATTAAGACTATACTAAAATGAATAGAGAGAAAAGATCTCAGAATGCTAGCAAGCTAAGAATAGAATAGGAATGAATAAACAAAGGAGCTCTCTCTGATTCTGTCCCTGAGAGAGCTCGGCCTTTGATTGGCCCTTAATTGTAAACATCCAACATGGGCCAATCACAGGTGCACCTGTTGCATTCCACAGCAGCAGATAACCATTGTTTACATTCTTTTTCTGGGGCCTCAGCTTCCCAGAAGGAAAAATCCTAAAGAAAGGATTTTTCACAAAAGATGTCTGTGACATATATGTTAAGACAAGTTTTATAGATTAACAGTTATGTTTTCCCCCCTGCGTTGTTATCAGGAGACTGCTTGGGTTTGGGACATTTGGGAGGGTTGGCTTGTCACTATGGCAACACCTGACCTCCAATCAAGATTTGAGGAAGTAAACTCCACCACTGGACAGAGAAGAAGGAATCGACAGACAGAACTTTGAGAGGGGCAAAAGGGTGTCCTGGGGTGATGTTATGATGCTTGTATTCCCATTCATATGTTCTGTGCCTTTAAGACTGTCTCTGAAGAGTGAAAATTTTGTTTGGCTTTCTCTTATCAGGGACACAGAGACGGGCAGTACATAGGGTTGCTTTCACTTTTTGCTTTTGGCTTTCTGCTTTGCTCTCTCTCTCTCTCTGCTTTTGCTTCTGCTTATTAGCTAGCTCTAGCTAAACAGTCCAAATTCCTTCCTGGACTGTTTCTCCTCTCCTGTTTCTGTGACCATCTCAAACCTGCTCCGGACTGGGACCTGGGAACACCGAGGGTTTGCACCGTTTGGCCTGCAGCAGCTGCTCCAGCGCCGGAGGGACTAACAGAGCAACCACCCCCGAAAGAGACTTTCTGATTTTGTCATCTTTTTCAGAGCGGTGAAAGAGTGATGTCATCTGGTATTGTTCATTTTGTGTGCTAGGGGGTGCTGTGCCTGTTAAATAAACAGGTTCTTTCCACTTCTCTCTGAGGAATTCTTCCCAAACCGGTTGGGGGGAGGGGCCATGTGGGTTTGCTTTCTGGAGGGGCCCTCCTTTGGAGATTCTCTACCAAATTTGCCCTAAACCAGGACAAGGGTTAAAAGGCAAAATCTCAATTGTGTGGGCGAGCACATGGTAGGAAAAATCCTTTGCTCCTGGCGCCATAATATTTTCTCTATTCAGTCTTCTGTTGTATTTTTGATAAGGTTTAATAAACCCTTCTAAATTTTTGGAAGTGAGTAGCATCTCTCACAATATGGGTACTCATCCAGGATGTGCTGGTTTGACCAGGAAGAAGTGGGAATTCTGGGATGTTTTGGTCAAACCAATGGGTGCTCAGATTTTGATATTGGCACCTGATGTGGCCAGTGGGGTTTGGACACACCTCTGAGAACACACAGGGGTTAAAAGCAGAGCTTCATCCCTGAGAGTCTCTTTTGGGACTTCGAGGGAAAGAGGTCAGATCTCCCTCCCCCGTCCAGCTGCTGCTGCTGAGCGGGGGAGGGGCAGCCATGTGGTAGGCCCGGGGCCTGGATAGAGATGGGGGTGAAGAGGCCCTTGAGGATGGAAGGTTGGAAGAGCACCAAGAGACATCGGGCAGCCCCCCCCCTCCCAGGAGAGAAAGAGGGAGGGCTGGCAACGGAATGTGATAGCAGCCGGCCAAGGAGGAGAAGGGGGGGAGTGCGGCGAGAAGGTGCCCGGCCAGGGCAGCGTGGGAGTGTTGGAGCTCTGGGACAGGCAGAGACTGAAATTTTTAACCCTTTCCTTACATGATTGAGGCCTTGCAAAAATGCTGATTCTCCTGGAGCTGAATAAGAAGAGAGATAAGAGATGAGATAACAAGGACTAGGCCCGAGGGAAGTGGAGAAGACTGGCTGAGTGGGGGGAGAGATGACGGAGTGGCCTTTTGGCTGGACTTTTCTTGTGTGGCCATAGACTGAACCATTTTTATTCCTGTGACACAGAGACTGCATTTAGGGGGAGGCAGTGCCTCAGAACCGGGAGGGTTCAGTGTGGGTACCCCTTGGCCCCAGGGGGTGGAAAAAGTGGGGGGGGACAGATGTCCCGAAGGAGAGACTGTGCCTTTTTGGAGTGAGACAAGGCATCCTTAAAAGACAACCGTAAAAGCAGCTCTGGTCCATGCACAGTGGTGAGAGCACTGGGCATGGAAGGAAGATGTCACCATGGCAAAAGGACTTTCCGGGCGATGCTGAGTGATATGGAAGCACACGAGGTTTCAACGTGTTTCCAGGGGAAGCCTATGGTGCAAGAAGGACTCCTCTCCTCTTCATGAACTGAAGACTGAGTATTCTAAAGGGTGGTGCCGGACTGAGAGCTGGTGATTTGGGGGAATGTATTGCATTGGGAAATTTGGTGGGGGGGAGGAGGAAAGTGCTTTTTGTAAGGTTTTCAATTTTTCCCTTAGAGTTTTTTTCCTTCTTTTCTTGTAGTTTAGTTAATAAAGTTTTCTTTATTTCTAAGCTAGAGCAAGTAATTTGGAAGTAAAAGTACCTTATAGTTGTCTTGTTGTCTTTGAGAGTGAGTGAGAAATAAAAAGTGAGTAAATGTAGATGAATGAAAGTATATGTAATGTAGATTGTTTATTTTAAGCTTCAGTCCTTGGAGGGACGTTTATTGTATTGAATTGTATTGTAAGAAAAAGGGGGTTTTTTTGCTTGTGTAGTGGGAAGAAGGTGGTGTTCAGGTTGCTAGAGAAAGTGGGAAACAAAGGCAGGGGACAAATAGATAAGATCTTGAAAAATGGGACAGAAAACCAGTCAGCTGAGTACAGGAAAGAAAAAAGGGAGTAAAAGGGTACCAGCAGAGATACCCCAAGATAGCCCTTTGGGAGTTATGTTAGCTAACAGGGATACAAATCCTTGTACAAGGAGAAAGAACAAGGTAAAGATGATTCAATTTCATATGATAGAATGGGCAAAAAAGGAAATAAGTTCTGACCACATTGGCCTAGATACAGCCCTTTTGAAGTTCGGATTTGTCAGGCTCTGAATTTATTTGTAAATTCAAAAGAACCATTCAATCCAGAAGAAAGAGAATATGCCACATAGTGGACAGGAGATTGTAGGACAATAAGTCTTTAAAATATCAGAAGCCCCAGAGACAAAGCAAGAAAAGAAAAAGGGGAAAGAAAAGAGCTGGGAACAAGAGGAAAAAAAGAAAGAAAAAGATTGGGATCCTTTGCAATATTGCCTCCTCGGTTCCTGCTTGCACCCCCACCATTCGCAGATGACCCACTACCCTGGTCCCTGTCCTGGCTCCGGTCTCGCCATTCACACTTGCACCGCCGGTCCCCATCCCCATCCCAGCTCCGGTCTCGCCGCTCGATTCGGCCCCTGTGCCAGCTCCGGCGCTGCCAGTGAATTTGTCTGCCCCGGTCCCAGTCGCCTGGCCCGCAGCAGCTCTGCTGGCCGTGAGGAGGGTCCCTCCTGCTGCGTGGTCTGTGGTCGCCACGTCAACTATGCCGGGGTTCCCATTTGTTCCGGCCATCACATCCCCAACCACTTCTCCTGTGGCTGTCCCCACTGCCCCATCCCCAGCTGCTTTGCCCATGCCAACTGCACTGGGCACCACCACTGCTGCCGCACTCGCCCCGCCTTTTTTGTCTATGTTGGTAGCTTCCCACCCAGCCGCCATGAACCATGTGCGGGCCATGCACACTCCGGTTTGGTTCCCACCGGAAGACACCCACACCCCCCCCATTTGCTGGTTCCGGCAGCAGACCCTGCCTATGGCCTCCCCTTGGAGGACCAAGTCCTGGTGCGAATCCCTCCCTTCACCCCCCTTCCTCCAACACTTCCATCTATCCCTGCTCCGGGCTCCATTCCCTGGGTAACAACAGCTCCTGCTGTTCAGGAAAACTTTCTCCCTGAAGAAGATGCACCTTATTGAAACACAAGAAGCTCAGTTAAAAGACAGCCCTCCCCTGATCTTTCCACAAAACATGGGAGAAAGGTCATAGAGGATAAAGAACAAAAAGAGTGGGATGAAGAGATCGGTTTATTCCAACTAAGAGAGGTTCCAATAGGAGGGGATGGAGGGGGTTTGTAATGCCCCTTTGACTTCTTCTGAAGTCAGAATCTTTAAAAAGGAAATAAAAGGAATTTTGGAAGATCCCATAGGCACAGCTGAGCAATTAGACTAATTCTTGGGTCCAAACATTTATACTTGGGAAGAGATGCAATCTATAATGAATATAGTTTTTTCTCAGGAAGAAAGGCAAATGATAAGGGAGGCTGGAATAAAAATTTGGCAAAGGGAAAACCAGCAGGAGATCAGAAAATGCCAACAGCACCTCCTGATTGGAGTCAAAATGATGAGGAGGGGAGGAAATACATGAATGATTATCATAATTTGATGATCAAGGGAATAAAAGAGGCGGCACCCCAAGGGCAAAATGCTAAAAAGGCTTTTGAGAGACAGCAGGGGAAAGAAGAAACCCCAACTGAATGGTTAGACAGACTTAGGAGAAATATGAAACAATATTCCGTAATAGACCCTGAGACTATTGTGGGACAAACTCTGTTAAGAATTAATTTTGTCACTAATACCTGGCCAGATATTAGAAAAAAAAACTAGAAAAAATTGAAGATTGGCATAATAGATCATTAGATGATTTAGTAAAGGCGGCTCAAAAGATTTGAGAGATGAAGAAAAAGCTAAACTGAAAGCAAAAATTATGGTAACCACTATGCGAGAAAGTAATTTCCAGAGGAATCTAAAACACCCAGGCACCACTCCTAGACATGAAGGTTGTAGAGATAGGGGAAAGGAAAATTACAGAACCCCAGTACAAACCAAATCTCAGGAGCATTATAGAAATGTCTGTTTTTACTATGGGGTCGAAGGATATTATAGAAGAAATTGTCCTAATCAAATAAAAGATCTGAAAATCTTCCAAGAGATGGGGACAGAGGAGGAATAGGGAAGCCATAGGCTTTATTTTCTCGGGGACAAATACCATATGGAGCCTGTGATAACTTTAAAAGTGGGTCCCCAAGAAGAAGAATTAGAATTTGTGGTAGACACAGGGGCAGAAAGAACCTGCCGGTAAATATTCCAAAAGGTTATAGTGTAAGCAAAGACACTGTAAAAGTAACAGGAGCAAAAGGAGACAGTTTCACAGTTCCTGTCATTAAAGATGTGGTAATTGAGGGAGAAACTAGAATTTGGATGGAGGATGTCTTATTAGTCCCTGGGGCAGGTAGCAACTTATTAAGAAGAGACTTACAGGTGAAACTTGGAATAGGGGGTATACCAGAAGAAGGGAAAATGACAGCTAGAGTTTTAAAACTTGGCCAAGACAATGAGGAAAAAATTAACAAGGAAGTTTGGACTGGGGAAGGAAATCAGGGAAGATTAGATATTGATCCCATAAGGGTCACAATTGAGAGGGAAGATTGTCCCATATGTGTACGTCAGTATCATATATCATTAGAAGGATGGGAAGGTTTGAAGCCAGTAATAGAAGGACTAACAAAGGATTAGACATTAGAACCTTGTATGTCTCCTTATAATACCCCTATTCTCCCAGTAAAGAAGCCCGATGGGAACTATAGATCAGTACAAGATTTACAGGAGGTTAACAAAAGAACTCGAACCAGCTACCCAGTGGTACCAAATCCTTACACTCTATTGGAATGGGAATCCCAATATAACCAGTTAGATGGTGCCTGGGTCAGTGTGGCCCTCGCTGCTGAGCCAAAGGCGGCTTCTGTGGTGCTTTACCCCAGAGATACCTTGGCTGCTGGAGATTGCAGCAGGGCACTGAACAAGTCCAGGCTTGTCAGGAACTCCGTTTACCTCAGGAGAGAGAGCTTCTGGCGATGGTGAAGAGATAAAGGAGAGGATTCTGCTGGAGGGTTATATCCAGATGTTTATTCCATGGTTACAGAGGTCTGAACCGGGGCAACTGCTCCACCAGAATGGAGGCCGCATGGTCTGATTAACCTTTTAAGCTCAGGGACAGGGGAAGGGGAGGGGACAGGTGAGCTACCAACCAGGTGAAAGGGGCAGGGTCTCAAGGGACTAGGGACACCTATCCAATGTCCCCCAGGCCTGAGGGACCAACCACACAACGCCTTGCTGGTATGTTAGCCTGATTGACAGGGCACACTCAGCAAGGGGCGAGGGGGAAGGGAGAGAGGTATAGGCACACCTGGGAAGGGACCCGGAAGTTTAAAACAGGACATTGCAACACACCGCAACACACTCTTCTAAGTAAGGTGCCACCCCAGCATCAGTGGTTTAGTGTAGTGGATCTTAAAGATGCTTTTTGGGCTTGTCCACTAGCCAAGGAGAGCCAAAATATCTTCGCCTTTGAATGGGAGGATCCAAAAAGTGGGAGAAAGCCGCAACTAAGATGGACAAAGTAACCACAGGGGTTTACTGAACCACCAAACTTATTTGGGCAAGCTTTAGAAACAATACCGCAAGCTTTCCCCACTCCTTCTGGAATACAAATTTTCCAATATGGGGATGATCTTTTATTATCTGGGGAGGCTGAAGTTGAGGTTAGAGAGGCTACTATAAAACTTTTGAATTTTCTTGGGAAAAAAGGATTAAGGGTATCAAAAGGGAAACTGGATTTTGTAGAACCAGAGGTAAAATATCTTGGACTCAATAATTAAGGGTAACTGGAAGCTCAACCCCAAGAGAATTGCAGGAATTTTATCTTTTCTCCGGCCCTTTTCAAAGGGAGAAATCAGAAAACTACTCGGATTATTGGGATATTGAAGATTATGGATAG
This sequence comes from Zonotrichia leucophrys gambelii, assembly GCF_028769735.1. NCBI lineage: Eukaryota > Metazoa > Chordata > Aves > Passeriformes > Passerellidae > Zonotrichia > Zonotrichia leucophrys. Next base: position 2,782,718 of record NC_088199.1, on the reverse strand, counting down.
ACAGGTACACACGGGCAGTAAAATTTTTGTATGGCCAATCCATACACTTTATTAACTTGTCTAACACCTGAGCTAACCTCATTTACCGGTTTAGATCTAAAAGATGCCTTCTTTTGCCTCCCCATCCACGAAGCCAGCCAGAAAATTTTTGCATTCTAATGGGAAAGCCCTAAAAGTGGGCGCAAAACCCAGCTCACATGGTCCAGATTGCCTCAGGGCTTCAAAAATTCCCCCACTCTGTTTGGGGAGCAACTTGCAAAAGATCTGGAGTCCTGGGAAGTTCCACGGGAAGAAGGAAGGCTTTTGCAGTATGTGGATGATCTTCTAGTGGCCACTCGGACGAGGGAAGCATGCATGGCCTGGACAGTAAGCCTTTTGAATTTCCTAGGACTCCAGGGATACAGAATATCAAAGAAAAAGGCACAGGTAGTGAAACAGAAAGTTATCTACCTGGGGTACGAGGTGAGTGCTGGGCAACGGACTTTAGGGCAGGCTCGCAAGGATGCCATATGCCAAACCCCAAAACCCCAGACAATAAAAGAGCTCCGAACCTTCTTAGGCATGGCAGGATGGTGCCAGCTGTGGGTTCATAATTATGGACTGCTCGTCAGACCCCTCTCTGCTCTTATTGCCAATGGAAGCAGAGATCTCCAGTGGACAAAAGAAGCCACACGGGCCTTTCACCAGCTAAAGAATGCTCTCATGTCAGCTCCAGCTTTGGGACTTCCAGATGTAAGTAAACCATTCTTCCTATTTTCCCATGAAAGACAGGGAATTGCCCTGGGAATACTAGCTCAGGACTTGGGTCCATACCGAAGGGCAGTTGCTTACTTCTCTAAGCAACTAGATGCAACAGCCAAAGGATGGCCAGGTTGCCTCAGAGCTGTAGCAGCAGTCATGCTGAATATTCAAGAGGCACGCAAGTTTACCCTGGGACAAAAAATGACTGTGCTAGTGTCCCACACAGTGTCCACAGTACTGGAAGTAAAGGGTGGCCACTGGCTTTCACCACAGAGATTTCTGAAATACCAGGCCATCATGGTAGAGCAAGATGATGTAGAGATCATGGTGACTAATATTGTCAATCCAGCTTCCTTTCTCAGTGGAAATCAAGGAGAAGCAGTACACCATGATTGCCTGGAGACCATTGAAGCTACATACTCCTGCCGCCCAGACTTAAAGGACACTCCTTTGGACAATGCAGAGACCTGGTTCACTGACGGGAGCAGCTACATTGCCAATGGGAAGCGACATGCTGGGTATGCAGTGACCACCTGCAGAGAAGTAATAGAATCCGGACCCTTACCAACAGGCACCTCTGCGCAGAAGGCTGAGATAATTGCCCTGTCCCGTGCCTTGGAAATGCCAAAAGGAAAGAGAATCAACATCTACACAGGCTCGAGGTATGCATTCAGAGTCGTACATGCACATGGGGCCATCTGGAAATAGAGGGGACTGCTGCCCTCACAGGGAAAGAATATCAAACATGCACAAGAGATAATCCAGCTGCTGGAAGCATTTCAGCTGCCTGAAAAGGTAGCAATTATGCACATTAAGGCACACCAAAGAGTGAGCTCAGAATTGGAAGAAGGAAATGAGCTGGCGGATAGAGAGGCAAAAGAAGCAGAAAAACGTGAGGTAGCTACTGGAGGAGTCCTAATTCCAGATGGACAAATTTCCCTTGAAGGTAAGCCAGAATATAATAAGAGAGATAGGAAATTAATTGAAGATCAAAAAGGGACGTATAACCAAGAAGGGTGGGCTACCATTGAAAAGAAGCTGGTAATCCCTTCCCATTTATTGTGGTCACTAGTAAGGGAAGAACACCAGAAAATGCACTGGGGAATAGATGCCCTATACACATACCAGATTGAAAGAATTGTTGCTAGGAATTTATATGCCACTATTACTCAAGTGACCCAACAGTGTGATCTTTGCCTCCAGACTAACCCCAAAAATACCCCCAGAGCGAAACTCGGTCAGACTGAGAGAGGCCATGGGCCTGGACAGCAGTGGCAAATTGACTTTTCAGAACTCCCAAGGAAAGGGAGGTATCCGTATTTGCTGGTATTGACAGATACATTTTCAGGGTGGCCAGAAGCACTCCCACCAGAACTGTCAAAGCTTGAGAAGTGACCAGAGTATTATTACAAGAAATAATACCACGCTTCGGAGTTCCAGCCACAATATCCTCGGTTAGAGGGTCACATTTCATTTCCAAAATAGTGCAATAGATTAGCAGCCACCTGGGCATAGACTGGAAACTTCACACCCCATACCGCCCCCAATCAAGCGGCCAGGTGGAGAAAATGAATCATTTGATTAAGCAGCAAATCATAAGACTGGGGCAGGAAATTAATCTTCCCTGGCCCCAAGCTCTTCCACTTGTGGGATCTCAGCACCTCAGGACTGAGGTGCCGAGCCACCGAGACCACCCTTGGGGGGCTCGGGAGTCCTGGAATGTTGCCAGAAGTGTCTGGACTTTGATCCTACACGGGAGACGACACCTGTATGAGGATAGGAGGACTTCACCGAGGTGAATGGTGAAGGGATTAGTTAATTAGAGGGTGAGACACAGGGTTTAAGATTGCTGTACAGGGGGGTTTAGAGAAGTAAGATGGAGGAATTGGGGCGTGTCCTGTCCTTCTTCTTCTTCTTCTTCTCCTCCATCTTCTGTGATGATGGTGGCACTTTGGGATTGGTCGTTACTGAAAGTGCACCGGACAATAAAAATAAAAAGGATTGGGGAAAAATGATAAATATTGTACACGTAACCATGGGTATAAAGATAGGTGACTGTCTGGAGGGCTACACAGTGTGCTCATGGCTGGCTGCTGAGCAGACCTCTGTCGGGCCGAAAGAAAATCTTTTAGATAAACATTTAATAAACATAAAAACCGAAAGAAGAACTGAAGCCTCTTCTCGTCCTTTGATACGCGGGCTGCCCCAAGGCCACTCCGGGCCTTTCCAGGCCCTTCAAACAGCCGAAAACCGGACACTTCACACCCCATACCGCCCCCAATCAAACGGCCAGGTGGAGAAAATGAATCATTTGATTAAGCAGCAAATCATAAGACTGGGGCAGGAAATTAATCTTCCCTGGCCCCAAGCTCTTCCACTAGCACTATTGCAAATTTGAACTAAACCTCGAGCTAAAGAAAAATTGAGCCCTTTTGAAATACTCTATGGAAGACCATATGTAATACAAAAGGGAATGTCCACCCTCATTGGAGAGGTAACACTAGCCACCTACATGGTGGCCTTAAGCAAACAGCTCAGAGAAAATGAGAAACATGTGGCTGGAACTCGGAGCAGGGAGTTAGATGGACCAGTACATAACATACAACCTGGAGATTATGTATATGTTAAGTCTCTTACAGAAAAGACTTTGGAACCACAGTGGGAGGGACTGTTCCAAGTGCTTCTCACCACCTTCACTGCAATCAAAATCAAGGAGCAGAATGCCTGGATCCATCACTCTCGGGTGAACAAGGCCCAGAAACCCTTTGAGGAGTGACGCCAGGAGACAATGAACTGAGGCTAAAACTTACTCGGGCAAAATGAGTATATTGCGGTCGGGAGTAGCTCATATTTTAGTTTGTAGAATCGTTTTGTGTGTAATCATAACTGAAGTTTTAGAACTTGAGAGTACCTTTATTCAGAGCAATGCTGAATGGCCTTGGTCCCAGGCATTTAATCAGTATACTGGATCCATGGGAAAACCTTCTGAGGTAAAGGATTTAAACCTATCCACTGTGGTAATTCATGGAGATCAGGTATTTGAGAAGCAGGAATGGCAGGAACAGAAACTGTGGACACTTCAAGGGATTAGAGGAGAAGAAATCAAAGTAGGGTGCCTGATGATAAATGGGACGGCTTATGTGAGACTAAATGAAATTAGTGTCTCAACCTCTCCTGGTGTATATGAACACCAGGAAATCTGTGATAGCCTAAATGAATCAGACTGCTGGTGTAATTTCACCTTAATACAGCCTGTAGAAATAACTTGCCTTTGGGCACAGGAAGATATCAGGCTGTCATTTAAATTCAAAATAGACACTACACCTTTTACCACAGCAGGACCCTACACAGCCCACACCAAGACTCAAATAGTTCAGACTGAACCCAAACTTGAACCTGAGGTGTATGCAATGGGGCCCTATGTAGTAAGGAATGTGGGTGAGCAACAACTATTATTCAATCCAGAATGATTTCTCAAACGTGTGGAGTTGATAATGCAAATTAACATCTCAAAAATCCAACTAGCCTGCTCCTCCTTCCTAAAAACTTCCTTTGAGGGCTGGACAACATGGCTACAAAAACAGGCATACCTCAGGAGCAGAACGAGAAAGGATCTAACTGGCATATTCGGGACAGGATTAGGAGTTTTAAATGGAATTGATTCAGAGATACTGATGAATAAACTGGCCACTGCAGCAGGTAGCCTAACAAAACTGAGGCAACACTTACAGTCATCTCTATTGGCATTAGGAAATAGCCAGTGGCAGATTTCAAAAGTACTGCCAAAGTGGGAAACGGCCGGGGACCAAGACCACAAGCTAATGGTAGAAGCACTTTGTACAGTTCAAGATAATGTGTCTTTAGCTTTCAGTTGTATACAAGCACAGTTATAGATGCAGGCTACTGCAGCTCTGATCATACGCGAAGGGGGTGAAGGTAATTTTCCAGCTGAAATTCAGAAGATTGTGTGGGATAATGCAATTGATTTTGAAAGGAAGTTTCAATCCTGGTGGACTATGGTGAATTTCACCTATGATCATGTTTCTAATGTGGCCACTGCCTTTGTGCTTACCATACGTAATGCCACTGTTTATGTTATCCATCCCATCATTGCCCTAGGATTAAACCATGAAAAAACAATACTCTGTCCTTCAGAAGATAGAGTGTGGGCACGAAAAGATGAATGAAAAGTGGCAGACAGTAAACTTAGAATCCTGCATTACTAGAGAACAGATGGGATTCATTTGTGAAAGCAATACTGCTAATGCCCAGGATGTGTGTCTGGACACTGAACAGAGTATTTGTCACTTTGAAATTCATCCAGTCACTGACCAGAAAACTGTGCTCGTATATACTGGAAAAGGGTGTGTGTGTCTGAGGACTGCCTGTGCTGCAGTAAAAATCGATAGCAATGATGTTATTCTGTTTAGTAGAAATCATTCTAACTTCTGTATTTGTAGTTTTGTTAAGATTATTGGGTGTGATTTTTCGTACTTGGCCCCAGTGACATCTCACCAGCTGATTCAAGCTAATTACACAATGTATCACAGACTACTACCTACCCCTATTGGGATGAACTTACATTAGTGAAACAATTAATTAAGCACCAAGACCTATTGGAAATCCTGAAGGAAATCCAAGAGAGTGGGAAGAAAACCTTAATTACTGTCCAACATGTTACAAAGGAGATAACCAGGGTTCTACAAAGAATAAGACAAAATATGGATCATCACTGGTGGGATGTGATCTTTGGGTGGTCACCAACTGCAAATGGAATCTTTAATAAGTTGTGCCACTCCATTGTAGTTTTACTAATATTTGTTGGGATAAGCTTAGGATTATCTATTATATTGTTAATTTGGAACTGTAGAATGCTACAACGAATAGCTGTACTAACCTCTTTGTCAAACATACGTGGTGAAGCGTTAAAAGACACTTATTGTCGTGGAGGTTTTCCTTAAGTGAAAGAATTTACTTATTTCCTAGGAAAGGGGGGAATGAGACAGAGTAGGGATCCATCCTGAATTAGGTGAAGTGTCTGGAAGAGGTGAGGGGGTCTGTGGAGCCAAAGCTGAAGGAGAGGCCACATTCCAGAGACAACAAGGAGACAAAGAAAAACAGAAAAGACCACGAGGCCAATTTGCCCCCAACCTAGAAATTCCTTTGATAAAGAAGAACTGGTGATAAATGTCACGCGGAATGAATATGTATGAACTTATTGTGAAACTGTATGCATATGCATTTGGAAGGGGGATAAAAAGAAGACTCTAAGTCTTCGGAGGTACGCATGCCTTTTGGGGAGGCTTGCGTCCAGCGCGTTGTAATAAAAGCATACCGGGCTTTACAACTTTTACAAAGTTGTGAGGTTTCTTCCTTTCTCCGCAAATCAGACGGACAGAGATTTTTGAAGCTAGGTCGTGGAACTAGTGGTTTACTGCAAACGGCGTGAGTGTAGAGCTCTGCTGGGAGCTGCCAGCTGCAGCTCGGAGCAGGCCCCAGAGAAGAGAGGGGTAGAGAGAATGAGAGAGAAAGAGTGTAAAAGGGTAAGAGAGCAAAAGGGCAAGAGAGCCAGGTTCTTGTTACAAGACAATAAATCTTCTCCTGTGTTGAATATTCTAATTCTCACTAACTAATCAAGTACAATATACAAATCTTAAAGCATTTACATAGAGCTTGTAAGAATTACTACATTACTATACTGTTTTACATTTTAAACTTTAAAAGGTACTCTTTGGACTCCTTCAGCTAAGCTAGTAGGGTCTGCTCTGACCCTTGGATTTGTCTGCAAGTAGAGGCTATTGTTTCATCAAAAGCGGATTACTTTCAGTGGCTACACTATTGTTTTCTCATTGTTTAGTAACTAAGGGATCTTAAAGCTTGCATTCATTTCAATCTCGCTTATAGTTTCTATATTCACAAAATGTTTTGCTAGTCAATCATATTTATAAGGCTTTCCTGTTTCATCTTCTCCAACAGGTAGGGTCTGAGGGCTTAAGATATGGAGCTGTCAAAAGGAAGAGTGGAAGAAAAACACAGGAAGGGGCATAGTCAGAGTGCTGGTGAGATGGAGCTGTCAAAAGGGAGGGAGAATGTCAAGAAAAAAAGTGGATGGGCAGAGTCTGAGTGTTGGGAATTTAGCTGCTAGAAAATGGAAAAGTACAAAACCATGGCTAATTCCAAGTCTTGCACTTGTGTAGATAGTGTGTCCTTGGGACTAGCTGTAGTATAATAACAAACAGTGAAAGAGACATGAGAAAAGAGAGATGTAACCCCTAAGGAATGAGGATGAGTTAATGCTATAGTTTAACCAATAGATTGCTTGGCTTAAAGAATATTCATAAGCTTATTATTTGCTGTATAAGTGTTTGATACTTTCTTCAATAAACTGGACCAGAAGGACCTGAGGGACCGGGACCGGACCAGACCTGAGGGGCCATGATGAACCAACTGGTGTCGTGGTCCCCTTCCTTCGACATCTGAGGGCTGGAGGGAGGGAGCTATCTACAGGCAGGGAGAGGGCTGAAGCCATGCAAGCTTCCCAAAGGCTCAGCTGCGCCAGTCATCAACTGTGCCTAGAGCTGCAGTGGCAATGGGAGATGATGTCCTCTTCAGTGCCTCCTGGTGCTATTCTTGGGACACTGGTTTATCGGATCCAGAAAAGGACCCTATTTCTTCAGGTCTTAGGGCTAATTTAGCATGACTTTCAATGTTAGAGCAGGATGGGCTGGCATTGTTCTTTGGGGATTCAAGGCCTGGAACAGAGAACAAGAGAGCCATGGTTAGAGCCTGGATCTGCAGTGACCTGAGGAGACCGTCCTGCCAGGGCCACCCCACGCAACTCTTGCCATGGCCAAGAGAGAGGTGTTGCCAACAGGATCAGCAGCAAGTTGTGGGCCAGGAATTCCACCCATGTCCCTGAAATCTCTGTGTGCTCTGCCCACACCACCCCTCATCAACACAGGGTGTGAAGCCCACTGCAGCCGGGACAGGGATTGCAGCTCCCTGCTCAGGCATTGCAGCTTGCCTGGCCAGGCCACTGCCCTCACTCACCCTGACTGCGATCCTGGAGCTCTTCCTGCTGCCTCTTCATCATGGAAACCCGGCCATGCCTGTGAACACAGAGACTGTCACGGCCCCAGCGGCACAGCTCCCTGCCACTGGCGCTGCCGGCACTGTGGCCACACAGGCTCACAAGGAGCTGGCCCTTGGCCTTGCTGACCCTGGGCCCATGGATCCCTCTGCACAGCCTCCTGCCCCCCAGCAGATCCACATCCCACCAATTCTGTGTCTGCAGCTTCCTGAGGGTGCCCTCCATCCCCTCAGCCACATCCCTGGTAAAGATAAAAATACTTAACAGAGCTGGGCCCAGTACTGAGCCCTGGGGAACCCCACTGGTGACTGGCCACCAGCTGGATTTAATTCTGTTCCCTCCTTTCTGGGCCCAGCCTTCCAGCCATTCACTTTCCAGCCTTTTTTTCCTTTTCTTGAGTTGAAATCATTCCTGTTCTGTGCAGGAGCTGGGAAGGAGGAGGAGGGCTTTTTTCCTGTGCTCTTCCATCACTTATCAGTGATAGTGTGGCACAGATCCCTGGGCATGCTGCAGAATTTGGGGGGAAGCAGCTGAGGGCTTCTGCCATGCACAGTGAACAACACTGAGTCAGTCATGCTCCCCCTCAGCATAAAATGTTTTTCAAACGATTTTTTAAATAATCATAACACATGAATATTTGTGTCTTTGTGGAAAGTTGCTATTTCTTACTGCTTTGGGGGCTTGCTCACATCACATCCCATCAATTCTGTTTACTGAAGCTGTAGCTTCCCACTGCCTGTGCCATTGCTCCTGTGTTGAGTGCCCCAAGGAAATGTTCACACTTGCTGGTTCTTGGCTCTCAGGAGCTCTGTATTTACAGGGTGATGCTTCAGTGATGCTGTTCCTGGGAGGGGTGCTTTGTGTGCCATGCAGTTGGCAGTGTTACCCCAGGGGCAAACCCAGAGCACACAGACAGGAGAGAAAACAGTGATGGAAGCACAAGTAGGCTCTGAGCTCCCCATGTTCACTTGCTGACAGCTTTTCTTTCAGGAAAAGAACTTTTCCAATATTATTCACAGAGTAGCACAAAGGGAATTGAAATATTTGTATTAGAATAAATATTATTTTGTTCTCTGTTTTGCTGTAAGTGCAGTGATGCTCCTTCAAAGACAGTGACTTCAACACAGAGATCTGCTTTGGAGGGCAATTGAAATGTGTTTGCTTCTACAGCTCACTTCCTAAATTTTGGATCCAATATCCTTTAAATCCACTTGCTCTTTGGTTTGCACATTCACTGCCCTTGTTCCAGGAGTGGGATCAGTGGTGGGTGCTGCTCCTCCAAGCTCCTGGGGTCCTGCTGGGCCAACTGCGTTAACAGTGCACTTTTTCCTCTGTGCCTGAAGTGTTTCTTCCTAATATCCCCTTTAATTTGCAAATTAAGGACTGTTCATATATACAAGCCTGAGCTTTCTTATCAAAGACAAAAGAGTTAAAATATGGGAATGGATTTAATGGCATGGCACTTAAAGTATGTTCCTTTCTCAAAGGATGTTCACTTTGGGGAGGGGAAAGATAAAAGAAAGTCTTTTTGTGGTATGAAATAATATAAATTTTTTTCTGAATTTTTGTTTCACACTTTAGGAATAATCTCCTTCCTAATTCTTTTTGCTGGATTCAAACAACCTCTTCCTTGCCTTGCTAGGGCGCAAAGTGCCCTTACTGTTGTCTGGTTCTCCTCCATCTCTCCCTCTACCCTGCTTTTCCAGGCTTCCATGGGCAGCATGAGACACCGAAGGAATGGCAATTTTGAGAGCTCCAGGCTCCTCTATTCCAGCATGTCTCGCAGCATAGACGTGGCTTGCAGCAATGCTGTGAGTACCTGGTGCACGCTGGTGCCTTGGGAGGGGCCACGGTGGTGAATTCGCTCAGGTCAGGAGCAGGATGGGATGGATTTGTCACTTTCCCCTTTGTGGAGACACTTTGCAAACCAGTAACCTTCAAGCAGCAGCTGACACTTGAAACTCTAAGGGTATATTGCCTTCCTTTTGAGCATTGTAGCTCTTCATTGTGCTTTCTCCATCACTTCTGGTTTTAAACTGTGTCCCACATTGCAGCAAGAGACAAATTTGTCTGTGTAAAGAACCAGCCCAGCTTGATGGCCAAGGCAGCCAACATATAGTTCTGTTAAACATCCTTTCATGCCTGAAAGATTGCTGACTCCAGCAATTGTGTGGCAGATTCCCTGCTCCTAATGAAGTTGCAGAACGCCCTAATGGCCGATTCTTAGGACTTCAGCAAGTGCTTCCTTTTATTTTTTTGGCCTTGCACGGTTGTGACTTTTACTGGTTGAATGCGTTCCCTTACATTTCCCTTGTTTTGGATATAATGCTTGTAATGTTTTTTTCTGCTTGGAATAACTTCTTCTACCTGCTGTTTAACCACAAGTGCTGTGTCAAACAGCTGAACTATGGCTGCCTGTCTTCCCTTGGTGTCCCAGGTGAAATCTTGCTCTGTGAATCTAAGCTGTACTTAAAAGCAAACAAAAAACCCCCAACACTTCATCAGCACGTGAGAATTTCTCTTTGCTTTCTTAGCTCGAAGAGGCAGATGAGGGATGAATTTGCATCCCCCGAGTGTGAAAGCTTCTCTGGGGAGTTTCAAGGTTAATAGCAGAGTTAATGGTTAAACAAGCTAGAGAGACTTCACATTCCACTGAGCTCCCATAAAGGAGGACTTGAAGTTGTTCTGGACTCCTGCTGGGGTGTGTGTTGAATTAAAACAGCCCCTACCCTAAAGAACATTCCAGTGTTCTCTTTTTTTATCTTTATTTTTTCTTCTTACCATTGGGAAGAATGTTTGCCATAGTGTTTTAAGCAGTATCTTTGTGTTTACACTGACTGTTCTGTTACTGAGGTCTCTTCTGTTTTGTGAGTTATCAGAAATAAATTTATAAAATTTATCTTCCAGGATTTGGCCAACTTCATCCAAGAAAACTTTAAGAAGAGAGTATGTGTCTTTTTTACAAAAGACACCAAGTCCATGTAAGGAGATATTTTTCTCTTGTTTTTCAAGAATGGGGGGCTGGTACATGAGGGGATTTCTGTCTGCAAAGGCAGGGAGAAAAGTTTTGGGGTTTTTTTTCAGAGCCTGGATCTAGCAGTGCAATCTCACCTCAGTCTCCTTGTTAGAGTTACTCCACAAGTAACTTGATACAAAACTAGGGATCTCATCTTCCAGCAGCTCTGTCACAGGGTTTAATATCAAATTCCCTATTTGAAGCATACCTGGGGCAATGGGATGCTTGAAGGATGCAGCACTGATATTGGTGTATTACAAGGTGTATGCATCAGAGGTTTGCATAATTTAAATTTTCCTTTTAAACCCAAATCACAAATTTTGTGCACAAACCACGAAGTTTTGCTCAGGCTGATGTTCTCTTTAGACAGGGTATTAAGCTGGCTCCATTTTCAGGCACAGGTACAAGTGCAGTGCTGCTTTGAGGACCATGATGCTGCTTTGTGGTTTTGGGGTGGTTTTTTTGTCTCAGGAGAAGCGTGATAAAACTAATACAGCTGCAGAAATCCTGATATTGAGCTCTGAGGGCTCTCTGACACCACTCTTCTCTGAAGCTGGGAGGGAAATTAGTCTCATTTCAGAAAGTCTCACTCAGGGTCCTCCTCTGCCACCAAAAATGGGATGTCTGGCAAGGCACCAACAACGGATGGAGGAGCTCGTTCTCATCAGCTTCTCTTCCTGCAAGCCCTCTAGGAGAGGATTACAGGACTTGCTGGGTTATTTTTGTCTAGATATTTTTAAGGTAAGCTGGTTTCTTTGCAAGGTACAGCAGAGTAAAAGGAACTTTTCTAAAGGAGACAAGCAGTTCCCTTTTCTCCATGTCCTGTATGGAGGCAGGAATGTGAGCTGTGGAGAGAACCTTCAAAATCAAGTCAGCCCAGCACCACCACTAAAGCATGCCTTTGAGTGCCATGTCCATGTGATTTTGGAATACTTCTAGGGATGGTGGCTACACCACAACCATGGGCAGCCTGTACCAATGCCTGACACCCCTTTCCATGCAATTTTTTTTCCCCCTGATATCCAATCTGAACCTCCCCTGGCACAACTTGAAGCTTTTTCCTCTTGTCCTGTCACTTGTCACCTGGAAGAGGAGATGCAGTGGACTTGTCCTGTGTGGTTAAGGGCACAAAGAGGGGAAGAAACTCCTCAGCACAGCCTGGTTCCTGAGCTGGGTTCCACCTCCCAGTGCTGGGCAGAAGCAGGTTTGGGGGGAGGAAGCAGGGTCAGGTGCTGCTCTGCTTTGTCAGGTGCTAAATCCCAGTATAGTCCCACACACAACTGGTTGTGTAGCTACACCTGCTGCTTTCCTTGTTGGCAGAGCTCACTTTTCTGTGCACAAGGTTCCTCAGGGATGTCTATTCCCTCTTCTTTCAGGGGTAACTTATGTAAATATGGATACCCTGAAAATCAGCACATAGAGGGCACCCAGGTTAACACTACTGAGAAATGGAACTACAAGAAGCACACCAAGGAGCTTCCTACTGATGCCTTCGGGGACATTCAGTTTGAAAACCTGGGGAAAAGAGGAAAGGTAAGTGGAAATATCAAGGCTGTTCATGAGGGCCCTGTGGAGTACCAGTGGAAGCTCCTCAAAAGCAAGGAAGGTGAAATGGGTTTTATTCTGATGGCAGGGGAGAAGCTACAAAGGACACAAGCTTCTTTTTCAAGCCCTGAAAATAGGTAACAAAGCATAATTCCTTCTGTGTTACTTGTTGGTTAGGCTGGTCATGGGAGTGAAAAGAAATTTTCTCTTTCCAGGTATGGCAGGAGAATGGGTGAATGAGAGTGAATGGATATAAAATAATCCCTGAATTATTTTATATCCACATAGACCAGGCTGTTCAGGCTTATAAACAATTTCATATTGATTACTTCCCAGGATGGAGAGTTCTGGAGGGATGTAAGATGTCTGTGGAACTTCAAAAGTTTTATTCAATTTATTGGGTTTTTTTCCTTGTGCCTTTGCTCTGAGCATGGACAGCAGAGATGTGGGAAGAAGAAAATAGCTGCTGTTGCTGTTCCTGGTAATTTATACTGATGCTTGTGAGGAGTCACATGTGGCTGAGCTCATCTGCCTCGTCTAAATGGCTGATATTTAACACCAGTGCAGGTTGCTTGGGACAATCAAAATAAACGAGGAAAATCATAGCCTGCTATGTAAATGAATTTGGTTTGTTTTATGCAAAGTAGCAGAAATAAGAGGCACTTGAGTGGGAAATGAGACTGAAAATTTCAAATCAGGCTTAAATAGATCCATGTACTTCACATATTTTTTGATGTGCATGTTTTAGCTTTGTACTGCTTTGTTGTAAGCTGCTGTGTGACTGTAGTGGAACAAAAAGTGCTTTGCTCTGTTGCAGTATTTCAGACTTCTCAAAGGTTAAATGTTCTTTCCTTAGATTGTGTCTTCCCCACTTCCACCTTTGGGAATCAGTTCATGGGCCCTCAGTTGTTTCATGTGGACTCTCAAGGCCACTGTGCATATTTCAGAGCATTCTTTGTTCAAACACTGCACATAGGTCTCCTTGTCCATCCCATTAGAATGTTGGCTGGAATCACACCTTAATTCCCTGTTCTTATTCCCCACACAGCAAGACACCTGCTGCTCCTGCAGATTGCCAAGTATTTTTGGTGGATGCACAGCAGGGAGGACTTCAAACTCAGGGTGACCTGAGAATTGCTGTCAGTTACCAGTGAGGGATGGGAAGTTTTAGACTCTGCATTGTGTTTTTTAGGACACATGCGTCCTAAAATGTTCTGAGCAGAAATGAGATGTGAACAAACCCATAAAGAGGTTTGAGGATGGCTGGGAGAGCTGGGGGTGCTCACATGGAGAGGAGAAGGCTCCGGGGACACCTCAGAGCCCCATCCAGGGTCTAAAGGGGCTCCAGGAGAGCTGGAGGGACTGGGGACAAGGGATGGAGGGACAGGACACAGGGAATGGCTCCCACTGCCAGAGGGCAGGGTTGGATGCGATATTGGGAAGAAATTCCTGACTGTGAGGGTGGGCAGGCCCTGGCACAGGGTGGCCAGAGAGGCTGTGGCTGCCCCTGGATCCCTGGCAGTGCCCAGGTGTTGCCTTCTGATACAAGGCAAGGCGACCTGGTTCTGAGGAACAGCACGGTGACCAAAAACTCTCCAGGGTCGCTCGGGCCAATGAAGCATGCAGACACCAGTGTGGTGGACAGTCAAAAGGCATTTATTATCTCATCTCGTGGGATTTTATAAGTCTAAGGGGTTCTCTACGTCAGAGGGGGTCTGCCTTTACTATCTATGGTTAGTAGGGAGTGGAAAGTTACTGGGTGTGGAATGGAAAGTTACTGGCACTACGGTTTAGGGAGGCTACAATTCTAGGGTAATTTCTTATCTTAGGGGAACAAGGGGTCCTGCCTCTGTGTTACATCGCAAGATCCTCCAACCGCCTGTCCCTATCTACCACATCTCTCCCCCCCTTTTTCACAAATGAATGAGGTAGTCATATACATAGGCACTGAAATGAGGTAGAAGGTTGTAGTTCGACAAGGGAAAGGGGTTTGGTAAACCTGCGTAAGTTTTTGCCAGACAAGTTTAGGACTTGTGCCTGGCAGTGTTCCCTGGTTGCATTCACAGCAATTGTCACCGGGCTATGAACAGGATGTTGGCCCGTTCTAGGCGGGCCTGAACGAATGAGACCAGCTTGTTCAGCAGGCATGGTCCGAAGGTAACTGCTAGAAGCAGCAATGTCAATGGACCTATTAAGGTAGAAATCAGAGTGGTTAGCCATGGTGATTGATTGAACCAGGACTCGAACCAACCCTGTTGGGCTTCCCTGTCTTTCTGTCCCTGACCCAGTCTGTTTCGGAGTTCCGCCATGGAGTCTTGTGGAAGTCCATCCGGAAATCCTTCAGTTTTTGCCTCACAATTGTCATGAGAAAACCACCACCGAAGGGTTAAAAACTGTTGAGCCAGTTGGGAAAGTCTCATGCATATTTAGTGTGTTGACAGATGGTGTCTGCAGAACATGCCATGCTGTATCGAAGGGGCATGCTGCCCTGTTCTGAACAATGGAACTGGACTTTCTTCCAAACTTCAGGCCTGGCTGGACTGAGCTCTGGGGTGGCTCCCCCCCCCTCCAAGAGAAGACCCCTCTTGCCTGTCTTCAACCACCGTGACAGACCAACTGAAATGCGAATCCCCTCATCAAAGAACCAAGAACCCCTCTGGCACCCTACTGGCACCCTATTGGCACCCCCATGGCACCCCCCTGGCCACCTCCTTCCAGAGACTGGGACTGTACCCCCTCCCAACTCAGGGAAGGGGGAGAACCTGCCCAGAGTAAACGTACCTGGGAGCATTCGGCCATGAAAACAATGGAATAATCTATCCTTTTCCCCTCCATGGAAACCTAATTTCGGCCACCCTTCCCCCAACCAAGAACAGTATATCTGGGCTTCGGTTCGACTGCCTCTCTGAGAATCTCCCCAAGACGTGTACCAGCAAGCATCGGTGGCGGGACCCCGAAGGCATCACGTCTTGGTAGCTATACCCCATTCCCTAACTTTCTTTCCTCCCTTTTCCTCTTGTCCTACCCTTCTCTTCCCCGGATCCTCTAACCTAACGCATATTTAGCTGTGGTTACCATCAATAAATTGCATCTTGTTGATTTGTTACTGCAAAACCCCTGTGCCTATGTTGGTTATTTTTGCACCCAAAAATCATTCGTCACCCGTTCATTTCGGGCGGATCTTCACAAGTCTCTAACAACTCCCGTGTGGCCCGCGTAGAAGCAGCACTCCTCTTTCAAGGTGGCACACAGGCCTCCTTGCTGCATGAACAGGAGGTCCAGTCCTCATCTGTTCTGCAAGACCACTTCTGAGAGTGAGGAGACTGACTTCTCTAGAAAGGAAATGGATTTCTCGATCCTTTGCAGGTCCTCATCGATGGTCGTTTGCAGCTGGGACAGTCCTTGGTGCGGGGTCGCTAGGGCTGAGACACCCGTTGCCGTTCCTGCTGCTCCTAAACCAAGCAACATCGCGATAGTTACACCTGTTATTATTTCTATTTTGTGGAGCCGGCTGGGTTCCTCAAAAAGGTGGTACACTTCTTCGTCTGAGTGGTACAGGACCCTAGGAACAATCAGAACTTGGACACAAAAGTCATTAGAGTCATTGAATTTGGCAAGGGACACACAGGGACTCACTCCAGACCGCTGGCAAACCCACATCCCAGATGTGGATGGGACTACCCACTTATTGCTTTTCCTATTGAGCTTGACTACTTTGGTGCAGACGTTGCCTCTCCGCCTAGCTAGGGTTGCATTGCCAAAGCATCTGCCCCGGCCTGTGACTTGACTCAGAATGATTCCTTTGCGAGGGTTATCCCATCTGCACTGATGAGGGGCATCGGCTGTGGAGTAACTGAAGGGAGTGTTTAAAGCGACTCCTTCGTAAAAGGGGGTTTAACATCGTTACAAAGCCAACAGGATTCGGTTAAGTTAGGGTTGGATTCATTCAGGGATACAAAGGTAGCTTCTAACATACGAAGAATTGGGTCTGAGTCTGACCCGGCTGAGCGGTCTATCTGAAAGGCTTCCGCATGGCCAGTCGGGACATTGCTGACCCCTGTGGGTAGGGTTTTAGGGTAGGTCGCGTTTTTCCCTTTCGGCACGCTTTTAATCACTTTGTTTGGTCCGACCGCTCGGGGTGCCGACGGTTGGAGCCTGATAATTCACACATTCACCCTCTCTTTTGACCCTTGAAGGACTACTGTCCACGTTCGGCCTATGGCCCAACTAGGGTGTTCTGGCTGCAAGACCGTCATGTTGTAGCCAGTGCATTTCCGAATTTTTGGGACTTTATGGCGATTTCGATAAAAGCTTCCCTGGAGGAAGACGGGTCTTTTGCAGCCGCTGGGTGCCCAGGTGAACTTTAAGAATTTGTCAGGCTCTTGTGGATCCCACCCAGGCCCCAACGGCCTGGCATCTGTAACTATGGTTTCGCAGCCCCAGTGCCCACAATATCCCCACCCTGGGTGATTGCAGTAGCTTTTCCTGGGTTTGAGTCTGGGCACCAGTAGGATAGGTA
This sequence comes from Zonotrichia leucophrys gambelii, assembly GCF_028769735.1. Taxonomy (NCBI): domain Eukaryota; kingdom Metazoa; phylum Chordata; class Aves; order Passeriformes; family Passerellidae; genus Zonotrichia; species Zonotrichia leucophrys. The sequence continues at coordinate 2,765,807 of NC_088199.1, read as the reverse complement.
CATTTGTGTGGCGTGTGGGGAATTGGGGTCTACCTTTGGTTGTCCTGGAAACAGGTCTGTAATGCGGAGCACGAAGGATGGGGTGTTCGGTGTGGTGATTTCTTTGAGCACCTTGTCGTTACTAAGGTGTCGCATGACCCACCTGAATGGCCGAGGGGGGTTGTGGTCTGGGCTGGCTTGCCCTCTGGCGACAAGCCCCAACAGCAAAATCACACAGAAACGCCGTTGATGCTTGGGTCTCACCCGTGCAGGTCTCTTGGGCACTGCCTGACGGCTTGGTGGTCTGTCTCTTTCCTCTGGAATGGGGATGTACGCGTCACGAGGACGTCCCACAAGCATGTCCTGTAAACAGAAACTCGCAATTCTAGTCAGTCTCATTCTGCTTGTTATGAAGGTCGGGCTTGATTGACTTAAGTGGACACCACATGATTTTGCCATCCTTTTTGACAGCTGCGTACCCTCTGCCCATGAGCATCAGCCTCCAGCCCCGTTCCCATTCGCCCAGCTCGTTTCTAATTACAACCTGCGGTCCCTCCTCTAGCGCTCGGGTGGGCCAGTGTTTTTAAACAGGACTGTTTGTTTCATCTCCCCTGGGAAATTTATTCAGTGCTAGCAAAGCGGTTGCCAACATATGCACTTGATCTCCTGGGGGAATGGAATTGGCAAAGCCCTCTGCTTTCGCCAACACTTCTAGCTTGGTTTTCAGGGTCTGATTTGTTCTCTCAACTATGGCCTGCCCGGTACTGTTATACGGGATACCTTGCAATAATGTGATGCCCTGTTTGGAGGCGAATTCCTGTACTGGTTTGGAGGTGAAGTTGGAACTGTTGTCCGTTTTGATCTGCTTGGGAATACCGAGCCAAGCCATGGCTGTCAGCCAGTGCTGGATTGTGGCCTTGGAGTTTGTTTTGGGGTGCTGTGTGGCTATGATCGTTCCGCTATAAGTGTCTACTGTCACTGCAAGCCATGCTCAGGGCTTCAGTAGTTGACACCAGGTGAAGTCCAACTGCCAGATCTCTGAAGGCTTGAGACCTCTCGGGTTGACCCCACAGGTCCATAGGGGTGACTTCTGGCAATGAGGGCAAGTGGCTACCACGTGTTTTGCGTCTGCGGTCGGGATTCCGCATCTCTTCGCCAGTGCTTTGGCTCCGATGTGGAGCGACTCGTGCAGCTGACGAGCTTCCTGCAACGTCCATACGCCTTTTGCTGCAGCATCCGCTTTGTCGTTGCCGATCTGGAAGTAGCCCTTGATTGGGTCATGGCTGTTGATGTGAATGACTGACACGGTGCCCTGTCGCGAGGAGAGTGCTTCTTCCAGCATTAGGGCTGCTGTTGATGTTGACACTCCTGGTCCTGGCATGGCTAGGCAGAGCCTTGCCACGAACATAGAGTCCATTACTATGTTGAGGTGTTAGTCTTGGAAGAGTCCGCACGCCAAGACCACTGCTGCTGCCTCCAGCTGTTGCACTGACAGTGTGGGGTCACACGCTTTGACGCAATGCCATTGCTCTCCTGCCTGCCACACTGCTGCTGCGGTTGAAGTCATGGAGGAAGCGTCTGTGAAGACCGTTGGTCCTGGCTGCAGCCGGTCCTTGACCTTTGGCAGCATGTCCATGTCGACAATGGTCAGCAGCTGAGTCCAGGGTGGTCTGGCAGAGTAGGAGATTTCTCCTCCGAAGCCAGTGAGAACAAGGGCTAGGTGCTCCGATATTTTGGCTGACTCCGTGGTCGGCTGCTTGCGGAAAGGAAGGTGGATGCTTGTCGGCTCTGTCCCTAGGTGTTTCAAGGCGAGTTTCCTGCCTTTCATGATGAGGTTAGCGATGCATTCAATTCCCGGGGAAAATGCACGAGCAGGTCTTCCGAGGACCACCCATTGGATTGGTCGGGCCTTTTCAGAAGGTCCTTGAGCCAATGCTCCCACTCCCCCCTTCGGTGTAAAGTGGACGTATAGGTCCAGTGGCACAGCTGGGTTCCACCTGGCGAGTGTGCCAGTGGACATCTGGCTTTCGATGAAGTCAAGGTGTCATGGTTTGACCCGGAAACAGGATTTCTGGGATGCTGTGTGGATGGGGCCAATGAGTGCTCAGATTTGAATATTGCCACCTGGCCTAACCACTGGGCACTGGGTCCACCTCCGAGAACACAGGGTAAAAGCAGGGCTCTCCCCCTGGCAGTTGCTCTTTGGATTTCCGGCGGTGAAGGAGTTGAGTCTCTCCCCCGGCCCAGTTGCTGGCTGGGCTGGGGGAGGGGAAAAGCCATGCGGCCCGGCCTGGGAGAGGTAGGCCTGGCCCCAAGGGTGGAAGGAAGAAAATAAAGAAATGCCGGGAAGCAATGGGCAGCCTGTTCCCCCCCCCCCCACCTTGGAGACAGACAGAGAAAGTGCAGCCGGTGTTTGTGTGCCGTTATCTTGAAAGCAGTAAACATGTGCTGGCAGCAGGCAGCCTGGCTGAGGAGATGGTGGGGGGGGTGCAGCCAGGAGTCCAGCCGCTTGGAGGAGTTTTTAACCCTTTCTTTGGACAATGAAAATTTCACAGAACACTAACCCTTCCTAGACGAGAGAGATAAGAGTGGAGGAGGACGAAGGAGATGAGTGAGTGATGAAGGTCTGGACGAGAGAGAGAGAGTGAGAGATGTTAGAAAGATGGAGAAGAGGGAGTGGCATTTTATGCTGGACTCTTTTGTGTAGCCATGGACAGAGCTATGTTCCCCTGGAATACAGAGACTGAGACCAGGGGGAGAAATGTCCCAGAGCCAAAGAAGATTCAGTGTGGGTACCCCTCGGCCCCAGGGGGTATATAAAATATGGGGGGGACAGATGTCCCAGAGGTGAGAGACTGAGCTTTTCTGGAACTGGACACAGCCTCCTTAAAAGGACAACCCTGAAAGCAGCCCTGATTCTGGTCCGGTGGTGAGAGCACCGGAACAAGGACGGAAAAGGCCACCACGACACATGGAAGGACTCCCTCTACTCTTGAGGAACTGAAGTTGAGCATTCTAAAGGGTGGTGCTGGACCCAGATTGGATTTTGGATTGTATTGTATTGGGAATTTGGGGAGGAGGAGGAGGAGGAGAGTGTTTTTGTGAGGTTTCATTTTCCTTGTGTTTTTTTTCTTTTTTCCTTTTTCTTCCTTGTGTGTGTGTTTAGTAATTGTCTTTGTAGTTTAGTTAATAAACTTTTCTTCTTTTTCCAAGTGAGAGCCTGCTTTGTTTATTCCTGGTCAAAATCTCACAGCAGACACCAGAGAAGGTGTATTTTTATGTGGGCATTTGGCCTTGTGCCAATGTCAAACCAGAACACAAGGGAACTCGTGGCTTGCGGTGTCAGCTCCTTGGGTTCCCAGGGGTGCTTTCCTTTCAGGAGGTCATATAGAGGGTCCGTGACCTCAGGAGGAATTAGGACGATGTTGCGAAGCCACTGCAGCGATCCCACCAGGCGTTGCACGTCGTGGAGCATCTTGACGTCTCGACTGACCTTCGCCTCGGAGGGTGTCACGTAGGAGCTTGTGATCCCCACTCCCAGGAAGGTCACGCAGGGTCCTCTCTTGATCTTTGTGCTCGGGATCTCGAAGCCGTTGGCCTGAAGGGTTTCCGTGATTGCGGACACCAGGTGATCTACTTGGCTTGCCGATGGTGCTGGGACTAGGATGTGGGGAAAAATGGTGCAGTCTGATCCTGTGTCCGCCCAAAACTGAAACCCTATGACGTGTGGATCCTGACTGCCGTAAAGGCGACATGTCCCCCCCACCATCAGGGGTTCCTCCCCTATTTTACTGCTGGTGGGGATGGGAAACTGACTGCTCCCTGTGGGGGCATGGAGTATGAGGGTCCCCTGCCCCACTGGGGGTTGCTGTAGCTGGGCCGCTGCATATTCCAGGTGGGAGGAGGCTGGATACGGCCCAGCTGCCCCCTCCCTCTCCCGTTTCACCGGGACCTGGATCTGCATTCCTTAGCTAGGTGTCTTCCCACAGCTCCAACAGATCCCACTCGGGAGTGCTTGGAGTGGGGGTGCTGCCAGGGAAAGCTGTGCCAGCTGGGGACAACTCGCTGGGTCGCTGCCCTTCCCCAGAAGCCTGGGCTAACACGGTCGTCCAGCCGCTCCTGCTTAAATACAATCAGCCCCGCCGCATCAAAAAGCATGCAGCTTATTTGCGTAATATCAAAAGTGAGCAGATCGTTATTGCTAGAAAGGCCGTCCACAAGAGTGGATACTACAGCTGAGCTGATCCCTTTTTCTGAAATAGCTTTGACAATCGCTCGCACTTCTTTTGGGTTAGCTAGGGTATATGCCCTTTGTTGGTTTCCCTGCATTCTGGTGACCCTCACCGGGAAAGCCTGTATCGTGGCTGCTGGTGCCCAGTCCGCACAAGCTATTTTTATTTTTCCCCAATCGGTGAGTTTGTGTTGCGATTGTTTCCCAATATTGCTTAAAGCTTTATTCGGTTTCGCTTGAAACCGCATTAACTCTGCTCTCTAGGCTTCTGAGTCCCAGCCGGAATCGGCTGGCTCTTTCGAGCTGTCTGAGCAGCTGTTACTTGACTCTGAGACGGAAGTTGACTGCTGGTACACTTCCGGCGCTCCGTGCCGTTTTGTGCGGCTTCGACCCCGCTCCTCCCTTCGGGGGTGGTGCCGCTCCCACCCCCTGGGCTTGCCCTGCCTCCTAGAGGGAGGGATCTCTCCCTTATATGGTAGCAGCATTGGGCGCGGCTCTTGAGCGAATATGCGCTCTTTGTCGCTACCCCGCGCATGCACGCTTGCGGGGACCCACGGCTCTAGCCCGAGCGTGCGCTCTGTGCTGGTCTCCCGCGCATGCGCATCTGCGACTACTCGCGCCTCCGGGGTTATCCCACCGCGGACTTGCTCCCCTGGTTCGCCGGCGCCATGTTTTGCCGTGTGCGGCGGCGGCGGGGCCGCCCGCCCGCGTGTCCATGCTAGCCGTTTTCTCAGCATCTCGGGCTTCTTCCGCGAGCTCCCCCCAAAAGGACCGCGTGCACTGTTTTGCCTCCTGCGCCGGATCGGCGACCGGCAAGGGAGGAACGGATAAAGAAACCGCGAATTTTTCAGGAAGTTTCGCGGGGGAGCCAGGACCTGGCGGGCTCCGCGGGAGGGTCGGAGGGTCCCCTGGGTGTTCCGGGGGGTCTCCTGGGGGCTTCAGGGGGTCTGGGCTCGGGCTCAGGGAGGGGTGGAACGCGCCTGGCCCCCGCGTTTTCCCGCCTTCAATCAGATTGCTCTCAGAGGCGGCTTGCGTCGCAGCCCCCACCCCCAGCTTTGGTGTAGCTAATAAATATGTACGTGCAGCTTTCCATGTCTCCTGTTCTTCTATTACCTTGCGCAGGGCCTCTTCTACTTTCCCCCATGCTTTGAGGCTTTTACCACTGCCTGAGGACTTAGTGTCCTCTGCTAGGGCGGCAGTGCATTTCTCTCACACTTCCGAATATAATATATTTATCGGACGTTCGATCGTCCCCAGGTCTTGGAGCCTTGCAATAGCAAGATTAATATTCCTGAGCTCACATTTAATTCCCCATTGCTCATGAGCCTGACTTACGACCCTCGCTGTGGATTCCATGGTCCACGCTGGTCCGGAGGCGTACCTCCCGCTGCGCTAGGCCAGCTGTGCTATTACAGTGACCTTAGATGGTCACTGTGGTGAGAGAAGGACGAGAATCTTGTTTCTTGATCAGAAGGCTCGATTTATTCATATATGATATATAATACATTATAACTATACTAAAAAGAATAAGAAGAGAAGTTGCAGAGGCTGCTAAGCTAAGAATAGAATAGAAGGAATGAATAACAAAGTTCTGTGTCCAGGGAATCTGTCTTTGAGCTGCTCCTGTGATTGGCCTTTAATGGTACACATGGAAGATGAGCCAATCACAGGGACACCTGCTACATTTCACAGCAGCTGATAACAATTGTTTACATTCTTCTTCTGGGGCTCTGCTTCCCAGAAGATGGACAAATCCCAAAGAAAGGATTTCTATGAAAAAATGTCTGCGACACTGTGCAGCCGCCATCCTCTGTCCAGGCGAATTCCCGTTCCCCGGGCGCTGATCGTCTCCCGGGTTTTCGGCACCAGTTGTTGCCTTCTGATACAAGGCAAGGCGACCTGGTTCTGAGGAACAGCACGGTGACCCAACTCTCCAGGGTCGCTCGGGCTAGTGAGCAGGCAGACACCAATGTGGTGGATGGTCAAAAGGCGTTTATTATCTCTTCTCGTGGGGTTTTATAGTCTAAGGGGTTCTCTATGTCAGAGGGGGTCTGCCTTTACTATCTATGGTTAGTAAGGAGTGGAAAGTTACTGGCACTACTGTTAAGGGGGCTACATTCCTAGGGTAATGTGGTGGTTTGACCAGGAAGGAGTGGGAATTCTGGGATGCTGTGGTCAAACCAATGGATGTTCTGAGTTCCATACTGACACCTGGTATAGCCAGTGGGGTTTGGACACACCTCCGAGAATACACAGGGGTTAAAAGCAGGGCTTTGGCCTTGGGAGGCTCTCTTGGGACGTCGCAGCGAAGAGGTCAGATCTCCCCCCCCCCGTCCAGCCGCAGCTGCTGGGCGGGGGAGGGGCAGCCACGTGGTAGGCCCGGGGCCTGGACAGAGATGGGGGTGAGAAGGCCCTCAAGGATGGAAGGGTGGAGGAGCCCCAAGAGACATCGGGCAGCCATTCCCCCCCCCCCCCAGGAGGGAGAGAGAGGGAGAGTCGGCGAGACGGAATATGATAGCAGCCGGCCCAGGAGGAGAAAGGGGGGAGAAGGGTGCAGCCCGGCCGGCCGCAGCAGCAGCACGTGTGGGAGTATCATCGTTCCGGGACAGACAGAGACTGAAAGTTTTAACCCCTTTCTTTCATGATTGGGGCCTTGCAAAAAATGCTAATCCTCCTCGAAGCTGAATAAGAAGGGAGATAAGAGATGAGATGAGACAAGGACCTGGCCCGAAGAACGTGGAGATGATTGAATGGGGAGAGATGATTTGGAGTGGCCTTTTGGCTGGACTTTTCTTGTGGCCATGGACTCAGTTGTTCCTGTGACACAGACTGCACTTGGGGGGGAAGCAGTGCCTCAGAACCAGGAGGGTTCGTCGTGAGGACCCCCCGGCCCCAGGGGGTTGGAAAAATATGGGGGGGACAGATGTCCCAAAGCAGAGACTGTGCCTTTTTGGAGTGAGACAAGGCATCCTTGAAAGACAATCCTAAAAGCAGCTCTGGTCCATGCGTCAGTGGTGAGAGCACTGGGCATGGAAGGAAGATGTCACAAGCGGCAAAAGGACTTTTTCCGGGCGGTGCCGAAGTGACAGGGAAGCACACGAGGTTTCAGTGTGTTTCCAGGGGAAGCCTATGGAACAAGAAGGACTCCTTTCCTCTTCATGAACTGCAGTTTGAGTATACTAAAGTGTGGGGCCAAGGCTGGGCAGTTGGTGATTTGGGAGAATGTATCGGATTGGGAAAGTCAGGTAGTGGGGAGGAGGAAAGTGGTTTTTTTGTAAGGTTTTCAATTTTTTTTTTTCTTTTCCTTATAGCTTTTCCCTATTTTCCTGTAGTTTAGGTAATAAAGTGTTCTTTATGTTCAAGCTAAAGCCTGTTTTGCTTGTTCCTGGTCACATCTCACAGCAGACACCAGGGTGAGGGCATTTTCATGGGGGGCACTGGCTCTGTGCCAGGCTCAAACCATGACAGGTAATTTCTTATCTTAGGGGAAAAGAGGGTCCTGCCTTTCCATTACATCACGTGATCTTCCAAACGCCTGTCCCTATCTACCACAACTGACAGAGTCAGAATACGACCTGACACCCTGTTGGTCAGGGTGTTGGTAGCAGTCCAATTGGAATGGTGGCTGCAGTCCTCCTGCAGTGGCAGATGTAGTTCTATTGGAGCAGTGATCCTGTAGAAGAGTGTAGTCTTCCTCTGAAGATCCAGTGGAAAAGTCAGCTGCTCCTCTGGGAATCCAGTGGAAAGGCTGTTCTGGTGTCCCAAAATCTCAGATTATATTCAGTTAGGAACGCTTGGCTCCGCCCTCTGGGTAGAGCATCTCAGAATGGGATGATGCAATTTTGATCAGTCACGCAGTGACATTCAATAGCCCATTAACAGCAGATGTCTCCCCAGAGGAAGGATTGGTTTCTGCAAGAGATGAAGAAAAACTGCCCAATTAACAGATGAAAACTGGCCCACCTCTAACAGATGGCAAATAGAATACACGCATTGCCTTGCAATCTAGGACAAGGGGGTGAACCCTCATGGTTTGCATGCTGTAAAAATCTGGCAAACTGATGTCACACACATCCCTGAATTTGGCTGTTTAAAATATGCATGTCTCAATTGATACTTTTTCATCAGCAATATGGGCTACAGTACACACAAGAGAAAAATGTCGGGATGCCATCGCACACTGGTGATCAGCTTTTGTAGCTTTGGGCATCCCTCACACCATCAAAACAGACAATGGCCCTTCATACACTTCACAGAAAACTAGACAATTTTTACAACTCGGGGTGTGGCACACTAAACTGGTATCCTCCATTTTGCAACTAGACAAGCAGTAGTGGAAAGAGTGCATGGTAATTTAAAAGGTATACTTAATAAACAAAAGGGAGGTTGTTGCAGTCAAGTAGAAAAAATATTCAAGAGAGGCCTCATAAAATCAGGCCTGCTCTGTTAGATCAGTGGCTGGCACTTTGCAAGTTCCCATGTGAAAAGAATCCTGGCATGAACACTTCGTTAACATAACAATCTGTTCCGGGGTGAAAAACAACTAGCACCTGCATAAACATTAAATCTGTCCCATGGGAATCAGCGAAGAAAGTATGTAAACAATTTAAGAATAAAGATATTTGATGGACAAGAAAAATACCTTTTACTAACCAATGGAGTAATTGGATAGAAAGGTGTTGGAGATTTTTTCAGGGATGGCTTGGAAGGCAGCTGTGGGGGACAGGTTCTCACAGCCGGTTTCTGTAAACAGCAGAGGTTCTCAGGTTGTTTTTAATTACAAGTAAAAGTGACAAACATGAAGGCCTTGAGAGCCTTGCACATCAGAGTTCTCAGGCAGCTTTCTCATAACAAGTGGATGTTCTATCTTTGGCTGTTTTGGGAAAGCAAAAATAATTCTGAGAACCCAAATCTTGGTATTGGAAACATAAGGAGGGGTTGGTATGTTATCTCTGACCTATTGTGAGCTCAGATTTTGCAATATGCATGAACTTAATTAACACGGTTATAAAAAGTGATTGATTGATGAATAAACCGGAGTCAGATGCTGAACAAGGAAGTTGGGTCTCTCCCTCCATTCTTCAATAGAAAGGTACTAACCAATTGGAGTCACACAAAAAGTAGGTAAAACTATAAAAAAGGAGAACATGCAGCAATAAAAAAAAGCCTTGGATACATTGCTCGCTGTGTCGTGTCCATCCTTCTCTATAATGACAGGAGGCATGTGGTGAGACCCCACAGAGCAGAATAGCTAAAGCTATATAAACACTAAATCGTTTAGCAGTATTAGAAAAGTCCCAGAACCCAGTTATTTTAAATCACTTTTTATCACTACAATCATCCTGTGATGTTCAGCTGCCCAAACCCAAAGTAATGGTGAGAGACCTCCTCACCAATACATGGGGGGAAGGGTCCTTGAGATCTTAGTACTTTAAAAAAAGAGATATGCATGTTTTTCAACAGACAATGTTACATGTTGGATACCTGCCAGATGTGTCCAGCTTGGGACCACAGGCAGCAATCCTCCTGATGACCCCTCAACAGACATCACAGTCATGTAACCAGAACAGCTGATCACCTACCTCATGGAAAGCTGAGACTCTAGAAGTTAGAGTTATTTCATTTGTTTACAAACTCTTTTTCTGTTTACAGATTGTTTTTCTGGTAGTTGGGTTTTTCTCTAACAGTTCTAAGGGTTAAATAGTTTAAGAGTTAAATAGTTTTTTGTTTTTAGAGATTAGTTGTAACTTGTAACTTCTAAGAAAATAGCCTGTGACATGTTAGCCTGAAAAGATAGTAGTTCTCACCTAACAGCTCCTAGACATGAATGCTGCAGCTCCAGTGATGCATAGCCTCATGCAAATTAAACCCATGCTGTCCTCTGCCACCCTGTTTGCAAGGGGCTTTTGCAGAGACGTGACAGAGAGGAGGTTGCACTTTTTAATAAAGAAAGGAGGTGTCAGAGTATGTCACAGCACAAGCTGGCTTGTACTGGGCAATTAATTAGGCTATAAATAAGAAACCTAGATGGTTCCATAAACTGACCTCTGGGTTGACAGACAGGAACCTCAACCAATTACATTCCAGCTTAAGCTGTAGACATCTCACTGGTCCAGCAGCTGGGTGGGGTTAAAAGATCAGACCAATGAGCTATCCAGTCAAACCTCCTTTATAAAGAGGGATTGAACCAATAAACATTCTCTATTGCCACATGGATATTGGGGTGTGTGTTGTCCCTGTCTCTGATCACCGACTCCACAGAACAAGTCGTCCCATGTGTAATATTTGTCTTCTGGAAAAACTGCTACACATGCTGAAGCCCTACGTCCCAGGAAGTGGTTGGACATTCTATCTGATGGGAAGTCGAGAATAAACTTTTTTTCCTCTTTGCTTATGCATGTGCAATTTTTCACTTTTTTTTGTTTTGGTTAACTGTCTTATCTCAACCTACTAGTTGTTTTCCATTTTATTTTCTCTCCCCTGTCCTGCTGGGAAGGGGAGTGATAGAGTGTCTTGGTGGGCATCTGGTGTCCAGCCAAGGTCAATGCACTAGACCAGCGTAGTTACATTGATTTTTGTGAATAAATGATCACTATTATGTTTCAAAGAATGATAAACCACTGAAAGGAAAAAAGAAAGTCTAATAAATGTCCCTGGAGAGATAAGTCACTGATAGTAGTCAGAAATCCCTTTGAAACATATATGACTTACTGTAATTTGAGACCAATTCTTCAGCAGACTGTCTGGTCACAGGAAGACAATACTAAATGAATCATACTACTATTTCAGAAACTTAAACCCTTCTCTCACTCCTCACTTGTGTCTCCAGTTCTCCATTACACAGGTCCTGGTTTGCCCTGGTTTAGGGTAAATTTGGGAGAGAGCCCCCAAAGGGGATCCTCTAGGAAAGCAGATTCAATCGGCCCCTCCCCCCAATCGGTCGGGAAGAAAATACCTCCTTGGAGAAAAGTGGAAAAAACCTGTTTATTAAACAATAAAACCTAAACTATATTAAACAATAAAACCCCTTACTGTTCTAAAAGAGATGACAAACTGAGAAAATCCCCTCCCCGGGTGGCAGTTCAGCTCACTCAATCTCTTATCAGTCCCTCCGGTGCTGGAAATGTCATGGCCCAGGCCTGGCCCGGTGGGCCATAGGTGTGAGCTGCCGGTGCTCTTCTGGGTGTTCAGTCCAGAGCAGGTTTGAACAGGTCCAAAGAAAAAGGAAAAAAAACCCCACAGTCCAGGAAACTTCTTTGCCTCATGTAATGGGTTAAAAACTTTAAGTTTGTTCATCAAAGCTGACAAAGTTATTCCAGTAAGACTGTTGCACCACCTCTAGTTTGTTTAAGTAAATTTCCAGACTTAAAAGGATAAGGAAGGTGAAACCAAAAGACAATAGGTTTCACAAACATTTGTTTATCTGTTTAGTAAACTGTTAATATGGGTGGAGGGTTTGCTATGATTGATAACACAGTATCAGCTTATCCGCTCAGTAAACCTAAGATTCCAGGAACTCAGCAGATTGAGCCTAAAAATTCCAGGAATCAGACAAAGGAAAATTACCGACCTTCATCTTCAGACCCCGGGAGGTGGACTATGACCACCTAAACACAAAAGAAGAATACGCAGAGTACTACACATCAACCCGGAAGAAGGACTGTATAAGAACTCCACAGAAAATCAGAAGAGTGCGGCAGTGGCGGAGCGGACACTCCCCTGTTGCCCAGCGCTGATTTGCTTATAGCTTTGCCCGCTGTAATCAATAAATTCTCTTGGTTTTACTTGGAAAATTGTTGTCTCAATTTATAACACCTCAGCTAGCTAAAACTAACTAAAAGCAAAGAAGATCTCTGTCCCACTGTCTGTCTATCCGCAGACAACAGAGTCCAGGAGCAGGAATGTGAAGGAGTGAGTGCAGTGTCTGAAAACAAACTGCGCGCTTCTTCACTCCCCCCTTCACACTCTGCAACAAGTCTTAAAGGTGCAAAACTTATTATTCAGCATAAACAGAACAAGACGATTAGGGATAAAAGCATCATATAGTCAACCTAGGACAGAAGCATAAAAGGCTTGATGAGCAACTTAATTTGCAAATACTGTTAAGAGATGTTAGGAGCCTAGCAACCTCCTTGTCTTGGCGATAGTTTATTATCCCATACCATTTGGGGACCTTTTGATCTGTTTTGTTTTGTTTGTGCCCGAGGTGGCTGTTGCCCCTGCTCTACTCCCTATCCCCCCTGGCTCTAGGACTACCGTGGTGAATGGGAGCCAAGTCAGGGTTTCCAGAGGGAGTTGGGAGCCCAGCGAGACAAGAGACAGCCAGCCCTTCCTTTTCCACTCGGGTCATTCAACTGGACATGTGCAGCCGGTATCTCTGACCAGAGATCCTGCTCTTTCTGTGGGTTTTGCCTGCTTCTTTTTGTTTGGTTGTTTTGTTTTGGGTTTTTTGGTTTTTTGTTTGTTTTTTGGTTTTTTGGTTTTTTTTTTTTACTTCGGCACTGTGACTGCGCTTGCCGGCTTGGCTTCTTCTGCTGCTCTTCTGTCAGGAAGCCCAGAGCCAGTGTGTGCCCCAACAAGACCCGGGAATACCCTTGTTTTTCCTGCCGGGGGGCTGCTCCCCCACCCTTCATACAGCCTGGACCCAAAGAACCAGCCAGTGCCAGTGAGAAATCCCAGGGACCCTTTTCCTTACTCTGTTCGGGAGCTGGACTGCTGCTGCCCAACCCCTGCTGTACTTCTGCCATTGCTCTGGAATTGTGCTACACTGTAGTGTTAGGAAAATTAATCCACAAACTTCAGAGGTTTATGTCCAAAAAAGAGACGGAGGAGTCCTTTTACGTTATTTGAATAAAGGGAGAGGCCATAGGGCATTCCCCTGGGATCTCTCAAATTTTTGGAGGACGCAGCCTCCCTTTTTATCCTAATTTCCTGGCTGCATTTCCCTTCTCTCTTTCCCCATTGGCTGAGGTACCTGAAAGGTACAGACTTCCCGATATGCCTGATACTGAAGATTTCCCTCTAATGTATAACCCTCCCTTTTAATTTTTATTTGATATGAAATTTAGGGGCTTTTCTTCCCCATTATTTCTTTCATCTTTCGATGTCTAATTTCATTTATCAGCAAACCTAAAGTTTATTTGTAAAAGCAAATATCTTTTTCCATTCGTCAATCAGTGGAATCCTTCCCATTATTTCTTTTATCTCCCAGTGCTAGCTTTATCTACCAGCAGACCCACAGTCTGTTTGTAAAGACAAATCCGCTATTCCTCTGAGTAGCTTTTCACCCCCTGCCTGCCGGGAGATCCTGCCATTCCAGCTTGCTTCTCCTGAGGTTCCTGCTACAGCTTCTTTTGCTGTCCTGAGGAGGCACCAAGATTGACTCCCCGTGTGAAACTGTAAAAGAAGCCCCTTCCCCTCTAGCCATCTTCATCCGCTATTTCCCACGTGAGAGAGAGATGGCTGGACTCTCTTCACAGTGCTCCCTGCAGCCGCAGGTGAGTCATTGCACCGTCATTGCCTGGTGGGGGATCTGTCAGTGCCCCTGCCAGCTGTGACTGTAACCACACCAAAAGGGAAAGTGCTTGCAGCCAAGAGAAGGCTGTTACTGGGTTTCTGGGGAGGAGTGGCTAAGGCTATTGTGAACTTGCTCCCCTCATCTTGTAAATTCATCGTCTTGGTCCCCATGAAGATGGGTTTTCCCAATAAGGAGGCAATAATTCTTCACTTGGGGATTTTAGTGTCTTGTTGCTGTTATGTCTATGCAAAGGATTTCTTGATTATCTTATCCATTCCTTGAGCTAGTTACAAAAAGTATCTTACATCACATAGTTTCTATTTTAATATTACGCTATAGACTAAAAACTATATTTACCACACTACTTAAAAGAGATTAATACAGCATAATTTTCCAAAATAACACATATAGTATTCATTTTACTATTGGTGAAGAGACAATCATATAATGCACATTTTTCACAAATATTTTGCATTTATTTAAATTTTTTTCTTTCATTTTCTGCGCCTTGCAGGCACCGTTATTTTTTTGTTGATAATCAGGGGTTTTCTTCGCTTTCACCCGGCTATGCATTTCTCTCATTGGCAAAAAGGGATTAATGGAGCTCTTCTCTTTAGAGGAAACGTTAATTCCGGGATGTTTTCTCCTGAAATTTGTCTTGAAACTGAGACACTCCTCCAACCGACGACTCCCTCCTGCCCAGTTGCTTAAGCCCAGCCCAGTATCCTGGGCACCCAGAGTCTCTGTCTAGGTTGAGGGACTCAACTCTCACTTATCTGTTTGCTGGTTCAATCAGTTGCAAAGCTGAGCATGTATCCCAGAAGCACACGGAGAGCGCACTGACATGTCTGGTTACAGAGACTGCCCCAGACAAGGTGCTGCCTTCAACAGCACCTAATATACAGGACCTGCATATAACATAAAAACAGACAGCTGTCCTGGTTTAGGGCAAATTTGGGAGAAAACCTCCAAAAGGGGGCCCCTCCAGAAAGCAAACCCACACGGCCCCTCCCCCAAACAGGCACAGCACCCCCCGGCCCACAAAATGAACAATTCTGTATGACATCACTCTTTCACCGCTCTGAAAAAGATAAATTCAGAAAGGGATACAAGCATCATAATGCCAACCTAGGACATTCCAACTCTCATCCCCATATCATCAACATACTACCACATATCATGCATTTTATTCACATAAAACTTCCATCTGTTCCCCCAAAAATTACAAGCAATACCCATCATGCCCTCATCACATCCCCACACCGGACCACTGAATCCAGGCCCCATACTACAGAGCTGCAGGATTCCCCCCTTTCACTTTACTCACTCAAAACTCCATCTTTCACTTGCTCAGACCTTCGACACTTACACATTTCCTTCTATCTCATGTCTGTATGGTTTATTGTACAGACAATGGCAGTAACATCCAACAAACAGTGATATTTGCATATCAGTCACACCCCACAATCAGATCTCCCTGAGGTACACGTGTTGTTCCATCTCTTTGCATTATCCACCATGTGCAACCTGGTCCCTGAGCAAAGACAATCCCACAAATGAGTTTGTCTGTACTCGAGGCAGAATTGATCCACACAGTCTTCCCTAACAAACCTCTGACATGTACCACTGGAACTTTATCTCCATCTATTGTATTCAGGGACTCAGACTGGGCAGGACCTGCTCGGTTGGTGGAACCTCGGGTGTTAACTAACCAGGTTCCTTTGCTAAATGCTGCTCCCAATTTTTGAAAGATCCCCCACCCAAGGCTTTCAACTGGGATTTTAGTAGCCCATTGTACCTCTACTTTTCCTGTAGCTGGTGCATGGTAGGGTGTCAGTTTTTAGCTGTTTGAAGGGCCTGGAAAGGCCCGGAGTGGCCTTGGGGCAGCCCGCGTATCAAAGGACGAGAAGAGACTTCAGTTCTTCTTTTGGTCTTTATGTTTATTAATTGTTTATCTAAAAGATTTTCTTTCGGCCCGACAGAGATCTGCTCAGCAGCCAGCCATGAGCACACTCTGTAGCCCTCCGGGCAGTCGCCCATCTTTATACCCATGGTTACGTGTACAATATTTATCATTTTTCCCCAATCCTTTTTATTTTTATTGTCCGGTGCACTTTTAGTAATGACCAATTCGAAAGTGCCACCATCACCATAGAAGATGGAGGAGAAGAAGAAGAAGAAGAAGGACAGGACACGCCCCAATTCCTCCATCTTACTTCTCTAAACCCCCCTGTACAGCAATCCTAAGCCCTGTGTCTCACCCTCTAATTAACTAATCCCTTCACCATTCACCCCGGTGAAGTCCTCCTATCCTCATACAGGTGTCGTCTCCTGTGTAGGATCAAAGTCCAGCCACCAGACACTTCTGGCAACATTCCAGGACTCCCGAGCCCCCCAAGGGTGGTCTCGGTGGCTCGGCACCTCAGTCCTGAGGTGCTGAGATCCCACAGTAGGGGATATGGTACACCCACTCAATGCCATGTTCCCTAGCCCAGGTGTTGATAAGGCTGTTCTTGAAATGAGTCCCATCATCTGACTCAATCCTCTCAGGGGCACCATGCCTCCAAAGGACCTGCTTTTCAAGGCCCAGGATGGTGTTTCAGACTGTAGCATGAGACACAGGGTAGGTTCCCAACCGTCCAGTGGTGGCTTCCACCATGGTCAGCACGTAGCGCTTGCCTTGGCGTGTCTGGGGCAGTGTGATATAGTCAATCTGCCCGGCCTCCCCATACTTGTACTTGGACCACTGCCAACCATACCAGAGGGGCTTCACTCTCTTGGCCTGCTTGACCACAGCACACATCTCACAGTCATGGATAACCTAAGAAATACTGTCCATGGTTAGATGCACCCCTCGGTCTCGTGCCCACTTATAGGTGGCATCCTTGCTCTGATGGCCTGAGGCATCATGGGTCCATTGAGCTAGGAATAACTCTTCCTTATGTTCCCAATCTAGGTCTATTTTGGACACCCCTATATTTGCAGCTTGGTCTACCTGCTGATTGTTTTGGTGCTCCTCATTGGCTCTACTCTTGGGGACATGGGCATCTACATGGCAGACCTTCACAGGTAGCCTCCCTACCCTGGTAGCGATATCTTTCCACTCATTAGCAGCCCAAATTGGTTTTCCTCTATGCTGCCAGTTAGCCTCTTTCTACCTCTCCAGCCATCCCCACAGAGCATTGTCTACCATCCATGAATCAGTGTAGAGATAGAGCTTTGGCCACTTGTCTCTTTCTGCAATGTCCAGGGCCAGTCGAACCGCTTTGAGTTCCGCAAGTTGACTTGATCCACCTTCTCCTTCAGTGGCCTCTGCGACCTGTCGTGTGGGGCTCCATAAGGCTGCTTTCCACTTCCGGTTCATCCCTACGATGTGACAGGAACCGTCAGTGAAAAGAGCGTAGCGTGTTTCCTCTGGGGGCAGTTGGTTATAGGGAGGAGCCTCTTCAGCACGTGTCACTGGTTCTTGTTCTTCATCTGTGACACCAAAATTCTCACCTTCCGGCCAATTTGTAATGACCTCCAAAATCCCAGGGCAATTCAGTTTACCTATATGGGTGCGCTGTGTGATAAGAGCAATCCACTTGCTCCATGTAGCACTGGTGGCATTGTGAGTGGAAGGAACCTTGCCTTTAAACATCCACCCCAGCACCGGTACTCAGGGTGCCAGCAGGAATTGCGCTTCTGTACCAATCACCTCTGCGGTGGCTTGGACTCCTTCATAGGCAGCCAAGATTTCTTTCTCTGTTGGAGTGTAGTTGGCTTCAGACCCTCTGTAGCTTTGATTCCAAAATCCCAGTGGTCGACCCCGAGTCTCCCCAGGCAGCTTCTGCCAAAGGCTCCAGGACAAGCCATGGTTCCTGGCTGCAGAGTAGAGCACATTCTTCACATCCGGTCCCGTTCTGACTGGGCCAAGGGCTACTGCATGAGCGATCTCCTGCTTGATCTGTGCAAAGGCTTGTTGCTGCTCAGGGCCCCAGTGGAAATTGTTCTTCTTGCGGGTGACCAGGCAAAGAGGGCTCACGATCTGACTGTACTCAGGAATGTCTATTCTCCTCTATCTCATCCCTTAATTTCTGCAGACATCTTTCCACCACTGCAATTCTGGCATTTGTTGGGCCATGTACAGCATCCGCATCTGCTCAGAGCTTCTTTGCCATATCAAGCATGGTCTCATACCTCTCATCCCGCTTCGGTATGGCTAAAGCAGAAGCATATTCATGTGGCCCAAGTCGTACAAGTTTTCACGACATCACATCGTGCATGGTACCAAGTCTGGGTTCCTAGTTGTTACGTCATCTGAGAAGATAATCTGCCACTGCCATTTCTCTCAGGCATTTGGTACCTTGTTCTATGGTCTTCCACTGGGTTTGCTGCATATAGAGATCATCTGCACACAGGCATCTTTGTGCAACACTGTCCAAGACTCGTGCCCAGATGCTGTGAGTATTAGCCCCCCTCAACATTCCTTGGTCGATGACGGGATCATGTGACAGGGATCCCAAATGCCTCACTTCAGTGCCATCCAGAATAGTAGCCTCGCCTGCAGCATCCCAAAGACGGACTAACCAACTAATTAAGGATTCATCAGGTCTTTGAGTGTAATCCTTCCTGAGTGTAATCCTTCCTTAGGCCACAAAGGTCCTTCAGGGAAAAGGACTCAATATTGGCATCTGATCTTGCACCTGCTGCTTTGACTCCTGATTTTATGTCAGGAGGCATTGACGGTCCTTCTCCTGCATCATCATCATCATCATCATCATCATCATCATCATCTTCTTCATCATCCACTGGTCGATTAATCTTGTCCGTGCATTTTCCACTTCTAGTGCCTGTAGCAACAGCCATTGGTTGAGGCTTACTGTCTGGTTTAGCTACTGGCTTAGGCTCACTATCTGGTTTGTCTGCTGGCTTCAAGCCTGGGGTGTTGGCTGCCGCCTGAGTGACTGGGATAGCTGCTGATTTATCTCCCTGCCCCCCTGCCTCTGTCTGCTGTCCTGCAGTATCTAGCAGTGTGCGATAAGCATATGCCAGGGCCCAGCTCACTGCAATGACCTTCCTCTCCTTAGGCTCATCCTGGTACTTCTCTTTCAGGTATTTCCCCACATCAGCTGGGTTCTGAATTTGTTCATGTGGAAAGTCCCAGACTATCGGGTCAGTGAATTCTTTCAGGATTTGGCCCATATCCTCCCATTTCCCACACCACCCAGGATTTTCCACTCCTGGGTCTACTTCTGGGTCAGGGGTCTCATCAACCCCTCTAGAAATCACAGCCCTCATTCTAGAGAAGCAGCAGGCTGTATAGAGGAAGCTTACCAGATTAAATACCAGAAAAATGGTGTCTTTAACATTCAGGGGAAACTGAACATTCTCCAATAGTGATGTAACAGATTCAGAGGAGAAGAAGGAAAGGAAAGGGTGAAAAGCCTCTTCCCCTGCTCCTCCTCTAGCAAACTGGATGCATAACCATAGCCACAAACCATTCATACCTGGAGCAGACCCCAGCATGTTTATAAACTTTTTACAAACCATTACCACCAAGCCCAGCAGGATAGCTATTCTGGTCCCTGCCCCTCTGCTGTAAAAACTATGGATTAGGGACAATACTAGCAGTATTTCTGGGTAAGAAAATAAACTTAGGGACCATAGAGGTATTAAGATCTCAAAAAACCTAGGGACCAGAAATGCATGCAAGCCTTCACCCCAAGAGACACTATGAATTCAAAAAGCATGGCTATTAACTGCTTTATACGAACACAGAGTAATGGCAACCAAAATGCATTCAAAACAGGGTTTTTTTCACTCTGTCTCGAGCCCCACTCATTGGGCACCAAATTTTGTCCTGGTTTAGGGCAAATTTGGGAGCAAACCTCCAAAAGGGGGCCTCTCCAGAAAGGAAACCCACACAGCCCCTCCCCCCAACTGGTTCAGGAAGAATTCCTCAGAGAGAAGTGGAAAGAACCTGTTAATTTAACAGGCACAGCACCTCCCCTGCACAAAAAATGAACAATTCTGGATAACACCACTCTTTCACCACTCTGAAAAAGATGACAAATTCAGAAAGCCTCTCTTGGGGGTGGTCGCCCTGTTCTCAGTCCCTCTGGCGCTGGGGTAGCTGCTGCAGCCACAAGGTGCAAACTCTCTGTGTTTCCTAGGTCCCGGTCTGGAGACGGTTCGAGTAGGTAAAAAAAAAGGGAAAGGTGAAACAGTCCAGGAAAAAATTTGGACTGCTTAGCTACTAACTAACGAGCAGAAGCAAAAAGTGAGAACAAAGCAGGAGCAAAGACTAGGCAAGAGCAAAGCGAAAAGCCAAGCAAAAAGCAAAAGCTGCACTATGTACTGTCCTGTCTGTGTGTCCCGCCAGCCATGGGGGAGCAGCTGATAAGAAACCAAAACAAAACATTCACTCTTCAGAGCCAATCTTGAAGGCACAGAACATAATATCCAGCATAAACAGAACACACAAATGGGGATACAAGCATCATAATGTCACCCTAGGACAACAGCCAAGCCCCCTTTCTCCTCTGGTTGTGTTTTGCGGAGAAAAGAAGAAACCTCACAACTTTATAAAAGTTGTAAAGCTCGGTATGTTTATTTACGGCGCCGGAAGCATGCAGAGAAAATTCTCCTCAAAAGGCATGGTACCCCTGAAGATTTCAGACCTCCTTTTATTCCCCTTCCAAATGCATATGCATACAGTTTCACAATAGGTTCATACATATTCATTCCGCGTGACATTTATCGCCAGTTCTTCTTTATCAAAGGAATTCCTAGGTCGGGGGCAAATTGACCTCGTGGTCTTTTCTGTTTTTCTTTCTGTCTCCTTGCTGTCTCGGCATGCGAGTTTTTCCTTCAGCTTTGGCCTCACAGACTTTTCACCGTTGTTAGACACTTCGCCTAATTCAGAATGGATCTCTACTCTGTCTCAGTTGGTAGAGATACAAAGTCACTAATGAAAGTTCACACACACTTTTGAGGATCCCTCAAGTACTGTCATGGACCTTCTGTCTACCTGGTAGCCCTGCCCCAGTCCCAGACCGTTTTACTTGCTTCATGGGTTCCTACTCAGGGCTAATTGAGCTTGACGCTGGATAGCAAGCATGAATGCACTCACAAGCTCATCCCCCAGGCACTCTACATTCACAAGTCCCCATGGGTATACCAACCTTAACCCTTGCCTGCCTTATGCCCCAGCCCAGCCCCAAGACCCTTCTGCTACTTGCTGGCAAGTACAGCTTGAAGTTTGCTAGCAAAGATGCTTGCACATGCATACCCACACAGCTGTTTTGGGGAAAATACAGACACCCAACTTCCCCCTGCCCCTCAGCAGCCAGATCTAGGTATGCATGCTGTGACTTGCAGTGCTGCTCCAGTCATTAGCATTGAGCCTCTCACTCGCCTCACTGATGCTGATTCCCCCCAATATCTGGCTTTCAGGACGCATGCTGTTCCCCACCCAGTGGCTGAAGATAAAAGATCCCCACTCATTCCAGTAGCTGATGCTGATCCCCCCTCCCCACTCCAGTAGTTGACACTACTGGCTGTGCAGCACCTATACCCCTAGTCTGACTCTAGTAGCAGACAACAAATTTTACTTGCACACACACAGATCGCATCGGTAGCTGGCACTCAGAACCCCACCACTTGCTCCAGTAGCTGACACCATAGGCCAGGGTCTCCAACACCCCCGGTTTGACTCCAGTAGATAACACCAAATCCATTTACTCTGGTCCTCCCAGCAGCTAGTCCCTGGTCTTTTCAGATCACATACATGTGTGTGTGCACACACCAAGTCATGCCAGTCCCTCAAGTAGCTGGTTTTCAGAATGCACACTGTTCCTACCCCAGTGGCTGGAGGTTAGACACCACTTGCTTCAGTAGCTGTCACCACAGGCCAGGGGTGCTTACACTCCCAGTCTGATTTCAATAGCTATCACCAAATTCACTCACACTAGTCACCCCAGTAGCTGGCACTCTGGGTTTAAAGTCTGCAGAACCCCTCCTAGATCCAAAAATCTGTGGCCCCTCAATGAATGATACTAGGACCCCCACTTGCTCCTTTCATAGAATCATAGAATATCCTGAGTTGGAAAGGACCCACAAGCATCATGGACGATCAACATGCAGGTACGTTTGCCAGAAAAGGAAGACCAAAGAAAATTTCCCCCCCACCCCGCCTCTCCTGGATAAATAAGACAGGAAAACTGGTGACACTCTGCATGGAGAGGGCTGAGATTGTTACCAATTTATTTTTTTTTTGCCCCAGTTTTCAATGGTAATCTCTCTTCCCATATCTCTAGAGTCACCAAACCTCGGGGCAGGGACTGGGAGAATGAAGTCACTCTTGTCATAGTAGATCTGATTTGAGACCAACGGAGAAACGTGAACATACACAAGTCCATGGGATCCAACAAGATGCATCCCAGGGTCCTCAGGGAATTGGCTGATGAAGTTGCTAAGCCATTCTCCAACATATTCTAAAAGTCATGGCAGGCAAACTCCCCAGTGACTGGAAAAAGGAACGTGTCACATTCATCTTTTAAAAGGCTAAAAAGAACTAGTCTGAACAGTCAGCCTCATATCTGTGCCCAGTTAGATCATGGAACAGATCCTCCTGGAAGGCGCATCAAAACATATGGAAGACAGAAAAGTGATTAGAGATTGCCAACATGAATTCAGCAAAGGCAAATCATGCCTGACTAATCTAGTAGCCTTCCATGATGGGGTGACTACATCAGTGGACAAGGGAAGAGCAACTGATGTTAGCTATTGTGGACTTATTCTTGCCTCTAAATTGGAGAGATGTGGGTTTGATAGATGGACTGTTGGATAAGGAATTGGCTAATGGATGCATTCAAAGTCAACAGCTCAATGTCCAAGTAGAAACCAGTAATGAGTGATGTCCCTCAAGGGTACTGGGACCAGTAGTGTTTATTATCTTCATCAGTGGCTTAGACAGTGGGATTGAGTGCACTTGCCACAAGTTTGCAGCTGATACCAAGCTGAGCAGTGTAGTTGATTCACTTGAGGGAAAGGATGCCATGCAGAGGAACCTTGACAGGCTCAAGGAGTGGGTCCATGTGATCCTTATGAAGTTCAACAAGGCCTGTACCTGAGTCAGGGCAATCCCCAGTATCAATACAGACTGTGGGATGAATGGATTGAAAGCATCCCTGCAGAGAAGGATTGGGGGTACTGGTAGATGAAAAATTGAACATGAGCTGGCAATGTGAGCTTGCAGCCCAGAAAGCCAATGTATCCTGGATGAATCAAAAAAGTGTGGCTAGCAGGTCAAAAGAGGTGATTCTGTCCCTCTACTCTTCTCTGATGAGACTCCACCTGGAGTACTGTGTGCACCTCTGGGGCCCCCAATGCAAGAAAGATGTGGACCTATTAGAGCAGGTCCAGAGCATGATCATTAAAATGGTCAGAGGACTGGAACACCTCTCCTACGAAGAAAGGCAGAGAGTGTTACAGGGCTTGCAAGGGTTTTCAGGATGAAGAGAGAGGCGAGAATGTTGACCTCATGTTCAGAAGGCTTGATTTATTAGTTTATGATATATATGTTACATTATGACTATACTACAAAGAATAGAAGAAAAAGTTCTCAGAAGCTAGCAAAGCTAAGAATAGAAAAGGAATCATTAACAAAGGTCTGTGTCCAGGCAGAAAGCAAGAACAGCTCTGCCATGAGTGGTCAGTAAATCCAAACATCCACCCGAGACCTATGACAGATCCACCTGTTGCATTCCACAGCAGCAGATAACCATTGTTTACATTTTGTTGCTGAGTCCACAGCTTCTCAGAAGGAGGAAAAATCCTAAAGAAAGGATTTTTCACAAAAGATGTCTGTGACAAGAGAGATCTGGAATTCTTTAGTCTCGAGCTGTCTCTCGGTAGACCTTATTGTGTCTTTTCAATACTTAAAGGCGATTTATAATAAAGACAGACTTTTTACCAGAGCCTTTAGTGATATAAAGATGGGCAATGGTTTTAAACTGTAAGAGGGCAGTTTAGATTAGATATTAGGAAGAAATTCTTTACTGTGAGGGTGGTGAGGCACTAGAAAAGGTTGCCCACAAAATCACTGGGAAGTGTTCAAGGTCAGTTTGGATAGGGCCTTGAGCAACCT
Source organism: Zonotrichia leucophrys gambelii (assembly GCF_028769735.1). Taxonomy (NCBI): domain Eukaryota; kingdom Metazoa; phylum Chordata; class Aves; order Passeriformes; family Passerellidae; genus Zonotrichia; species Zonotrichia leucophrys. The sequence continues at coordinate 2,741,948 of NC_088199.1, read as the reverse complement.
GTCTTAGTGAAAGATGTCCTTGCCCTTGTCAGGGAGGTTGGACTAAATGATCTTCAAAGATGTCCCTTCCAACCCAAATCATTCTGTCAAAAATAGATTAGAAACTGTTGTAAAATAGTTAATAATTGTTAAGCATGTACTGTTAAAAATTTTGTTTATTATAATGTAAAAGGGGTTAAAAGGGTAGTCATAAGAAATATGGTATGTAACGTACTGTATTACACCTAAGTAAAGTGCACGCCCCCCCCCCCCCCCCCCACAAGGCAAAAAAACGGAGCCAGCCTGGAAAGAACTGTAAGGGCCAATCAAGCACCTTAACTTTCATGCAAATGAAGGATGCCAACAGAAACCACTCCAAAGAAACAAAAAACAGTATAAAAAGGGGACATCTGACCCAGTGAATCTGTGTCGCTCCACCTGGAACATCGGGAACATCCCTGCTCGAGAAAGGAAGAAGATCCAGCCAGCACCGTCTCTGCAGCATCCTCATTTGTCAGGAAATCCCCTTCTCGACCCATGGGCCCTCCAAGCTTTAGGCCTTATAATAAATGCTGAAATCACTTTAGCTCCGGGAGTGTGTTCCCATTTATAACAGCTTGGGGACTTTCGCGGGGATACAACCTTGCCCAGTCGAGACTGGAAGACGGGAAGGCCGCCTGTCCTCCCCATATACATGGAGGGACTTTTTGTCAGTATCTGGGAAAAAGGCCTGAGGCACATGAAGCACAGCGGAGCAAGACGCTAGTTGGTAAGTATCACCCATCCACTGACAGGGGCCGGGGGGGGGAGGGGGGGGGCAAGTGTGTGCAGAGCGTGTTTGAGGCACAGCTGGCAGCCCGAGCGGCTTGGAGCCCCATAGTGAGAAAGAGCCTCCTAGTACCATGGTTTCGGCTTTCTACGAGGAGACCGGCTGGGAATGGAGGGAAGCAAAAGAGGGAAGACCGAGCTGAAATGAACAGGGCCAGGAGACTTCTTCTCCTTTTTAATGCCTTTATTAAAAGTGATCAGCTCAGGATTGGGCGGCTCGGCAGGGCTGCAGTCCCCCTCGCGTCTCCCAGGGTGACTCAGAGGAGGAGGATATGCGCAGCTCTGTCCACTAGGGGCAGAGCCCGGGGATCCAGTCCTCGTGGGAGCCTCTAGGGCATGATGTCCCCGTCAGATGTTGCTTTGTTAGTGCGGTCCCCCTCAGTCTCGGCGCTGGGGACGACTCCCATGGTCAGGGCGAGAGGGACTCCGCATCTCTGCAGGCTCAGCACTTGGCTCCTCATGTCCAGACATCATTTTAGTCTCTCAATTCCTATTTGGCTCATTGTTTTTGGGGTTTTCTCTGTGGGTTTCGAGTCGTGGTCTCACAGAGCATTCTGGTCTTTGGAGTCACTTTGCATAACCCCCCCCACCCTCTCAGGTGTCTTCCCTATGTTGGAAGAACGCACTGCCTCGGGGAAGGGCCATCCACCGCACCCAGCCAGGCCTTTTACTAACACAAAAGAGGAGATAAGCCTCAACGACCCGTGATTACCATGACAAAACACTAAGAACTCTGGCAGAGACAGAGACCTGGCTGCGTCCCTGTAGCTCTTTCTCACAAAAAAGTATTAACTGAATTTTTGTTCATAACACGAGTGAGGCGGTCCCCCACCCCTCCTTGTTCCAGCACCCAGGCAGGCCACATTAAAGCCTGGCAAGCCTGGCAAGCCATTGTCCCCTGGGTGTGTAGGGGGCAGTGGCAATCTCTAGGGAAGGTGTGAGTGACACACAAACAAGCCATTGATCTCCTGGCATGTGGGGACTGTGGGGAGAGAGTGAGTTACATGCAAATCAGCTTCAGCTCCCTGGGCGTATAGGTGGCAGTGACGAAGGTTTGAGTGACACGCAGATCAGCCTCACAGGTGAACTGTCACCAGAGGCAACCAGATTCAGGGTCCTTTCCCAAGGCCCGGCGGTACTGGAGCCTGGAGAAGCCGACCCCAAGGGCAGGGGGGCTACAGTATCATAGGACTTTTATAGCTCTGTGGCTGTGAGGGGCGGTTATGTGGCTCATTCCTCAGGGTACAGGGGGTGGGAAGTCCAGCTTGAGCAAGGTGCGGAGGTCTGAACCCCTGACTCTGAGGCTACCTCTAGGGAAGAGAGATAACCAAAACTCGGGGGAGGTGGAAGGGGTCAGGGTGGGGGCCTACACGGATCAGTGATTCTCTGGCAACAGGGTTCCACTTTGTGTAAGTCTATGAGGTTTGCTAACATTTCCTTCCTCTGTCCAATAAAAGAAAAGGGAAATTTATGGGGGTGCTGAAGCTAGGTCAGAGGGGAAACTTAGGGTGTCGGTACTCAAGGGCTCTGGAGTGTTGAAAAAAGTACCTACATAAGTCCAAATGGGCGAGGCACCAAGAGCCAAAAACTTGGCTAAGCAGAAGTAGAGAAGTATGAATGAACAGGCCTGAGGGTGTGAAAGAATGTGTGTGTGAGTGCCAAAGAGTAAGTACTCAGATAAAACACCGGATAAGAGTGCCCAGGGACACCAAAGTTGATTGTTGAGGGCAAGGAGACCTGTTGCAGAAACAGAAAGAGATTAAAAGGAGCTAATTTAAATTCAGAAGAGAACTCTCTTTTAAGTTAAAAAAAAAAAAAAGAGTAAGACAGAACTTTTAAAAGGGCCAGTAACAGTAAGCAGTTTTATTAACCGTCTCGAAAGCTTACAGTAACTTAAAAGTCACCATGGGTCAGAGCCACAGTAGATGAGGAGAGCGAGCAAGGAAAAAGAATAAGAATATTCCTCCTGGTAGCACCCTTGGTGATATACTGGATGACTAGAATAAGTGGGAAACAACTAAAAAGTTAGATTAAGTGAGGATGATTTATTATTGTGTGGAACATTGGCTAAAGAGGAAATTACAACAAAAATCTTCAAAGTAACCCTGGTATGGAAGTAGAGATAAGTGGTTATGTAATTTATTATATCAGCAAGTGTGTAACCAAGAAAACCCTAATTCCGAAGAAGTAGAGTATGTTACTTCCTGGGTCAAATTCTTAGAAGGAAATTCTAAGATATACATACCAAAAAAGGATAAAGAGCAGAAATCAGAGGAAAAGGATAAAGAAAACAAGGGAATTATTCAAAAGAGGCGGTGTCCAGGTTTAGAGCAAATTTGGGGCAGAATTCCCTACAGGAGCTCCGGTGGGAAAAGCAGATCCAAATCAGCCCCTCCCCCCAACTGGTCTGGGAGAAAAAAATACCTCCTTGGAGAAAGGTGGAAAAAAACTGTTTATTAAACAATAAAACTGAAACAATATCAAACAATAAAATCCCTTGCCACTCCAAAAGAGATGACAAACTGAGAAAGTCCCTCCCCAGGTTGCGGTTCAGCTCACTCTGTCTCTGGTGAGTCCCTCCGGTGCTGGAAATATCATAGGCCAGGCCTGGCCCGGTGGACCACAGGTACAGCTGCCGGTGCTCCCCTGGGTGTTCAGTCCATAGCAGGTTTCAAGAGGTCCAAAGAAAAAGAAAAAAAACCAAAAGTCCAGAGAACTTCTTTGCCTCAGCTCGCTAACACTAACTAAAAAGCAAAAAAGAGCTCTGTCCCACTGTCTGTGCATCCACAGACAACACAGTTCAGGAGAAAGAATGTGGAGGAGTGGAGTACAGTGTCTGAAAACAAACTGCGCGCTTCTTCTCTCCCCCCCTTCACTCTCTGGAACACTCTTTGTTATGAACAAAAATTCGGTTAATATTTTTTTTGTGAGAGGGAGTTACAGGGACCCAGCCAGATCTGCCACTGCCAGGGTTCTTAGTGCTTTGTTATTGTAATACCGGGTCGTTAAGGCTTATCTCCTCTTTTGTATTAGTAAAAGGCCTGGCTGGGTGCGGTGGATGGCCCTTCCCCGAGGCTGTGCTCTCTTACAGCATAGGGAAGACACCTGAGAGGTTGGGGGGGGTTATGCAAAGTGACTTCAAAGTCCAGAATGCTTTGTGGGACCACTACTCGAAATGCAACGAGAAAACCCCAAAAACAACGAGCCAAATAAGAACTGAGAGACTAAAGTGGTGTCTGGACATGAGGAGCCAAGTGCTGAGCCTGCAGAGATGCGGAGTCCCTCTCGCCCTGACCATGGGAGTCGTCCCAACGTCGGGACCAGCCATCTGGGAAGTTCAAAGGATCAACACCTGACGGGGACATCACGCCCTAGAGGCTCCCACGAGGACTGGATCCCCGGCTCTGCCCCTAGTGGACAGAGCTGCACATGTCCTCCTCCTCTGAGTCGCCCTGGGAGACACGACAGGGACTGCAGCCCTGCCGGGACGCCCAATCCTGAGCTGATCACTTTTAATAAAGGCATTAAAAAGGAGAAGAAGTCTCCTGGCTCTGTTTATTTCAGCTGGGGGCGCTCGTCCGGAATAGCCACGCCGCAAGAAGACTCAAGACTGGCCATCTTGCACTTCAGGACAGCTGGCTACCAGGACCAGAGGGATCGGCTCAGGAGCAGCGACGCAGAGGAGCACCGGAGCACCGGATTGGTGAGAAAGCCGGTGGCGGGAGCGGGAGACGTGCGCATGTGTGTGTGAATGAGACGAAGGCCGGCAGCTGGACCTTCGAAGTGAGAGCAGACATCTCAGTACCGCGTTTCCGGGCTCCTGCGAAGGAGCCGGCCGGGAACAGGGGGTGGAGCTTGGAATTAGCGTGAGTGAGTCATCTCCCAAGGGGGAATAAAGGGCCCCCCCCCTCCGGGCGTGCGGAGGGAATATTTGTATGAGTGGCACGCACCCAAAATAGGCCCTGACAGAGGGAAGTCAGGCAGATTTGTCAGTCCCGAGAAGGATTCGGGTAGCATTTGTAAGTCTCGAGGAGGATCCACGTAAGATTTTGTCAGTCCCGAGAAGGATTCGGGTAGCTCACAAGCCCTGCAGGCAAAAGTAAGTCCTGGCACAGGACCCAGGCACAAACCCCAGCAAAGGAGGCTGTGGTTTGCTTTTAAGTCCTGATACGGTGAAGCCTAAAAATTGGCCGGTTAGGCAAACTAAAAATCAGGCAGTTGTTTTTCCTGACTGAGGGAGTCAGGCACGACCCGGATTCTTAGGCCGAGGTTTCGTGTGTTCAAGTCCCGATAGATGTAAGACCTGACGTGGGGAAAATTGGGCAATTAAGAGATCGGGCAGTTGTTTCAGTATAAAGTCCTGAGCATCAGGCAGAAATTTTGAAGTTCAGTGGAGGAGACTGAAGCTCCTCAAAGAAGGTTCTTTTAGAAATTACTGGTCAGTAAAGGCACCTTTGGGATTTTTTACTGTTAAGACCTGTAAAATGGGAGGGTGTAATAGTAAAAAGACCGGTAAGAGACTGAGGTATATACATCCCAGTAGTCCCTTAGGAGAACTGTTAGTAAAATGGGATTCTATAGAGGCCACGGAGGGATTAGATAAAGCGAAAATGATCCATTATTGTGTTGAAGTGTGGCCAGAATTAGAGATACAAGGAGGATGGCCTTGGTGTGGGACAAAGGATAAGTGGATGTGCCAGCTGTTAAATAATTATCTGACAGCTCGAGGGGATACTGATCCTGAGCAATTATTGTATGTAGCTTGCTGGTTAAAGAGCGCTGTTGGGGATGAAGGGGTGCGAATTTGTAAGCTACAGAGGAAGAAAGAGGGGAATGTAGGAGGGGATGATAGGACTAGTAAAAGATGGGATCCCCTGGATTATTTGCCTCCTTCTGCCCCTCCACTTTATAATCCTCTTCTTCAAGCACCTCAAATGGCAGGTCCGGTTCTTCCCCCGGCTGCCATCTCACTACCACCTGCTCAGACTCCCCCTTCTACGTCTTCAGCTTCCGCTATGATAAACCCAGTATTCCCTCCAGTTCTGTCTGCACCACCACAAGTGCCTACTCCACCTGCTGCATTCTCCACCCCTTCTCCAGCTGCACTTAATATTCACTCAGGCTCTTCTCCCCCTCCTATTGCTGTCCCTTTACCTCCTCCTAGTTGGGACACAAATATCTCCTTGCCTAGTAAACAGCCATCAGCAAATACACCTGCTGATGGGCAGAAAGTTCAGGGTAACCCAGATATCCCTCAAAGTAGTTTGGCATCTGAAGATGGGCCGTACTGTAGCACCAGATCCAAGACCTCCAAGGCAGAGAGACTCTTTCCCCTCAGAGAGGTTCCTATGGGAGGAGTAGCAGGAGGTGTTGGCTTTGTGAATGCTCCCCTAACTGCTTCTGAGGTGAGAAGATTCAAGAAAGAGTTGGGGCATTTAGTTGAGGACCCAGAGGGCATAGCCAACCAAGTAGATCATTTTCTAGGTCCAAATATCTACACTTGGGGGGAGATGAATTCCATCCTGAGTATATTATTTTCCCCAGAAGAGGTCCAGATGATTAGGGAGGCTGGCATAAGTATTTGGGAGAAAGATAACCGTCCAGGACCCCAGGTGCCATCAGGCGAACAGAAATTGCCACTAACGGATCCCAGCTGGAACCCTAACCAGGAGGAGGGGAGGAAGGCCATGATGGAATATAGGTCTTTGATAATACGGGGGATCAAAGAGTCAGTTCCCAAAGGAACTAACACCCAATTGGCATTTGAGGGTACACAGGAGAAAGATGAAGCTCCTGCTGCCTGGCTTAATCGCCTAAAGCGGAACTTCCAGTTGTACTCTAGAATAGACCCAGACACCCCAGAAGGTCAAATGCTACTAAAAGTCCAATTTGTTACCAAATCTTGGCCTGATATAAGGAGGAAACTGGAAAAGATGGAAGAGTGGCAAGCGAAGGACATAAATGAGTTATTAAGAGAGGCATTGAAGGTGTATTTAAGGAGGGAGGAAGAAAAGGCAAAGGCCAAGGCTAAGATCATGGTTGCTGTAGCTAGAGAAAGTGCAGGGTGGGCGGGTCCACCACCAGGAGGAGGCAAGGATAGGCCTCTTGTACTGTCAGGTGCAACGGGGATAGAGACAACTCAAGTCCCTTTGAAAGAACGATATTGCTATTACTGTGGAGAGCCAGGACATGTCAGGAAGTTTTGTAGAAAGCTCAGTCTCGATGTGGCAATAGCCAGGGAACAAGATAATTTAGGGAAGATCCTTAGAAGTGACAACAAGAGGGTCAGGGGGTTTATACTTTAGGGGACCCGATGCAACATCTAGAAGAGCCCTTGGTAACTTTGAAGTGGGACCCCTAAATGAGGAATTTGAATTTTTGGTTGATACAGGAGCAGATAAGTCCTGTCTCAACAAAGTAACATCTAAAGTTAGACAAAAACAGCTAGGCAGAAAGGATATCCGATAGCACCAAAACTGGCCAGTAAGACTAAACTTGTAATAAGTGGTGTGAAAGTAAAAGGTACCTTATTGTTTTCTTGTTGTGTGTGTGAGAGTGAGTCACAAGAAAAGTCAGCCTCAACTTCCCGGGCAGGTGGGAAGGGGGCAGTGGAAGTGTGTGTGACCTGCAAACCAGGCTTGTGTCCCCCGGGCGGGTGGGGGCTGTGACCAAAGCGTGTGTGTGTGTGTGTGTGTGTGTGTGTGTGTGACCTGCAAACCAGACTAGTGCTCCCCAGATGTGTGAGGGAGCCGTAGCTGTAAGAGTGTGAGTGACACGCAGACAGCCTCACAGGTGAATGTGCACCAGAGGCAACCAGAGTCTGGGCCCTTCCAAGAGGCCCAGAGATACTGAGACCTGTGGGCCAACCCCAAGGTGAGGGGGGGCTATAGGGACCCATGATTTTCTAGCAATAAGTTTGTGTCTTAAAGGTGTGGAGGAATGTGTGAAAGTGAATGAGAAATGAGAGGGTGAATATAGATGAGTTAGAATAGAAGTAATGTAGATTGTGCATTACAAGTTTTACCACATCTCCTTAGAGGGAAGTGTATTGTGTAAAAGAATGGTGTAAGAAAAAAAAAAGGAAAAAAGAGATAAAGAGTAAGGGGTTGAAAGAAGTATTTAAGCTCTAAGTGAAAGTAAGAAACAGAAGCAAGAGATAAATAAATAAGATCTTGAAAAATAGAACAGAAAACCAGTGAATTAAATACACAGAAAAAATAGGAGAATAAAAGTACTTTGAGAGTTAAGTTAGCTGAGAAATACAACTCCTTGCAAAATACAGAGTATGTAAAAGTTGATGAGAGAAACATACAAGCTATGGAAAAAGAGAAATTACTGATAACATTAAACGGAGAAGCTGAGTTTTGATAAAATCATTAACAGTAGACCATTAATGCCTGTGTTTGAAAGCCCGTTTCAGGTATTATTCATTACTAAGACAGTTAGACTTACATCACTCTCACCCCTGGCATTGGACCAGGATTCAACACCAAGTTTTTCCCTCTGACATTCTGGCATTGGACCGGACTGCACCCCATTCTCCCTGGCATTGGACCGGACTACACCCCTGTCTCCTTCTGGCATTGGGCCAGACTCCCAGTTTCTCCTTCTGGCATTGGGCCAGACTCTCAGTTTTTCCCTCTGGCATTGAGCCAGAGTCCACACCACTCACCTCCGGGCACTGGATAAGGATTTATCCACATCACAAGTTAATTCACCTGAGTATACTGAGATTTAAAGTTGACTCTCAGGAGGAAGAGTCAAAAAGACTGAACTGTATGGGAAAAATTGGTATCAGAGTTCTAATATTGCCTAAAATGTTTCAAAACTGTTTTGTGTAAACTATGCTAGTAAAAAGTTTAAGGCTGTAAATAAGTAATTCTAGTTTAAGTTCCCCAATATATTTCTAAAGACTCCAGGTTAATCCTCTACAGAACACTCCCCTAGGGGAAACTAAAATTTTTAGGGAACAGATCAAGAAAGGCTTAACCAGAGAAGCGGGTAGAAGGGACTCTAAAGAGCTTGGAAGCTTCTCCTCAGTAAAATTCCCCAAGAGGCAAGGCCGGGTGGGCAGGCTGTGCAAGATGACCCATACCGGACTCTTGGGAAGGGTAGTACTGATGGCTCTGATTGCTGGTGGTGCTCAGGGGAGCCCAGCTGAGCCGTGCAGAGAGTGCTACCAACCCCGCTATGAGGAGGAAGTGAGCTCCTTGTCGAGAGTCCACATCAGTTCTAACCCTGATTGTGTTAACCTCTCCCAATTGGTCCTTTATGAGAAAAATAAGAGAGTGTATTGGTTAGCCCAGAATACTGCCACTTTTAGGCAGCCACTCCTAGGAGAGTGCCCTATAGAGGAAGCCTGGTTGTGCTTTGAATGTGATGCTGCTGAAACAAGCTCAGCAGATCTAGTAGAAAGCAAAGAAATGGTGAAAATGGTAAGAAAAATTGTTTGTTACAAGTATTTATATGAGTGTACTGGAAAAGAGATAAACCCTTTTTGGAACACATTTCAGGGGAGCTCTAAACCCCTAGGTTTGATCTCATCTGGCAACTGCATTGCTAGGGTGGTAAAACCAATTTTCTTATTACCCAAAGAAACTGGATCAAGTTTGGGAGTTCCTATATATAATGATTGGGGAGAAATTAAACAAAACCGGGAAAGTGAAATAGAAATTGAGAGAATCCAAAATTGTAAAAGCCACGTTTGGATCCCTATATCTGTGTTGAACAAAGTCATCCGGCTCCAGGCAGTATTAAAAATAAAGAATTCAATTATTAGGGACATTTCAAACGAAATAAGATTGGTATGTGTAAATAATCAAGATCAAACTCCTACACTTGATCCCAGTGGGTGGGAGAACTTAGAGATTTTCAGAAAATATGTATGGGAAAAGGTGGTTTTTCTCACTATGTGTAGACTTGGAGGATTGCTCTTTTTACTATGCTTTTTTATCTATTTTAGTAAAACAGTATTGGCTGTACAAACCAACCTGAAAAAACCAAGAAAAGTAACAAGGTTAAGTAAGCATGATTACCACAGTGCACAAGAGATTTATAGTAGATTCAAAACAAAAAATTGTGAGTTGATGCGAGCTTAAGAATTTAAGCTCGATCAAAGAAAAAGAGGGGGGTCTGTTATGAACAAAAATTCGGTTAATATTTTTTTTGTGAGAGGGAGTTACAGAGACGCAGCCAGATGTGTCTCTGCCGGGATTCTTAGTGCTTTGTTATTGTAATACCGGGTCGTTAAGGCTTATCTCCTCTTTTGTGTTAGTAAAAGGCCTGGCTGGGTGCGGTGGATGGCCCTTCCCCGAGGCTGTGCTCTCTTACAGCATAGGGAAGACACCTGAGAGGTTGGGGGGGGTTATGCAAAGTGACTCCAAAGTCCAGAATGCTTTGTGGGACCCCGACTCGAAATGCATCGAGAAAACCCCAAAAACAATGAGCCAAATAAGAACTGAGAGACTAAAGTGATGTCTGGACATGAGGAGCCAAGTGCTGAGCCTGCAGAGATGCGGAGTCCCTCTCGCCCTGACCATGGGAGTCGTCCCAACGTCGGGACCAGCCATCTGGGAAGTTCAAAGGATCAACACCTGACGGGGGACACCACGCCCTAAAGGCTCCCACGAGGACTGGATCCCCCGGCTCTGCCCCTGGTGGACAGAGCTGTGCATATCCTCCTCCTCTGAGTCGCCCTGGGAGACGCGACGGGGACTGCAGCCCTGCCGGGACGCCCAATCCTGAGCTGATCACTTTTAATAAAGGCATTAAAAAGGAGAAGAAGTCTCCTGGCCCTGTTTATTTCACTCTTAAAGGTGCAAAACGTATTATTCAACATAAACAGAATGATATGATTGGGGATAAAAGCATCATATAGTCAACCCAGGACAGGTGGGATCCTCTTGATTATGTAGCCCCACCAACTCTTCCTCCAAACTTCCAAGCCACCCTCCCCCTCCACTTTATATCCAGACTCCTGCTTCTCAAAACCTACCTTTATGGCCTCCAATGATCCCCACCTCTCCTCTATCTCCTCAGAGAATCTTCATGTAATTTTTACCTCCAACAACTCCACTCCCTCATATATATCCACCCCTTGATGCTTTTCCCCCGCTGTCCCCTACACCCACTAACCTGCAGCTTGCTCAACCCGTAAATCAGAATACAACTCCTTTACCTGAGAAAAAAACTCTGGATATATCCTCCAACCTAACAACTGTACCCTCCCACAATGATAACAAAGAATTCATGAGACAGATTCATGAGACAGTCAAATGACCCTTTAGATGCTGGCTCTTACGGTAATACCAGATCAAAAAGTGGTGTAAGGCCAGAGATAAATGCTGACAAGCTGTTTCCCCTGAGGGAAGTTCTACTAGGTAGAGGGATAGGAGGAATAGGTTTTGTAAATGCACCCCTGACAGCCTCTGAAGTAAGAACATTCAAAAAGGAACTGGTAAGCCTGGTAGATCATCCAATTGGGACAGCACAGCAAATAGATCAATTCCTGGGTCCCAATATATATACCTGGGGGAAGCTGCATTCTATTATGAATATCCTCTCCTCCCCAGAGGAGATACGCCTCATAAGATCAGCAGGGATAAAGATCTGGGAGAAGGACAACTGCACTGGACTCCCGGGTGAGCAAAAACTCTAATTATAAGAGGCGTAAAAGAATCTGTACCCAAAAGCAGCAATATCAATTTGGCATTTGATGGGGATCAGGAAAAGGATGAGTCCCCGGGAGCATGACTAAATCGATTAAAACGAAATTTTCAGTTACATTCCAACATTGATCTTGATTGACCAGAGGGCCAAGTATTATTAAAAGTACAGTTTGTTACCAAAGCTTGGCCTGACATTAGAGGAAAATTAGAAAAAAATTGGAAGACTGGCAAGGGGAATTAACGATCTCTTAAGGGAAGCTCTAAAACTTTATTTAAGGAGAGTTGAGGAGAAGAACAGAACAAAAGCAAAAATTGTGGTGGCAGTAGCAAGAGAAAGTGTAGGAGTGGGAAGAAGGGAGCCAAAAGGGGAAGCAGAAAATAAAGGGAAGCTGGGTAAATGGAAAAGATTATGTGTATTGCTATTACTGCAGCAAAAAAGGGCACGTTAAGCTGTCCTGCAAAAAATTACAAATGGATGAAGCAATTGAGAAAGAACAGGACACCCTGGAGAAGATTCTGAGAGGAGATGGTTATTAGGGGTGTCAGAGGCTCTACGCTCTGGGGGATGAGATCAGACACCAGATAGAACCCCTGGTAAACTTAGAAATTGGCCCCCAGAGTGAAGAATATCAGATTTTAGTGCCTAAGAGATGAGAACAATGGTACTTAAGAGAGACAAAAGATGCAGTCAAGGAGGAGGAGGAGGAGTGCAGCTCTCTGTACTTTCTTAGCTGAGGGGCTTTCTCTTGGGAAGGGCAGACATACTGTGTGATTTTGGTTGGGGAGTGAGGGACTGGGCTCTGCTCCTCTCTCTCATTCTTGGGACCAGAGGAGGAGACGGTGCTGTTGCTGCTGTGGGGAGAATTCGATGCCACTGCAGAGTTCTGTCCTTTGCTGCTTCTTTACTGTGGATGAGCCTTTGCTCGTAAAAGCAGCTATTGAACTGGGACCTTATTAACACCTGACCTCACTGGGAAGGACCCTCACCATCTACTCTAGTGCCCCAGGGGAAAACCCAGGAGCCTGAGCCTTGAGTCTCTCCTAGGGAGCATCTCACAGCTGTTTGCGGGATTCCAGCTGCCGCTGCCCAGCCTTGCTGCTTTTCTTCTGCTGCTTCAGGTTTTTTGCTGCACTTTAACTCAACTTTCTGTGTCCACCCAAACCCCCACGGCTCCTGCTATGGCTGCAGAGTTTCTTCTACATTGTTTTTGCCACTACAGGGTCTGCTTGCCTCTGCCATTCCAGCTTGCTGCTCTGAGGTTCCTGCTATAGTCCATTTTTCCATCCAGAGGGGCACCAGGATTGGCTGCTCCTGTGGGTTTGTAAAGGAAGCCCCTTTTCTATCTCTTCTGCCAGCTCACCTGCCATTACTCACATGGAGAGATGGCAGAGATGGTTGAGCTCATGCCACAGCACCCCCTTGCAGCCGCAGGGGGATCATAATACCTACCCTGCCCATCAGGAGCCAACAGCATCCCTGCCGACTGTGACCATAACTACACCAAAGGGGAAAGTGCTTGACAGCTGAGAGAAGGCTGTTGTTGGGTTTCTGGTTTTTTTCTGTTTGTTGTTGCTGCTGGTGGTGATGCTTGATTGCCTTGTTATACATATATATATACTAGTAAAGAACTGCTATTCCTTTTACCATACTCTGAAAGTCCTGTGTCCTGGTTTAGGACAAATTAGGGGAAATCTCCAAAAGGGAGCCCCCCAAAACAAAACAAACCTCCAACCACCCCTCCCCCAACACCGGGTTTGGGAAGGAAATTCTCGGAGGAGCAAAGTGGAAAACAAAACCTATTTATTTACAAGTAACAAAAGAACACTCCCCAACACAAGAAAAGAAAAGGGACAAGACTGTGTTGTGAAGGGCGCCGAGCTTCTCTAGCAGGCTCCGGGTGTCCTGGAGCTCTCAGGTCAGGTCCGGAGCCGGTCCAGTATCTTCAGGGGAGGGTAAGAAAGAGAGAACAAAAGAAAAGAGAAAAAAAAACAGTGCAAAAAGCAGAAAGCAAGCAAGCAAGCAAGCAAGCGGCTAGCCAAGCCAAGCAGCAAAAGCCAAAAGCAAAAGTGCCTGCTCACACCCTCCCTCCTCTCTTCCCCGTCCCGCCACAGCCAGACGGCCGGGGGGGGGGGGGGGGGGAGGGGGGAAGGCACAGCTGCCAGACACAACACACGATATTGGGATAAAGGCTGTCACCCCACGACATCCTGTAATTTCAACGTTATAATAATTTGGAGGGAAGGGAGTAATTTTAATTTTTTCCATTCCACAGGTGTCAGAATGCATGTCTGGTAAGCTGTTCAGATCCAATCCGGCTAGCTATGGACCCCAGCTCACACCATCTTACATAGGACAAAAGGCAAAAGACGTGAAGTGCTCTTCTCCACGTGGGGACAAATGTCCTAAGTTTATTTCCTTGATAGGAGACACCACATGGTCCAGGTGACTCCTCAGATGGAAAAGAGGGTATTGCATTCTCCTGGGGGGGGGTGAGGGATTTTGAGCTGAGGGGAAGGGGGGCAGAGGATGGGGGCAACAGCCAACGGGATACAAGCGAGGAGGGGCGAGGGGAGGGGTAAACCAGAAAGAGACCGCCAACACTAATGGGGGGAGGAGATGACCATGTGGTGATAGGATACAAATAATGTGAACAGTGCAAATTACCAAACACCCAGTGCAAATAACTAAATGACTATTTAGTGCAATACCACACAAGGGAGGTTCCCACCTTCCTTGGCAGACATCTGTCTTTCAAACCAAGACAATACCTTTCTGCAGGGTTGCACTCCAACCTCTTGTCCCCCACCCTATGTGTACATCCTGGATTACACCATTCCAGGTGCGAAATCTGGCATTTGTCCTTGTTAAATTTCATAAGGCTAGCAATTGCACAGCACTCTAATCTATCAAGATCTCTCAGTAAGGTCTCTACCTTTGAGGGAATTGACTTCTCTTAATTTAGTATCATCAACAAACTTAGTGTGTACTCAATTTCTACATCCAGGTCATTGATAAAAGCATTGAAGAGAACTGCCTCTAAAATTGAACCCTGTGGAACACCACTAAGTGACTGGCTGCCAGCCAGATGTTGCCCCATTTACTAGAACTCTTTGAGCCTGACTCTTCAGCCAATTGTCCACCCATTTGTACTGTGTGTGTGTCTAGCTGTATGCTGAACATTTAGTCCAGAAGGATACTGTCATGGGTTGATGCTGGCCAGATGCCAGGTACCCATGAAAACCACTCACTCCCCTCTGCAACCAGACAGAGGAGAGAAAATATAAGGAAGGGTTCCTGGGTTGATACACTGTTGGAACCCATGAGTCATGATTTTAAAGGGTTAAGATTTTAGCTGAGGGTTAGAACCAATTCATATTGAAGTTAGATATACCAAGGATAGGTTAATTATTATTAGATGCTTAAGCTAAAGCTAATTGTTATATTATGAGCTTATTTGTAGAAGGAAGTGGAGCAAGTGAACCATTATAGGAACATACTGAAACCAGTAGAACAATGCCCAGCACCTGGACTCTATGTCAATCCATCATGAAGCAGGGGGCCTTGGATTGTGCCAGAGGGTCACAGAGACCTGACAAAGACGTTCCTGACTTCATCCCTGAGACCACTCACCCAATTCAAGACCACCGACCCAATTAGAGAGAAGAACTGTGTACACGTAAAAGACTAATAATCTCATTTTAATACAAAGCGAGGATGGGAGGTGCTGGGGTTGTGCATATGTATTATTTTGGGAAATAAATAGAAATGCTTTATCATGGTCTTCTCCACAGCCTGCAGGGGAATCTTGGCTCTGGCACCTGGAGCACCTCCTCCCTCTCCTTCTTTACTGACTTTGGTGTCTGCATAGTTGTTCATCTCACATGTTCTCACTCTGCTCTTCTCTGGCTGAAATTAAAACTACACAACCACTTTTTGTTTTGATTTTTTCTTAACTGTTTTCACAGAGGTGTTACCACTATTTCTAATTGACCTAGGCTTGGCCAGTGGCATGTCAATCTTTGGAGCCACCAGGGATAGGCTCTGCTGGACACTGAGGAAGCTTCTAGCAGCTTCTTACAGAAGCCACTCCTGTTGCCCCCTGCTACCAAAAACCAGGCCATGCAAACCCAATACAGATCCTGTGGGAGACAGTATCAAAAGCTTTGCTAAAATCCCCCAAACCCTACTGCTGATGCCTTACCTTTGCCCACCAGGTGGGTAACTGTGTCATAAAAGAATGTTAAGTTAGTAAGGCATGACTTTCCCTTCATGAACCCATGGTGGCCTTGACTGATGACTCTCTGTCTTGGTTTGAAAAGACAGGTGTACGCTAAGGAAGGCAGGAGCCTCCCTTGAAATGGAAATGCAAACACCCTCCCTCCGAATTATTATAATTTTGAAATTAAGGGGGTCTCAGGCAAAGATATGGGAACAGGAATAACAGTTCCTTATTAGGAAAAAATTAAAAAAATCAAAAGAAAATGTAAAAATAAAAATGAAGTATTACAAAACAGCACTGACAGAGTCAGAATATGACCTGACATTCTGTGGGTCAGGGTGCTGGAAGCAGTCTGATTAAATGGTGGCTGCAGTCCTCCTGGAGTGACAGATGTGGTTCTGTTGAAACAATGATCGTGCAGAACGGTGTAGTTTTCCTGTGAAGGTCCAGTAGTAGTGTAGATGGGCCTGGTCTTTCTCTGGAATCCAGTGGGAAAAGGCTGCCTGTGGTGTTACAAATTTCATATTAGGGATGTTTGGCTCCTCCCCCTGGGTGGAGCATCTCACAATGGGATGATGTAATTTTATCAGTCATGCAGTGAGACTCAATGGCCTGTTAACAGAAGATATCTCCCGGGAGGGAGGATTGGTTGTGGAAGAGATAAAGAAAACTGCCCCACTTAGTTTTAACAGGTGGCCCAATTAACAGAAGATAAATGCCCCACATCTAACAGATGGCAATAGAATACACGCCCCCGGATACATCTTGCATTTCCAACCTAAGACCTTCTCAAGTGTTTTTCAATAACTCCCTGAATAATCTTCTCCCTAACATTACCGGGCATCAAAGTAAGATTGACAGGCTTATGACTACCCAGGACTTTTCTTGCCCTTCTTAAAAATGGGAATAATATTTACTATCTACCAGTCAAGTGGAACATCTTCCATTTCCCAAGACCATTGATAAATAACTGAGCGAGGTCTTGCAAGAACATCAGCCAACTTTCAGTACTGTGGGATGAATCCCATCGAGCCACATAGACTTCTGTGCATTCACTAGCAGCAGCACATCCCATGAAAGTCCAAAGTTGACTGGAAACTTGGCACTCCCCAAGTCATAGCCCTTGAGCCCAGGGCCCATCATTGGTGTTAAAGTGTTAAAGACAGAGGTGAAGAAGGCATTAACTGTCTCTGCTTGATGTTCATCCCTATTGGCAAGGTGACCAACTGTTGCAGACATCTTTTCATTAAAATCCTTTCGTTAGGATTTTTCTTGCTGAAGCTGAGAAGTTTCAGCAACAAAGTGTAAACAATGGTTATCTGCTGCTGCGGAATGCAACAGGTGGATCCGTGATTGGTCTCCTGTAGATGTTTGGATTTACTGACCAGTCATGGCAGAGCTGGCTCTTGGTCTCGGTCTGAGCTAGCTGCCTTTGTTATCATTCTTTTCTATTCTTAGCTTAGCTAGCCTTCTGAGAACTTCTCTTTCTATTCCTTTTAGTATAGTCATAATGTAATATATATATCATAAAATAATAAATCAAGCCTTCTGATCATGGAATCAACATTCTCGCCTCTCTCTCATCCTCAAAATCCTTGTGACCACGGTCACAGACCAACCTCATCAAGTAATGGACCAATGTTTTCTTTCGTCCTGCTTTTGCAGTTAACATAGGCAAAAAAGCATTTTTTGTCATTCAGCACAGTACTGGCCAGCTTCAACTTCAATTGAGCTTTGGTTGTACAATTTTTTTCCCTACAGCATTGAACAGTATCTCTGTAGTCCTCCTTTGTAGCCTGACTTTGTTTCCTAAGTTCATATATTCTCTTTTTCTGCCTACGTTCCAGGAGATCCCTGTTCAGCCAAGGTGGCATTCTACCCCAATTGCTTGATTTCTGACACACTGGAATTGTCTGCTCCTGTAGTCTTAAAAGATGATTCTTAGAAAGTGACCAGCATTTATGGGCTCCAGTATTCTTGAAAGCAGATTCCCAGGAGACCTTACTAGTTCCTTGAACAACCCTAAGTCTGCTTCCCCAAAATCCAGGGTAGCACCTTTGCTTCCAGTTTTTCCCATATCAACAAACATTTTCAACTCAACTATTTCATGATCACTGTGGCCAAGAAAGCCACCAATCATCACTTCACCCATGAGACCATCTCAATTTACAAACAAAAGGTCTATGAGGGTACCTTTCCTACTTAGTCCCTTAGTATCTTTATCAAAAAGTTATCTTTAACATGCTTCAGGAATTTCTTGGATCTAATTGTGTTTGTTTTCTGATAGTTCCAGTTAACATCTGGGACATTGAAGTCACCAGTAATGACAAGGGCAAGTGATCAAGTGATCTAGATATTTCCCTTAATTCCTTATAGAATAATACTGTCCTGGGGTGACATTATGATGCTTGTATATCCCCATTCATCTGTTCTGTGCCTTTAAGACCGGCTCTGAAGAGTGGAAGTTTTGTTTGGGTTTCTCTTATCAGGGACACAGAGACAAGCGGTACATAAGGCTGTTTTTTCACTTCCAGCTTCAGCTTGCTGCTTTTGCTTGCTCTCTTTTTCTGCTCTTGCTTCTGCTCTGCTTTCTGCCTCTGCTTATTAGCTAGTTCTAGCTAAACAGTCCACATTGCTTCCTGGACTGTTTCTCCTCTCCTGTTTCTGTGGCCATCTCGAACCTGCTCCGGACTGGGACCTGGGAACACCGAAGGTTCGGCTGCAGCAGCTGCCCCAGCGCCGGAGGGACTGAGAACAGAGCAACAACCCCCCGAAAGAGACTTTCTGATTTTGCCATCTTTCTCAAAGCGGTGTCATCGGGTATTGTTCATTTTGTGTGCTGGGGGATGCTGGGCCAGTCAAATAAACAGGTTCTTTCCACCTCTCTCCGAGGAATTTTTTCCCAAACCAGTTGGGGGGAGGGGCCGTGTGCGTTTTGCTTTCTGGAGGGGCCCTCCTTTGCAGATTCTTTAACAAATTTGCCCTAAACAGGACAAATACACTGGTGTTGTCATCCTGGCTGGCTGATCTATAGTAAACTCCCACAACAACATCCACTTTATTAGTTTTTCCCCCTAAACCTTACCCAGAGGCTCTCAACCATGCCATCCCCAAGTGCAAATACTTTACAGTCCAACTCCTTCTTTACATACATACATCTTTACATACTTACCAGTGTGGAGTCCCCCCAGTTTACAATCTTAGCAGTTGCAAAGTCATACAATCATAGAATAGTTTGGGTTGAAAAGAACCTTTGAAGATCATTTAGTCTAACCCCCCTGACTAGGGCAGGGACATCTTTCACTAGGACAGGTTGCTCAAAGCCCTATCCAAACTGACCTTTGTGAAAAATGCATATTATGTGATTGGCTTTTCACAAATATTAAAATGAATATTATAAGTGTTATGTTAGAAAGTTATACTGCATTAATCCTTTTCAGTAGTGTGTTAAATATAGTTTTAGGTTATAACATAATATTAAACTAGAAACTATGCTATGTAGGATACTTTTTCTAACTATCTCAAGAAATTCTTTGCACAGAGATAACAGCAACAAGACACCAAAATCCCCAAGAAAAGAATTATTACCTCCTTAATGGAAGGACCAGACTTGGTGGGGACCGAGATGACTGATTTAGAAGATGAGGGGAGGAAGTTGACAATAACCAGAAAACAGCCTTTGTTTGAAAAGAATTTTTGAATCATGTATGAGATATATGAATATGTAACAGGCTATTGCTGAGGCACAGTAAAAATTTTCCAGGGTAGAAATCCATTTTGATTTAGGTGGAATCTACATCTTGAAGAATGTAGCTTGCTGTGTAGGCTGACTGCAAAAGCCTAAGCTCAGAGAAACTGCTTCAGTGAAGGACAGAGATAAGAGGGGGGAGACAGGTGATAGAGACAGAGAGTCTGCTGTGAGAGCAGGTCAACGTGACCTAGGAATTCTTTCTAATAAAGAAGAACTCCTGGCAAATGTCATGCAAAATTCATAAAAATGAATATGTATGAACCTATTGTGAAATTGTATGCATATGTATTTGAGAGGGGGATAAAAATGGACCTGAATTTCCCAGAAGTACGCATCTCATTTTAGGAGAACCATTCCCACCTGCATCCAGCGCTGTAATAAACATACCGGTTTTACAAATTTCACAAAAGTTGTGGAGTTTTGTTCATCTCTGCAAAACATTCTGGCACCTCAGATGGGGCCGTCTCTGTCCCCGCAGGGGCAGGAGAGAATAGATGAACCTCCAAGAATTCCTCCGGAATTTTCCCAGAGGAGCTCCGCTCTTCTCGGCTTGCCTCCTGTGGAGACAGACAAGGACTTGCTGGTGTGCAGAGGATACAGTATGTTTTGAAGAGTCCCCGGGGGAAAAGAGAGATAGGACGGCTGAATAAGTCACTCAGAGACGTCTGAGTGCTCAGTGTGTGCTTGCAGTCGGTCGAACGGCTGGTCTAGAGATGGGGGTTCACTGTCTGATAGAGCAGACTGCTAGCAACCCTGGGGGTGGGTCGAGTGAACCTGTATGTGTGTGGTGTCCGGACACTGTATCATTATATGGTTAATGCATTGTGTGGTTAATGTTAATGTGTTTGTAATCGTGTGAGTGTATGGCATATGAAAGAGAGAGCGAAAAAGTGAGTTCACCCATGATGCGGGGGGTGAATTCTACCCGTGTTTGAAGCAGCCAGGTGAGGCTTGAGGTGCCGGCTGAGGCAGGCTGTGGGGGCAGGGAGCGCCCTGCAGAGAAGTAGAACAAGTGGAGAAACATCAGTGAAGGTATTTATTGTGTTTAAATGTAGTGATTTGTGTAGATTTGGCACATTTTAACTGTGAGTACAAGCTCAGGGAGTTCCTTTGCCCTGGTAGTTTGGACTTGATCTCTGGAATTTTACTGTGTGCTGTTATTTTGATTGTGTCCAGAGAAAGCTGATGTGGGTAAATGCTGAATTATTGTATGCTGTGTTGTGTTGAGAAAAGTGGGCACTTTGAGAGATATGCCCTTTCCCAGTGATTTTGTGTGGTTCTTCCCCCGCATTGTGGTAATTTGATTCTCGGATTGTATAGTGGTGTTTGTGGAGATTTTAGGATTTTGTTTGCAACAAGTGTAGCATTTTACACAGAAGAACTATGGTATGGTGATTTATGTTTAACTGTGGTAAAGCAAATTAAAGGAATTCCAAGAATTCCCTACAGCAATTCAAGCCCTGGCTCTAGTCAATTTGAGATAAGGGGTGTGTGTGTCTGTGTTTGTAGGCATATCAGAGTTTTTGCTGTAACAAGCACAGCCTTTTGCAAGGCAGTAAAGTGAGTGTCAGTAGAAACAATGCTTTAATTAGATTGTGCAAGAAGAGAACTAAAAAAGACTGAGATTTTGTAAAACTGAGTTTAGATAGAAGAGATGAATGAGCTTATGGGACCTCGGTGGGTAATTAAGTAAGTTTGGACTGAGAACAACCCGCCATAGAGGTTAAGTGATAAACGCCGAAGTGATAAACGGAATAGCCTGCAGGCAATTCCTGGGAGTTTTTAGTGCATTGAGAGGCTGGCACCTTATGTGCAATGTAGAGTTTGTGAGAGGCACTAGTATTACTGTTCTGTGTCTTAAGTGTAAATTAAAGGTTCCTGATCAAGCCAATTCAGAACCTGAGATCTTAAAGCTTATGTGTACAGAATCACATCTGATACCCCCCACCTGGAGGTCTGTGTGTGATGAAAAACTGAGAAAAGACACTGCGAGGCTTGGGTGGAAACAAGATAGTATAAAGAGAAGGTGATAATGAGAACTAATCAGAGTAAAGAGGATCCTGAACTAGCCCTTTTTGGGAGAGGCTCACTGGGAGAAGGCTGCCAGTTAAGGTGGCTCAGAAAATAAAAAGATTTATAATACCTTATTGCAGTTAATGCTGTTTTAAAATGGGTAGCTAAATGGGATAAGGTTCCGTATGCTGATGTGTTTTTTGCTTTAAGAAATCACCCAGAATGGCAGAGTAACTGTGGATTCAGAGCTCCCTCTGATCTACTAGTGTAGCTCTTGAGAAAAAAAAAAAAACAAAGCAAAGAGAAGGCAAATCAAACGTGTTGTTCAGCATGCAGCATAAGATAGCAATGTATGAAGTCAGACAAAGATTATCATGCTGAAACACGAAGCGATTACAATTCGCAAAATGAGTATATATGATTTGTTAAAGGCTCCTCCTTAAGTAAGAAAAGAAGGATAAGAATGTAGCCTTCTGATACAAGGCTGGCGACCTGGTTCGGAGGAGCAGCATGGCGACCCACTCTCCAGGGTCGCTCGGGCCTATGAAACACGCAGACACCAATGTGGTGGACGGTCAAAAGGCCTTTATTATCTCTTCTCGTGGGGTTTATAATCTAGGGGTTTTCTACGTCATAAGGGGTCTGTCTTTACCATCTATGGTTAGTAAGGGGTGGAAAGTTACTGAGTGTGGAATGGAAAGTTACCAGCATCTGGTTTAGGGGGCTGCATTCCTATGTTAATTTTCTTATCTAAGGGAACAGGGGCCCTGCCTTCCCGTAACATCGCGAAATCTTCCGAACGCCTGACCCTATCTACCACATAAGGAAGATCTCCCCAAAAGGGAAGAGGACTCAGGCTCCGAAGATATACCCATTTGCACCCATCCCCCTCCTAGCAGTCTAATTTCATCCAGAACTAGGAGGTAACAGACCCCTCTGCGAGAGGCAGCGAGACCAGAAGAAAAGAAAGGGGTGGAATTTTAGTTATACAGGGGCCATATATTCAGTTTTACATAAAGCTTTAGTACCTGTGGAGAATGTTTATGTTGTAGTGTGGAGAACAACTGGCCAGTCTGAGAAGGCATACTTTTGCAAACTTTTAAAGTAACATACTTAGAAGCTTTTGCATATGCCCAATTCGCTAAACATTCTTAAATGGGGAGGTTACTCTGGAGGCAAATGATATAAAGATGTTAAGCTTAACATTAACAGCCATTGAAATTAAGAAAGACATTAGTAAAGAGATATTAGAATAAGTTAATAAGTATTTTCGGGGGTATGGGCCTCTTCTGTATCAAGGAGGGTGAAAAATGCCCCCCCCCATAGTAATCAAGCTTAAGGAAGGAACACAACCAGTGAGAATTGAGCAGTACCCCCTCAAAAAGAAGATAGGGAAGAAATCAGTCGAATAATTGATAGTACTGGATTGAGAGCTGTCAATAAGATAACAAAGAATTTATACCCCGTGGTAGCAAATCCATATACTTTACTAACTTGTTTAACACCTGAGCTAACCTGGTTTACTGTTTTAGACCTGAGAGATGCCTTCTTTTGCCTCCCCAGCCAGAAAATGTCTGCATTCGAATGGGAAAGTCCTAAAAGTGGTGCAAAACCCAGCTCACATGGTCCAGATTGCCTCAGGGCTTCAAAATTCCCCCACTCTGTTTGGGGAACAACTTGCAAAGACCCAGAGTTCTGGGATGCTCCACAGGAAGAAGGAAGGCTATTGCAGTATGTGGATGACCTTCTAGTGGCCACTCGGACGAAGGAAGCAAGTGTAGCCTGGACAGTAAGCCTTTCAAATTTCCTAAGACTCCAAGAATACAGAGTATCAAAGAAAAAGGCACAGGTAGTGAAACAGAAAGTTACCTACCTAGGGTACGAGGTGAGTGCTGGGCAACAGACTTTAGGGCAGGCTCGCAAAGAAGCTATATGCCAAACCCCAAAACCCCAAACGAGAAAGGAACTCCAAACCTTCTTAGGCATGGCAGGGTGGTGCCGGCTGTAGGTTTATAATTATGGACTGCTCGTCAGACCCCTCTCTGCTCTTATTGCCGATGGAAGCAGAGATCTCCAGTAGACAAAAGAAGCCACACGGGCCTTTCACCAGCTAAAGGATGCTCTCATGTTGGCTCCAGCTTTGAGACTTCCAGATGTAAGTAAACCATTCTTTCTATTTTCCCATGAAAGACAGGGAATTGCCCTGGGAATACTAGCTCAAGACTTGAGTCCATACTGGAGGGCAGTTGCTTACTTCTCCAAGCAACTAGCACTAGTGAAGGAGGAGTACTAGAAAACACACTGGGGCCTAACTACTTAAAAGCTTTTATAAAGTGTAGCTCCTTTCCCAGAATGACCAAGGCTGCCAGTGATACAGAGTATATCGAAATGAAGTGCTGACTTTTAAGCAGTAGTTTCCACAGGCTTTCTAGTACGCATATCTGATTGAAAGGATCGTTGCTAAGAATTTATATGCCACTATTACTCAGGTGACCCGACAGTGAGATCCTTGCCTCCAGACTAACCCCAAAAATACCCTCAGGCTGAAACTCAGTCAGATTGGGAGAGGCCATGGGCCTGGACAGCAGTGGCAAATTGACTTTTCAGAACTCCCAAGGAAAGGGGGGTATCTGTATTTATTGGTATTGACACATACATTTTCAGGGTGGCCAGAAGCATTCCCCACCAGAACTGTCAAAGCTTGAGAGGTGACCAGAGTATTACTACAAGAAATAATACCACACTTCGGAGTTTCAGCCACAATATCCTCAGATATAAGATCACATTTCATTTCCAAAATAGTGCAACAAATTAGTAGCCATCTGGGCATAGATTGGGAACTTCACACTCCATACCGGCCCCAATCAAGCAGCCAGGTAGAGAAAATGAATCATTTGATTAATCAGCAGATTGTAAGACTTGATCAGGAAGTTAATCTACCCTGGCCCCAAGCTCTTCCAGTGGCACTATTGTGAATTTGAACTAAACCTCGGGCTAAAGAAAGGCTGAGTCTCTTTGAAATGCTTTTTGGAAGACCATATAAAATACAAAAGGCAATGTCCACCCACACTGGGGAGGTAACACTGGCCACCTACATGGTGGCTTTAAGCAAACAGCTCAGAGAAATTGAGAAACACGTGGTTGGAACTCGGAGCAGGGAGTTAGATGGACCAGTACATAACATACAACCTGGAGATTATGTATATGTTAAGCCTCTTGCAGAAAAGACTTTAGAACCACAGTGGGAGGGACCACTGCAAGGGCTTCTCACCGCCTTCATTGCAATCAAGATCAAAAGCAAAATGCCTGGATCCATCACTCTCAAGCGAAGAAGGCCCCAGAAGCCCCTTGGAGAGTGACATCAAGAGACAATGAACTGAGACTAAAACTTACTCAGGTAAAATGAGTATATTGCGGCCAGGATTAGTTTGTAATTTCATTTACAGAATTGTTTTGTATATAATTATAACTAGAGTCTTAGAATTAGAGAGTACCTCTATTCAAAGCGATGCTGAATGGCCTTGGTCCCAGGCTTTTAATCAGTATACTGGATCCATGAGAGAACTTTCTGAGATAACAGTTTGAAACCTATCCACTGTAGTAATTCATGAAGATCAAGTATATGAAGAACAGGAGTGGCAAGAACGAGAACTGTGGAAACGTGATGAGTTGCTAATGCAAACCAGCATCTCAAAAATCCAACCAGCCTGCTCCTCTTTCCTAAGAACATCCTTTGAGAGCTAGACAACGTAGTTACAAAAATAGGTATATCTCAAGAGCAGTATAAGAAAATATCTAACTGAGATATTAAAGAAAAGATTGAGAGTTTTAAATAGAATTGATTCAGAAATACTGATGAATAAGCTGGCCACTGCAGCAGGTAACCTAGCAAAATTGAAGCAGCCTTTACAGTCATCTCTATTGGCATTAAGAACTAGCCAGGGGCAGATTTCAAAAGTACTGTCAAAGTGAGAAAAGGCCAGGGACCAAGACCACAAGTTAATAGTAGAAGCACTTAGTACAGTTCAAGATAATGTGTCTTTAGCTTTCAGTTGTTACAAGCACAGTTATAGATGCAAGCAACAGCAGCTCTGATCATATGGGAAAGGGGTGAAGGTAATTTTCCAGCTGAAATTCTGAAAGTTGTCTAGAATAATGCAATTGATTTTGAAAAGAAGTTTCAATCCTAGTGGACTATGGTGAATTTCACCTATGATCCTGCTTCTAATGTGGCCACTGCCTTTGTGCTTACCATACGTAATGCCACTGTTTATGTTATCCATCCCATCATTGCCCTAAGATTAAACCATGAAAAAACAATACTCTGTCCTTCAGAACATAGAGTGTGGGCACGAAAAGATGAATGAAAAGTGGCAGACAGTAAACTTAGAATCCTGCATTACTAGAGAACAGATGGGATTCATTTGTGAAAGCAATACTATTAATGCCCAAGATGTGTGCCTAGACACTGAACAGAGTATTTGC
This sequence comes from Zonotrichia leucophrys gambelii, assembly GCF_028769735.1. Lineage (NCBI taxonomy): Eukaryota > Metazoa > Chordata > Aves > Passeriformes > Passerellidae > Zonotrichia > Zonotrichia leucophrys. The sequence continues at coordinate 2,716,005 of NC_088199.1, read as the reverse complement.
CACTTTGAAATTCATCCAGTCACTGACCAGAAAACTGTGCTCGTATATACTGGAAAAGAGTGTGTGTGCCTGAGAACTGCTTGTGCTGCTGTAAAAATTGATAGCAATGATGTTATTTTGTCTAGCAGAAATAATTCTAATTTCTGTTATTGCAATTTTGTTAAAATTATCGGGTGTGATTTTTCGTACTTTGCCCCAGTGACATCCCACCAGTTGATTAAAATCTGTTACACAATGTATCACAGACTATCACCTACTTCTATTAAGATGGACCTTACATTAGTAAAACAATTATTAAGCACCAAGACCTACTGAAGATCTTGAAGAACAAACCCAAGAAAGCAGAGAGAAAACCCTAATTACTGTCCAACACGATACAAAAGAAATAACCAGAATTCTGCAAAGAATAAAACAAAATGAAGATCATCACTGGTAAGATGTGATCTTCTAGTAGTCACCAACTGCAAATGGAATCTTTAATAAGGTGTGTCATCCTATTGTAGTTTTGTTAATATTAGTAAGAATAAGTTTAAGATTATCCATTATATTGCTAATTTAGAATTAGAGAATACTATAGGGAGTAGCTGTGTTAACCTCCTTATCAAACATACTGTCCTGGGGTGACATTATGATGCTTGTATCCCCATTCATCTGTTCTGTGCCTTTAAGACCGGCACTGAAGAGTGGAAGTTTTGTTTGGGTTTCTCTTATCAGGACACAGAGACAAGCGGTACATAAGGCTGTTTTTTTTCACTTCCAGCTTCGGCTTGCTGCTTTTGCTTGCTGCTTTTGCCTGCTCTCTTTTTCTGCTCTTGCTTCTGCTCTGCTTTCTGCCTCTGCTTATTAGCTAATTCTAGCTAAAGAGTCCACATTGCTTCCTGGACTGTTTCTCCTCTCCTGTTCCTGTGACCATCTCGAACCTGCTCCGGACTGGGACCCGAGAACACCAAGGGTTCGGCTGCAGCGGCTGGCCCAGTGCCAGAGGGACTGAGAACAGAGCAACTACCCCCGAAAGAGACTTTCTGATTTTGCCATCTTTCTCAAAGCGGTGTCATCAGGTATTGTTCATTTTGTGTGCTGGGGGGTGCGGGGACAGTCAAATAAACAGGTTCTTTCCACCTCTCTCCAAGGAATTTTTTCCCGAACCGGTTGGGGGGAGGGGCCGTGTGGGTTTTGCTTTCTGGAGGGGCCCTCCTTTGCAGATTCTTTAACAAATTTGCCCTAAACCAGCACAAATTTTTGGCGCCCAACGTGGGGCGAGAGAGAGTGTGGAAAAACCCTGTTTTGACTGCATTTTGGCTGCTATTACTCTGTGTTCGTTTAAATCAGCTAATAGCCATGCTTTGTGGATTCATAATGTCTGTTGGGGTGAAGGTTTGCATGCATTTCTGGTCCCTAGGGTTTTTTGAGATTTTAATACCTCTCTGGTCCCTAGGCTTATTTTCGTATCCAGAAATAGCTTTAGTATTGCCCCTAATACGTAGTTTTTACATCAGAGGGGCTGTGACCAGAATAGCTATCCTGCTGGGTTTGGTGGCAATAATGTGCAAGAAGTTTATAAACATGCTGGGGTCTGCTCCAGGTATGAATGGTTCATGGCTATGGTTATGCATCCAGTTTGTTGCTGGAGGAGCAGGAGGGAATGAGGTTTTTCAGCCTCTGCTTTCCTCCTTCTCCTATGAATCAGTTGCATCACTAGTGAAGGATGTTCAGTTTCCCCTCAATGTTAAAGAAACCATCTTCCTGGTATTCAATCTGGTAACCTTCCTCTATACAGCCTGCTGCTTCTCTAGAATGAGGGCTGAGATTTCTAGATGGGCTGATGAGACCCCTGACTCAGGAGTAAACCCTGGTGTGGAAAATCCTAAGTGGTGTGGGAAATGGGAGGATATGGGCCAAATCCTGAAGGAATTCTCTGACCCTATAGTCTGGGATTTTCCCCATGAACAAATTCAGAACCCAGCTGAGGTGGGGAAATATCTGAAAGAGAAGTACCAGGATGAGCCTAAGGAGAGGAAGGTCGTTGCAGTGAGCTGGGCCCTGGCATATGCTTATCGCACACTGCTAGATACTCTAGGGCAGCAGACAGAGGCAGGGGGGCAGGGAGATAAATCAGCAACTGTCCCGGTGACTCAGGCTGTAGCTAACACTCCAGGCTCGAAGCCAGCAGCTGAACCAATGGCTGTTGCTACCAGCACTAGAAGTGGGAAATGCACAGCCAAGACCAATCGACCAGTGGACGATGATGATGATGATGATGCAGGAGAAGGAACCTCAGTGCCTCCTGACGTAAAGTCAGGAGTCAAAGCAGCAGGTGCAAGATCAGATGCCAATATTGAGTCCTTCTCCCTGAAGGACCTTCGTGGCCTATGGAAGGATTACACTCGAAGGTCTGATGAATCCATAATTAGTTGGCTGGTCCGTCTCTGGGATGCTGCAGGCGAGGCTATCGTTTTGGATGGCACTGAAGCCAGGCATTTGGGATCCCTGTCACAGGATCCTGTCATAGACCAAGGAATGATGAGGGGGGCTAACTCTCACAGCCTCTGGGAACGGGTCCTAAGAAGTGTGGCAGAAAGATACCTGTGTGCAGACGATCTCTATATGCAGCAGACTCAGTGGAAGACAATAGAGCAAGGGATCCAACGCCTGAGAGAAATGGCCGTGGCCGAGATTATCTTCTCAGATGATGTAACAACTAGGAACCCAGACTTAGTACCATGCACGTCTGTGATGTGGCGAAAACTCGTACGACTCGGGCCACAAGAATATGCCTCTGCCTTAGCCATCATGAAGAGGGATGAGAGGGATGAGACTGTGCTTGACATGGCAAGGAAGCTCTGAGCATATGCAGATGCTGTGCATGGCCCGACACATGCCAGAATCGCAGCGGTAGAAACACGTCTGCAGAACTTAGAGGATAAGATAGAGGAGAACCATAAGAAGCTTAGAGAGGAGGTTAAAGAAGACCTTCTCCAAATTTCAGCAGTACAGATCCGAGGTTCCGGTATCCAAGGCAGACATTTCCCAGATGGTGAGAGAAGATACACCCCACGAGCTGAGCTGTGGTTTTACCTGCGTGATTGTGGGGAAAACATGAGAAGGTGGGATAGGAAACCTACCGCTGTTCTGGCACGACGGGTGCGTGAACTGAAGGAAGCCACCAGGAGGAAAGCAGCTCCAGTTGCCCGTAGCCGAACGGCCAGGTATGATGATGATGACATGTCTGATCCCCTCGAAGGAACATCCAAAACATACACCCAGGGAAAGAATGATAACCAGGCTTAGAGGGGCCCTGCCTCTAGCCAGGTAGAGGCCAGGGAAAATCGTGTCTTCTGGTCTGTGTGGATTCGTTGGCCTGGCACATCGGAACCACAAGAGTATAAAGCTTTGGTCGATACTGGTGCGCAGTGCACGTTAATCCCATCAAGACATGTGGGGACAGAGTCTGTTTCTATTGCTGGTGTGACAGGGGGATGCCAGGATTTCACTTTGGTGGAAGCTGATGTGAGCCTAACGGGAAATGAGTGGAAGAAGCATCCTATTGTGACTGGCCCAGAGGCCCCATGTATTTTGGGCATAGACTACCTTCGAAGTGGGTACTTCAAAGACCCAAAAGGACTCAGATGGGCATTTGGAATAGCTGCTGTAGAGACAGAGGGCATCCAGCAATTGAACACCTTGCCTGGGTTGTCTGACAATCCATCTGCAGTAGGATGCCTGACGGGAGAAGAGCAACGAGTGCCAATTGCCACTTCCATAGTGCGTCGACGGCAGTATAGGACCACTCGAGATGCTGTGATCCCCATCCATAAGATGATCCGAGAGCTGGAGAGCCAAGGGGTGGTCAGCAAGACCCACTCACCCTTCAACAGCCCCATTTGGACTGTATGAAAATCTGAAGAAGAATGGAGATTGACAGTGGACTATCATGCATTGAATGAAGTGACTCCACCACTGAGTGCTGCCGTGCCAGACATATTAGAGCTCCAGTATGAGCTTGAGTCCAAGGCAGCAAGGTGGTATGCCACTATAGACATAGCCAATGCATTTTTCTCCATTCCTCTGGCAGCAGAATGCAGGCCTCAGTTTGCCTTCACATGGAGGGGAGTGCAGTACACCTGGAACCGATTGCCCCAGGGGTGGAAGCACAGCCCCACCATCTGCCATGGACTGATCCAGGCTGCACTGGAAAAGGGTGAGGCTCCAGAACATCTGCAGTATATTGATGACATCATTGTGTGGGGGAACACAGCTGCGGAAGTGTTCGAGAAAGGGAAGGAAATTATCCAGATCCTCCTGGGAGCTGGTTTCGCCATTAAAAAGAGCAAAGTAAAGGGACCAGCTCGTGAGATTCAATTCCTGGGAGTGAAGTGGCAAGATGGACGGCGTCAGATTCCTACAGATGTCATCAACAAGATCACAGCAATGTCTCCACCCACCAACAAGAAAGAGACACAAGCATTCTTGGGTGCAATAGGTTTTTGGAGGATGCATATTCCTGAGTACAGTCAGATCGTGAGCCCTCTCTACCTGGTCACCCGCAAGAAGAACAATTTCCAGTGGGGCCCTGAGCAGCAACAGGCCTTTGTCCAGATCAAGCAGGAGATTGCTCATGCAGTAGCCCTTGGCCCAGTCAGGACAGGACCAGAGGTGAAGAATGTGCTCTACTCTGCAGCCGGGAACCATGGCTTGTCCTGGAGCCTTTGGCAGAAGGTGCCTGAGGAGACTCGGGGTCGACCACTGGGATTTTGGAGTCAAAGCTACAGAGGGTCTGAAGCCAACTATACTCCAACAGAGAAAGAAATCCTGGCTGCCTATGAAGGAGTCCAGGCTGCTTCGGAGGTAATAGGCACTGAAGCACAACTCCTCCTGGCACCCCGACTACCGGTGCTGGGGTGGATGTTCAAAGGCAAGGTTCCTTCCACTCACCATGCCACCAGTGCTACATGGAGCAAGTGGATTGCTCTCATCACTCAGCGCGCCCATATAGGTAAACTGAATCGCCCTGGGATTTTGGAGGTCATTACAAATTGGCCCGAAGGTGAGAATTTTGGTGTCACAGATGAAGAGGAACAAGAACCAGTGACACGTGCTGAAGAGGCTCCTCCCTATAACCAACTGCCCCCAGAGGAAACACGCTACGCTCTTTTCACTGATGGTTCCTGTCGCATTGTAGGGATGAACCGGAATTGGAAAGCAGCCATAGGGAACCCCACACGACAGGTTGCACAAGCTACCAAAGGAGAAGGTGGATCAAGCCAACTTGTGGAACTCAAAGCTGTTCAAATGGCCCTGGACATTGCTGAGAGAGAGAAGTGGCCAAAGCTCTACCTCTACACTGATTCATGGATGGTAGCCAATGCTCTGTGGGGATGACTGGAGAGATGGAAAAAGGCTAACTGGCAACGTAGAGGGAAACCGATTTGGACTGCTGATGAGTGGAAAGACATTGCTACCAGGGTAGGGAAACTGCCTGTGAAAGTCCGCCATGTAGATGCCCATGTACCCAAGAGTAGGGCCAATGAGGAGCACCAAAACAATGAGCAGGTAGACCAAGCTGCAAAGATAGGGGTGTCCAAAATAGACCTAGATTGGGAACATAAGGGAGACTTATTCCTAGCTCGATGGGCCCATAATGCCTCAGGCCACCAGGGCAGAGATGCCACCTCTAAGTGGGCACGAGACTGAGGGGTGGATTTAACCATGGACAGTATTTCTCAGGTTATCCATGACTGTGAGACATGTGCTGCCATCAAGCAGGCCAAGCGAGTGAAGCCCCTCTGGTACGTTGGGCGGTGGTCCAAGTACAAGTATGGGGAGGCCTGGCAGATTGACTACATCACACTGCCTCAGACACGCCAGGGCAAGCGCTACGTGCTGACCATGGTGGAGGCCACCACTGTATGGTTGGAAAGCTACCCTGTGTCTCATGCTACAGCCCGGAACACCATCCTCGGCCTGGAAAAGCAAGTTCTGTGGAGACATGGCACCCCTGAGAGGATCGAGTCAGACAATGGGACTCATTTCAAGAACAGCCTTATCAACACCTGGGCTAGGGAACATGGCATTGAGTGGGTGTACCATATTCCCTACCATGCACCAGCTGCAGGGAAAGTGGAGAGGTACAATGGACTACTAAAAACCCAGTTGAAAGCTTTGGGTGGGGGATCTTTCAAGAATTGGGAGCAGCATCTGGCAAAAGCCACCTGGTTAGTTAACACCCGAGGTTCCACCAACCGAGCAGGTCCTGCCCAGTCTGAGTCCCTGAATGTAATAGAAGGGGACAAAGTCCCAGTGGTACATATCAGAGGTTTGTTAGGGAAGACTGTGTGGATCAATACTGCCTCGAGTACAGACAAACCCTTTCGTGGGGTTGTCTTTGCTCAGGGACCAGGTTGCACGTGGTGGATAATGCAAAGAGATGGAACAACACGATGTGTACCTCAGGGAGATCTGATTGTGGGGTAAGAATGATGTGCAATATCACTGTTCATTGGATGTTACTGCCATTGTCTGTACATTAAACCATACAGACATGAGATAGAAGGAAATGTGTAAGAGTTGAAGGTCTGGGCAAGTGGAAGATGGAGAAGGAAATGTGTAAGTGTCGAAGGTCTGAGCAAGTGATAGATGGAGCTTTAAGTGACTAAAGTGAAAAGGGGGAATCCTGCAGCTCTGTAATATAGGGCCTGGATTCAGTGGTCCAGTGTGGGGATGTGATGAAGGCATGATGGGTATTGCTTGTAATTTTGGGGGAACAGATAGAAATTTTGTATGAATAATGCATGATGTGTTGTAGTATGTTGATGATATGGGGATAAGGGGTGGAATGTCCTGGGGTGACGTTATGATGCTTGTATATCCCCATTCATCTGTTCTGTGCCTTTAAGACCGGCACTGAAGAGTGGAAGTTTTGTTTGGGTTTCTCTTATCAGGACACAGAGACAAGCGGTACACAGAGCTGTTTTTTTTTACTTCCAGCTTCGGCTTGCTGCTTTTGCTTGCTCTCTTTTTCTGCTCTTGCTTCTGCTCTGCTTTCTGCCTCTGCTTATTAGCTAATTTTAGCTAAACAGTCCACATTGCTTCCTGGACTGTTTCTCCTCTCCTGTTCCTGTGACCATCTCGAACCTGCTCCGGACTGGGACCCGAGAACACCGAAGGTTTGGCTGCAGCAGCTGGCCCAGCGCCGGAGGGACTGAGAACAGAGCAACCACCCCCCCCGAAAGAGACTTTCTGATTTTGCCATCTTTCTCAGAGCGGTGTCATCGGGTATTGTTCATTTTGTGTGCTGGGGGGTGCGGGGCCAGTCAAATAAACAGGTTCTTTCCACCTGTCTCTGAGGAATTTTTTCCCCGAACCGGTTGGGGGGAGGGGCCGTGTGGGTTTTGCTTTCTGGAGGGGCCCTCCTTTGCAGATTCTTTAACAAATTTGCCCTAAACCAGCACACATACATAGAAAAGCACTAAAGTACACTTATTGTCATAAGAATTTGCATGAAGAATTTACTTCTTCCTTTTAGGAAAGGGGGAATGAGGCAGAGTAAAAATTTTCTAAGTTAGAAATCCATTTTCATTTAGGTGGAATCTACATCTTTAAGAATGTAGCTTGCTGTGTAGGCTGACTGCAAAAGCCTAAGCTCAGAGAAACTGCTTCAGTGAAGGACAGAGATAAGGAGGGGGGAGACAGAGAGAGACAGAGTGACTGCTGTGAGAGCAGGTCAACCTGACCTAGGAATTCTTTCTAATAAAGAAGAACTACCGGCAAATGTCACGTGAAATTCGTAAAAATGAATATGTATGATCCTATTGTGAAATTGTATGCATATGTATTTGAGAGGAGGATAAAAAAGGACCTGAATTTCCCAGAGGTATGCATGTCATTTTAGGAGAACGATTCCCACATGCGTCCAGTGCTGTAATAAACATACTGTCTTTGCAACTTTTACAAAAGTTGTGAAGTTTTGTTTATCTCTGCAAAACATTGCTTTTAAGAGTTAATCCTTTGTTAGCAAGCCATGCTTTCAAGAAGAAAGCATCTGAATGTCCATAATTCTTTGCTTTTATTGTCCTTTATTGTCCTAACTCTGGTTGTCCAAATTCTTATTGCTCTAAATTATATTACTATTTTTATAACCATTTTAATTACAATTAAACTTTTTTAAATTTTAAAACAAGTGATTGATATTTTTCTCACCTTGAACACTTCCCAATGATGGGGCATCCACAGCTTCTCTGGGCAACCTGTTCTAGTGCCTCACCACCCTCACAGTAAAGAATTTCTTCCTAATAGCTAATCTAAAGTGCCCTCTTACAGTTATAAAAAAGGGTTTTTTTACTTTTTAGACAGTTAATGAATTAGAAGAAACCATGAACTGGACCAAGACTGTCCGGTTTTCGGCTGTTTGGATGGCCTGGAAAGGCCCGGGGTGGCCTTGGGGCAGCCCGTGTTTCAAAGGACGAGAAGAGGCTTCAGTTCTTTTCTCGGTCTCGGTGTTTATTAATTGTTTATCTAAAAGATTTTCTCTCGGCCCGACAGAGCTCTGCTCAGCAGCCAGCCATGAGCACAATCCCCTCCCCTCCGGGCAGTCACCTATCTTTATACACAAAGTTACGTGTACAATATTTATCATTTTTCCCCAATACCTTTCACCCTTATTGACCAGTGCACTTTTAGTAATGACCAATCCTAAAGTGCCACCATCACCACAGAAGATGGAGGAGAAGAAGAAGAAGGACAGGACACGCCCCAATTCCTCCATCTTACTTCTCTAAACCCCCCTGTACAGAAATCCTAAACCCTGTGTTTCACTCTCTAATTAACTAATCCCTTCACCATTCACTCCGGTGAAATCCTCCTATCCTCATACAAGTGTCGTCTCCTGTGTAGGATCAAAGTCCAGCCACCAGACACTTCTGGCAACATTCCAGGACTCCCAAGCCCCCCAAGGGTGGTCTCGGTGACTCGGCACCTCAGTCCTGAGGTGCTGAGATCCCACACAAGACCTCCACATGTGCATTAAGAATCTTTTAATATAAGCATGACTGACCAATCACCTCTTTCTGTATCATTCTTTCTTTGCTACCTTTTTGTATAAAAGACTGTGCTTGTTTCCTAGAGGGCATGCCAGTTGTGTTAGATGCCTGGCACCCTATTTTGCAGAATGGTAATAAAATCAAATGTCTCAACTCAGTGTATTTGTTGTCTCTTGCACACTGGGTAAAAGTGAGACAGGGGGTTGGAAATTTAACTCAGGGTAGAAATCAATTTTGGATTTAGCTGGAGTCTGCTTGTTTAGTCTGTTAACTTGTGTGCTCACAAAAAAGCCTGCAGAAAGAATAAAGGAGTTTCAAGGCTACTTAGAAAGGAATGCAAGCATCCAAGCTGAAGAGAGATAAGAAGAGGCCCCCCCCACCTCCCCACTCCTCCGCCATCCTTGGTGCTGAAGCAAACTGAAAAACTGAATCTGGGTTACAAACACCACATTAAAACTACGTGACTGAAGAACTGCTCATAGCAGGCTCATAAAATTTATAAGACAGTCTAATACATATGCATATGTCTTTTATGCATATGCAACAGATTAGGGGATAAAATAGACTTGGGAATTTTCGGGGGTGCGCATGTCCTTGGGGAGCATGCGTCCAGTGCTGAAATAAATCACACCGGCTTTACAACTTTTACAAGTTGTGGAGCTTTTTCTGCAAATCAAAAAGAACCTTGTTTTAGGGACAACAGTGGGTTAACTTTGGCTGGACTCTGGACTCCAGGTGCCCACCTGTTGTGGTGCATTTCCTCGCCCTGCCCCCCCCCCCCATCATCTTTCCCAGGGCTCTCTGTGATCTGAGAAATGCACCTGGGCTGAGCTCTTCTTGAGCTTATCAGAAACACTGTCTGCTCCCAGGAACTGCTGATGTCCTGTTTTCTTTATGAACAGCCTTGGAAACTCTTTTTCTTGCCTGAATGGCATAACATCCCTGTTCTCACACTTTCAAAGAAAGTGCTGACCCAAACTGTGGCCAGGATGAAACTTTGCTATGACTAAAGCTCACTCTTTTGCGACCCTATAAACAGCGGTCCAAAATGACGCTCTTTTAGCTCTTCTGGTCTGCAGGGGGCTGCAACCAGCAACCTCCTTCTGAGTGGGATGCCTCTCAGAGCCAGTAAACTCTCAAGTTTGCTGTACTCAGAAGAACATGAAATGACAACAAATCCTGAGCTGATACTCTCACTCCTCAAGGCCCAACCCTTCACCTGTTGGGGAGATACAAAGGCATACAGAGTATTTTACTTACCTTAAAGGGAAATTTTTCACGGGTACCTTGCTTGCACTAAGTCTTTATCTCTGTGCACATATGCTATAGCAAATTTGGGAGAAATCCTGCTTTCTTAGATGTTTAATTACCTAGGATATCTAAGTAAGTTAGGCCTGTGTCCTGGGGTGACTGAATGCTCCAGTATCCCCATCATTGTATTTTTCCTGCTCAGAAATGGGTCCTGTAGCTGTAAGCTAGGCCCAGAGAGACAGAGAGACTGAAGGCGGGGGGGGGGGGGTACAAATAAGGTCATGTTCTGAGTTTGCATTCATGATTGGACTTTTGCCCTCAGATACCCCTATACCTGCCTGTGTTTGCCATGCCCACGGGTCTTTGGATCTTGCCTGATGTACTTAAGTACTTTGCAGTTTCCACATTTATTATTTTTGTAATTAAAGTTTTTATTTTCTGGGCAGAACCATTGTTCCCATCCCTCATTTCACCAGCTCCCTCTGGCCAAGTGAAATAAAGGGGGCACAACAAGCTCCAGACTGATAAGCTGAGGTCAGAAGTTGTTTATTTTAAACTGTTTGGCTATTGTTTGGTCTGGGAACACCAGGACTATTACAGGATGTAAAGCAGGGCGTGCACACCTGGCAGCATGAAAAATGTCTACATAATATTGGCTTTTGCATTTATGTATTAGCCTATGCACGTTGTTAGTGATTATAAGTATTTAAAAATAGTATCAATTATAACTCTTTTTAGCTGCTTGTTAATACAATATAATATTGTATTTGCGGGGTGCCCCATGGCAGGAAGGAATGATGAATCTGAATCCATGTTCTTAGAAGGCTAATTTATTATTTTATGATATTATATTATAGTATATTATATTATAGCATACTAAACTAAACTATACTAAAGAATACAGAAAGGATACTTACAGAAGGCTAAAAAGATAATAATGAAAACTCCTGACTCTTTTCAGAGTCCCAACACAGCTTGGCAGTGATTGGCCAATAAGTCAAAACAATTCACATGAAACCAATGAAACAATCACCAACTGGATAAACAATCTCCAAACACATTCCACATGTGAGCACAACACAGGAGAAGCAAATGAGATAAGAATTTGTTTCCCTTTTTCTCTGAGGCTTCTCAGCTTCCCAGGAGAAAATCCTGGGTAAAGAGATTTTTCAGAAAATATGACGGCGACGATATAATCTATCAGCTTGAGTATGCACTGTGTTGCACATAGAAATAGTAGTGTAATTAGTATAATATCTATGTGTCACTTATGGAAATAATAGTGTGATGAATGTACTGTGTTATAGACCTTAGCAAAACATGAGATATAAAAAAAAATGAAAAGGGTTTTGTGTACCTAAAAACAGTGTAAGGTCATCCACTGACCAACCTATCCAAGTGATAAGATAACCATGACACAAACCAGAGCACCGGAGGACAGTTCAAGAATACCATGTTAAATTTAAGGAGGATATACTAAATCCTTATCAGAGGATGTGAAACAGCAGGATGGAGACACAAGAAGAAATGAAATATATTGACCTGACACACAGGATGTCATGAAGATAAGCTGGAGTGTGAAGTCAAACAAAGGAGTTCCCAAAGCATCAGAGAGTTTGCAAGAACATTTGAATAATGCATGAAACACATGAATATGCATGTATCTCAGCATGTAACAGTATAAAGGTAACATATTGTCTGTGTACACTTGTGTGTTCTTTGGTTGTTGGCCAGGAGCACACCAGTGCACGAAATATTGTCCTTTTTTATATTATTACTATAATATAAATATAAATATAAATATAAATATAAATATAAATATAAATATAAATATAATTGTAATTAAATACCAATATTGTCAGATGGGACGTGCCTGGGCTCGTCTGGCTCTTGCTGCTTGACCAGAGGCGGCAGCTGAGGTGGTTTCACCTCAGAGACACCTTTGGCTGGCTGGATGCTGCAGCTGGACGCTTGGGTAGAAGTCCAGGCAAGCAGGAGCTCAGGTTTACCTCTGGCGGAAAGGCTTTAGGCGAGGTGAAAGAAAGGAGTCGGTTTCTGCCAGAGAATTTCGATCCAGAGCTTTATTCCAGGCACGCAGGCCTCTGAATCCAGCAGCAGCTCCAACAGAACCACGAAACGTGTGGTTGCAGTGTCTTTTAACCCCAGGGAGAGGGGCAGGGCAGGGGTAGGGATCCCACCAACCAGGTAGGGGGGGGGAAGTCTCAGGGGACAAATGACACCTGGATGGCCCAATGTCCCCAGGGCTGAGAGGCATCTTTTGAACTTTGCCAATCACACGATGCCCTTGCTGGAATGCCAAGATTGATGGACAGCTCTCAGCAAGGGGGCAAGGGAGGGGAAAGGAGAGGGTATTGGCACATCTGGGGAAAGAACCGGGATGACTGAAACAGGCTATTATATCACACTGCAACATATATATATATATATTTTTTTTTTTTTTTTTTTAATCTTTAAGTGGTGAATTCTGTTCTTCACAATTTGGAGGTTAAACCCATATATACCTCAAGCCTCTGTGGCTCCAGGGGTCCTGGTCAGGAGGTGCCCCGCTTAAAATTACAACAGCCTGCCCAAGCTTTTCCTGCTGCTACAAGAGAGCGCAGGTTAACTCTAGGTTGGTAGGATAAAAAGGACAAAAAGAGAAAAGGGAGCAAAAACTCCCTAAGAAACCGTGGCAACTAATAAACCAGTGCACGAATGTTAAAAACGCCATTCACTTGAGTAAAAAAATTAGAAGTTTAATAGTAATAAAATAGTAATAAAAATAGTAATACAAATTAGGGCAATAAGAATTTGGACAAAGTCAGGACAATAAAAGACAATAAAAAGCAAAGAATTATGGACATCCGGGCTCTTTTGCTCTGCCACATAAACATGCTTTGCTAACAAAGGATTAACCCTTAAAAGCAATACCCTATTGTATATTCATATATGCATGATTCAAACATTGCTTTCAAACTAGGAATTTTTCTGTTTATTGTCAACTTCCCCCCCTCATCTTTTAAATCAGTGTTTTGGCTCCTCGAAGTCTGGGAGAAGTCTGGTTCTTCCCGATAAGGAGGCAATATTACTTTTGGGATTTTGGTGTCGTCTTGCTGTTATCTCTATGTGAAGAATTTCTTGATTATCTTATCTATTCCCTGAGCTAGTTACAAAAAGTATCTTACATCACATAGTTTCTATTTTATTATTATGTTATAGCCTAATGTCCTGGTTTAGGGCAAATTTGGGAGAAAACTTCCAAAAGGGGCCTCCCCAGAAAGCCACCTCACACGGCCCCTCCCTCCAACTGGTTCAGAAAAATTTCCTCAGAGATAAGTGGAAAAAACCTGTTTATTTATCAGGCAAAACACTCCCTAGCACAAAAAATGAACAATACCAGATGACAAAACTCTTTCGCCTCTCTGAAGAAATGACAAATTCAGAAAGTCTCTCCTGTGGGTGGTCGCTCTGTTATCAGTCCCTCCAGGGCTGGGAAAGGCCGCTGCCCAGAGTAGGCCCCGATGGCCACAAAGTGCAAGCCCTTGGTGTTTTCCTGGGTCCCAGTCCAGAGCAGGTTCAAACGTTTGCAAAAAAAAAAAAAAAAAAAAAAAAAAAAAAAAAAAAAGGAAAGAAAAACAGTCCAGGGAAAACTTGCACTCCCTCAGCTAGCTAAACTAACTAAAAAACAACGGAGTGCTGTGTTCTGCCCCGTCCATGCCCAGACAATAACAGTGGAGCTCTGTGTTCCAGCAGACTGTGGGGGAGAGTGCCGCTGATAACAAAACTCCATGCTTCTTCTTCTTCTCCCCAGCTTTGCTTTCAGAGCAGGTCTTGAAGGCATAGAATATAATATCCAGCATAAACAGAACAGACAACTGGGGATTCAAGCATCATAACATCACCCTAGAGCACCTAAAACCTATATTTACCTCACTACTTAAAAATATTAATACAGCATTACTTAAAAAATATTAATACAGCATAACTTTCCAACATAACACATATAGTATTCAGTTTAATGTTTGTGAAGAGCCGATCATATAATATGCATTTTTCACAATCCTGCCTCTTTCTTTTTATATATCATTTGGCTTGAGCAATATTTCCTTGTTTTCTAGCCTTCATTATTCACTCATTTTATTCACAAATCAATTTTGCATCTTTGAAAGGGTCTTCTATATTATTTTGTTTCTTTAACACCATAATCCTTTGCACCATTCTAGATGTAGTCAACTTTTGCACCATGGGCATTGTCACTACTTGCATGCCTTGAACTACACTGGTGATGAGCTGAATGAAACAGGGGATAAAACAAGGAAGAAATATTAGACCAACTATAGCACATAAAAGGAAGAAGCCTAACTTCTTCCACCATTCTATTCCCAAAACATTATCCCACCAGCTAGTATTTAGCATTGATTCCCACCTTTGAACAGGCACATGGGCAATTTTTCTGGTATCATTGACTATATGCAGGACAGCATCTCCATTGTCATCTATTTTTAAACAACAATCTGATGTACTGACTTTCCCACAGACACCCCTATTGCAGTGACCTTAGACGGTCACTGTGGTGAGAGAAGGACGAGAATCCCTTTTCTTGATCAGAAGGCTTGATTTATTTATATAAGATATATAATACATTATAACTATACTAAAAAGAATAAAGAGAGAGCTTGCAGAGGCTGCTAAGCTAAGAATAGAATAGAAGGAATGAATAACAAAGTTCTGTGTTGAAGGAATCTCCCCTGAGCTGCTCCTGTGATTGGCCCTCTTTCCATGTGTACCATTAAGGGCCAATCACAGGAACCCCTGCCACATTTCACAACAGCTGATAACAATTTGTTTACATTCTTTTTCTGGGGCTCTGCTTCCCAGAAGAGGGACAAATCCCAAAGAAAGGATTTCTATGAAGAAATGTCTGCGACATCTCACCTTTCTAAATTGTATAAATTAAAAGAAAAATACTGATGTGAAATGAACAGGAGATTTCTTCAACTGTAAAATATACAATACTAATAAATCACGAAAGCAATCCTAGAATCTAAGAAAATGCAAAAAAAAACCAATGCAAAGAAAATTCAAGTCATTTCAAACAACTTGAACAACTTTTAGAATGTCCTGTTCTGGCCCTTCAATGCTTCAGTGCTTCAGAGCTGCTGCCTACTGTTTTCAATCTTTTTTATTTAATTTTAAATTTTTTTTTTTTGATTGAAAAAGAAAAGAGCAGCAGCCGAGCAGAGCAGTGCCAGAGCAGGAAAGGCCCTGGCCCATTATGAACCAGGAACCCCAAAACTGGCCCGCAAAGGGGGACCAGGACCAGTAGGAGAAACCTCAGCCCCCAGAAACACCAAGAGGCCAAATGCTGGCCCTGGCCCAAAAACTTCCTGAGCCCAACGGCCCAGGCCAAACCCATGAGGCAGGCTCTGCATTCCCACAGGCCTGCACCCTGCTGCCAGTACAATGGCAGCACGGGTGGTGACATGCTTCCTTTCCCCAAAACCACTGAGGCATGCCAGCAGCAGGGAAATAGAAACCTTGTCCAGCAATCCCATCTGGGGTCTGGAGATGTTTGTTCCCCACAGCAAACCAGCTATGGTCTCCTCCATCTGTGCCCTCTCCCTCTGCACTGCAAACGCAGCAGGTTTTTCTCTCATCTGCCCCATGGTTTCATCCCCAGCCCCTCCGGGCTGGGGACCAGTGGCAGAGCTCTCGGGAATGCCACTAGGGCGCAAGAGAGGCGGCAGAGATGACAGCCTCCAGGAGACCATCCCCGAAAAACCACCCCCGAACCCGCCGAGAATGCTGATCTTAAAAGCAGGGAGACGGGCTGCCCCCCCAGTCAGCTGGCGAGCACTCCCCGCTCCACGGAAGGAGATACCAGCCGCCGGTTCCAGGTCAGTCTCTGACGCCGACACAGAGGACAGTGTCTCTGAAAGCGGCAGAACTGCTGGGGCGGCCAGTGGAAGCAGCGGGGGCGGAACCGGAACTGGGGAGGGAATCCCGCTGGATGTAGGAATGGCCGCGGGTTGTTCCGAGGGTCCCGCAGGTCCGGCGCCGTCTCCAGCACCATCCTGAAGAGGGACCGTCTCGGCTTGAGGCGGCGGGGGGGCCGAAGGGGCCGGAGAGGTCTCCTCTGCCGAGCCGGAAACTGGAGACGCGTCGTCGTCGCTTAGCAACTCAGCAGCCACAGGAAGTGCTGCTCCAGCATTCTCGGACGCAGGCGCCTGCAGGAGCGGGGAGGCCTGTGAAGCCGTGGGCGGGACCGCCTGGAGAGGCGGCGACTGGATCGCCTGGATTGACGGAGCTGGCAGGGGCGGGGCGGGCTCAGAGACCGGTGCCGCCCCCATCTCTGGGCGGGGCGGAGTCGGAGAGGCCGGCTGTGCCAGCACTGTCCACTCCCATCCCCCCGGAGAGAGAGAAGGGGGGGGAAGGAGAAGTTTGCTTCTGCGCAGGCTCAGAAGAAAGAGTAAAAAAAACTACTTCGCGCGGCGAAGTTTCAGCCCCCCCCGCCGCGACGCAGGGGGGTCTGGGAAGCCCCCACTCATCCCCCGCCGCGTCTTCTCCCACCGGGGACGGTGGAAACGGAGCCTGCCCATAGCAGTTAGAAATCCATTGAAAAACAGCCGCTCTCCGTTTCAGAACTGGGAAGAGCAGTCTAAATATTACATGTATAGGAGGCAGACGACGTTCGCGGGTGTAGACGGCGTAAACGATGGAATCCAAGCACTCCCACACGAAAACGTCAAAAGCATATAATACATCAGTAAAGAACCCAAAAAGCTTTGCCCATCGAAAGAACTTATAGAGTGTCGGATCTCAAGATCTCAGTCCTGAGATGCTGAGCCACCGAGACCCTAGGGGGGCTCGGGACTCCTGGAATGTTGCCAGAAGTGTCTGGTGGCAGGACTTTAACCCTACACAGGAGACGACAAGGATGAGGGCTTCACCGGGTGAATGGTGAAGGGATTAGTTAATTAGAGGGTGAGACACAAGGTTTAAGATTTATGTACAGGGGGGTTTAGAGGAGTAAGATGGAGGAATTGGGGTGTGTCCTGTCCTCCTTCTTCTTCCTCTTCTCCTCCATCTTCTTTGGCCACGGTGGCACTCTTGGATTGGTTATTACTGAGAGTGCACCCAGCAATGAGAATAGATGGTATTGGGGAAAAATGATAAATATTGTACACGTAACAAAGGGTATAAAGATAGGTGCCTGCCCCGGAGGGCAGAGACAGTGTGCCCATGGCTGACTGCTGAGCAGATCTCTGGTGGCTGAAAGAACATCTTTTAGATAAACAATTAATAAACATAAAACCAGAAAGAAGAACTGAAGCCTCTTCTCGTCTTTTGATACGCGGGCTGCCCCAAGGCCACCCCCGGGCCTTCCAGGCCCCTCAAACAGCCGAGATAAACCGGACAATAGAGATCTGTTTTTTCCAAAAAAAGTCCGTCTTCTCTACACCATTCTTGCCAGAGGGCAATAAGTTTCTTCTCTGAAGAAGAAAAACGAACCACGTCCTCCGAGGGGTGTGTCCCCCATATAAACAGCCATACTTTTCTCACGGCCGAACCCTCAGGGATAGAAAAACAGCACCTTTGGAAAGAGTCCAGCTCGCTCTGGCCAGCTCTGCGGGTATGCTGCTCAGGTCTACCATGTTTCCTGAAGGTTTTCCAGAGGAAGGTTCACTTGTGGTCAGCCTTGGCTGTGAACTCTGTCCAAATCAGGATCTTCAGTTCAGCTCCTGGCTTGATCCACTTCTATGGTCACTTCAAAGCAACCATCACAAGCTACACATACAGGATTTTACCCAGTGCAGCAATTTTGCTCCTCTGGTCTTATCAAATTAATTTTTGCTCTGACACGAGGGGTCACCAGATATTGCAGTGACCTTAGACGGTCACTGTGGTGAGAGAAGGACGAGAATCTTGTTTCTTGATCAGAAGGCTTGATTTATTTATATAAGATATATAATACATTATAACTATACTAAAAAGAATAAAGAGAGAGCTTGCAGAGGCTGCTAAGCTAAGAATAGAATAGAAGGAATGAATAACAATGTTCTGTGTCCAGGGAATCTGTCCCTGAGCTGCTCCTGTGATTGGCCCTTAATGGTACACATGGAAAGAGGGCCAATCACAGGAACCCCTGCCACATTTCACAACAGCCGATAACAATTTGTTTACATTCTTTTTCTGGGGCTCTGCTTCCCAGAAGAGGGACAAATCCCAAAGAAAGGATTTCTATGAAAAAATGTCTGCGACACACCTCCTTCTTCAGCTAATAAATAGTCTAAAGCCAACTTATTCTGATACACGGCCGCTCTTGTTTGGGTTTGTTGCCTTGATATTAATTCCATTGCCTGACCAGTTGTTTGTTATTATCTCTACATCAGCTTGGAGTCTTATAATATGATTTAGCATATAAATTGGGGTCCGATATCCCCAACTCGCATCTTGTGCCCAGGTGGTTAGCCCATATGTTTGCAATATGCATTCCCGGGGCCATTCCTCATCTCCCCATTTTTGGAATCCTGCAATCAAATCTCTTTTATTTCTCTTTAGGTCCTCATAAACTGGTATCCCTAATTGATCTCCATCAGGTCCAGGTAAAAGAAAAAATCCTGGCTGTATGATTCCCAGAGTACAGCTCCCTTTCCACCGAGAGGGGAGTTTTGGGTGTGCTCTTTTTCTACATATCCAAAATAAGTTATCTGGAGCTTTCCAATAATAATTTTTTTGTTGATCTATACTCTCACAAAATTTGGAGATTTCTGGGATGTGAAAGTAAGTATTCTTGCATGTATCATTACATTGAAAAAGTCTAATTTTATTATTATACTTAAAATTTCCTTTTTTGTTTTTTCCTGGGTCCAGTACATGGTTGGTTCCTCTGCGATCCACCATATAGAAGTCCTATTACAAACCTTATATCTTTTACAGGCTGCTTTTGCTACTACATGAAGAAACTTTTTCCCCAGTGCTCCAGAGACATTCTTCCCCTATCACTATTGAACTTAAAATCCACCCTTCTGGTCAGTTTTCTCCACTTATACTTGTTTGGTTCCACTTAAGGAGCTCAATTGGGCCTAAGCTGCTGCCTTTCCATGGCCATTCTTCTGACATCAAAGCCCCTCTGCAAACCCAAACCCAACAGCTGGTTATGTTAAGTTCCCTACTTATTCTTTCCCTCAATTCCACAAACAGATTTTTACCCATTCTTAAGATATCTACTTCTCTTTCTAATTGCTGTTCAAGTTTCATATACAAATTGTCAAGTGAAATTGGCACAGGTTTAGGTGGTTGTGCTGGCTTAGCCTTCTTGTGTATCAATTGCTCTTTTTCCAAATCTTGTGCTTTATTCCCAATAGCGTATGTGAAACAAATCCATCTTTCCCCTTTTGGGCATTGACTTCCCATCCTGTTGCTGCTTGTTCCTAAGTTCTTCGCAATCCAGTATTTTTTTCCCATTGTGTGTGCAATTGCTTAATTTGGATGGGTTATCACAGTGACTGTTGACACAAATGAGAGTAATAAAAAAGAATCCTCGGTTTCTTTCCATATACAGCTTTCGATAACACCTGTGGCATGACTTTGTTGGTATCCCAAAAGGGAAAAGACAACAAATGAGTGACAGAAAAAGGAATAACAGAGGTCCAGTATGGCTTATATGCCCACCTCCCATGCCTGTGGGGTTGCAACCCACAGCAGGTGTATATGATCTTCTCGGTGGAAAATACAGAGGCCAATCTGGTCTTGCCCTCTATTTCCTCGTCACTTTCTCTTAGCTAATTTCCAAGCAAATAGTTTTTGACACTCCTTAACTGTGGTTTCCCACTGTTCCTCAGGTATCTCCCATCCAACAGGCACCAATAATTCCCATCCACAAAACAATGGTATTATTTCAGTTGTTTTGAGTTCTACCTGGATAGAGGATAGATTTGGCACTCGACACTTCCTACAACGAGGGCGTTGATTTTGTGAAATGCAATACCAATTTTTCCCACAATTTAAACATTTACATTTAACCCAGCTAGCATGCCTGGTATTTGGGTGAATCAAACTGGATATTTGATATGGCACTGATGGAAGTTTTAACTCTTCCTCTTTGTATAAATCACAGGCTAAGGCCAGAATACAAGAGCTCTCTGTCTGAAACATTTCTGATCCTCCTGTTTGGAGTGGAAGTATTCCTCCCCAAGGAGGGTATCAGAGGCGTCTCAGAACTTGTCTAGGAGATACTTGAAACCATTGACATAAGCTCGGTCTTATTTCCCAGTTAGGTGTGATTCTTTGTACATTTCTTAGATCATTTGGGTCTTCCCAGTTCATTACCACCCAGTCCCCATTTAAGAGTCAATTTGGTATCAGCCAGTTTAAATGTTATCATCCACTCCTTAGGTTCTTCTACTGGTCCTTTGATTCTGCTGGCATGGATCCACCCTCGTTCACTGGTCTGGATCGCAGCCTCGGTCATCAGCAATACCTGAAAAAGACCTTCCCATTGTGGAGTTAAAGATTGTTCTTTCCAGGTTTTTACTAGCACCCACTCCCCTGGATGAATATTATGGATTTTAAAGTCTAAAGGTGTGGTTTGAGGGATTATCCCTTTTAATCACTAGTTTTCAAGAGTTTTTCCAATGGTGTTTTCATATCCTTTAACACTCATTTCCCCTACTTCATAGGTAGCATTTTCATGTTGGGTGGTCAGAAAAGGTAACCCAAACATCATCTCATAAGGTGACACTCCCACATCTGACCAGGGTTATGTTCGGATCCTCAGTAAGGCTAAAGGGAGGCATTGTACCCATGATATTCGGGTGTCAAGTATTAATTAGTCAAAGTTCTTTTTAAAGTCTGGTTCATCCTCTCTACCTGGTCCGAACTCTGTGGATGCCATGGCATGTGTAACTCCCATTTTATCTCCAAGGCTTATTTGTTGTAACCCTTTTGACGTAAAATGCGTTCCTCTGTCCGAGTCTATCCTATTAACCATTCCATAGCAGGGAATAATCTGTTCCAAAAGGGTTTTGCATGCCACATTGGCTGTGGCCTTGACAGTGGGAACTGCTTCCACCCAATGATTTAGATGGTCTGTCATTACTAATAAATACTTGCATCTTTGTACTTGAGGAAGTTCAGTAAAATCTACTTGGATACTTTGAAATGGTCAAAGAGCTAACTCACGACCTCCTAATGTTGTTTTTCACATCAACTTTTCATTTATCTTTTGGCAAGTTATATATCTTTCAGTTACTTGCTTTGCGAATCCAAAAATCCCAATACACCCATAGTTGCTTAAAAATGATTACACAAAGCCTGGGTACCCCAGTGGGTTTCTGATGCATGTCTTCTAATATACCCTAGTATGTGGTTTATTAAGTAAATGTCTTCCATCAGGAAGTTTCCATTTCCTAGGTTCATCTTGCTCTCCTCCTATCTTGTTTAATTCTTTTTTCTTGGCTTCACTAAACTTTGGAATTTCCAATTTTTCCTTATTTGGGGTTAAAATTAACATAACCCTTTCTGCCCCTTTTTCTGCTGCATCTTTAGCTTCTTGATCTGCCAAATTATTTCCTCTTATTTCTGGGGTCATTCCTTTTTGGTGTCCCTTAATATGTACTACAGCTATCTCTTCAGGTAATTTTAATGCCTCTAAAACCTCTAAAATGAGTCCCTCATGTACTAATTACTTTCCTCTTGAATTAAGTAATCCCTTTTCTTCCCAAATTTTTCCAAAGGTATGTACTACTCCAAAGGCATACCTTGAATCAGTATATATAGTCCCTTTCTTGTGTGCTAAATATTCCAGTGCTCCTTTTAGAGCAAATAATTCACAAGTGTGAGCTGACCAGTTGGAAGGTAATTTGCCTTTTCCAATAGTTTGCATGTTTTTTCCATCAACTACTGCATACCCTGACATTCTTTTTACTTGTAGACATCTGGAGGAACCATCCACATAGATGGTTTCCTCTTCTGAAAGGGCTTGTTTGTCAAGATCTTCCTGAACTTTAGTTTGGTATTGGATAATTTCTAAACAATTATATATTAGGTTTATATTAGGTTACTTATTGGTTCTCCATATAAGAATTGAGCTGGATTTAAACTTCTGCTTCCTTCTAGTGTCAGGTCATAACTGTTTATCAGGATTGCTTCATATTTTAACATACTAGAGTCTGTCAAACATATTTCAACCTTCTGGTTAAAAACATTTTGAACTGCATGGAGGTGTACACACAATTGGTTACTTCCTGGTTTAAAAAAGCCAAGCCCTAGCCCTAGCCCTAGCCCTAGCCCTAGCCCTAACCCTAACCATAACGCTAACCCTAACCATAACCCTAACCCTAACCCTAGGCAGGTAAATCAGCCTAGGGCTAGGGATGGTCCCAAGGAAAAAGCGGTGGAGGCAGGAATGTTGTGGAACTTTTGCACTCCCCTTGGGATGCCTATCGCAGCTGCAGTGTGCTTTGAGCTCAGGGCTTCCTGGTTTAAGAAAGCCTAGGGATAGGAAAAACCCTAACCCTAACCCTAGGCAGATAAATTAGCCTAGGGTTAGGGATGGTCCCAAGGAAAAAGCGCTGGAGGCAGCCATGTTGTGGCACTTTTGCGCTCCCCTTGGGATGCCTTTCGCAGCAGGAGTGTGCCTGGAGTTTAGGGCTTCCTGGTTTAAAAAACCCTAACCCTAGCCCTAAACGGAGGCAGGTAAATCAGCCTAGGTTTAGGGATGGTCCCATAGAAAAAGTGGTGGAGGCAGCTGAAATAAACAGGGCCAGGAGACTTCTCCTCCTTTTTAATGCCTTTATTAAAAGTGATCAGCTCAGGATTGGGCGGCTCGGCAGGGCTGCAGTCCCCGTCGCGTCTCTCAGGGCGACTCAGAGGAGGAGGATATGCGCAGCTCTGTCCACCAGGGGCAGAGCCGGGGGATCCGGTCCTCGTGGTAGCCTTTAGGGCGTGATGTCCCCGTCAGATGTTACTTTGGCGGTGCGGTCCCCCTCAGTCTCGGCGCTGGGGACGACTACCAAAGTCAGGGCGAGAGGGACTCCGCATCTCTGCAGGCTCAGCAATCGACTCCTCATGTCCAGACATCACTTTAGTCTCTCAACTCTTATTTGGCTCGTTGTTTTTGGGGTTTTCTCGTTGCATTTCGAGTCGGGGTCCCACAAAGCATTCTGGACTTTGGAGTCACTTTGCATAACCCCCCCCACCCTCTCAGGTGTCTTCCCTATGTTGGAAGAGTGCACTGCCTCCGGGAAGGGCCATCCACCGCACCCAGCCAGGCCTTTTACTAATACAAAAGAGGAGATAAGCCTCAACGACCCGGTATTACAATAACAAAGCACTAAGAACCCTGGCAGAGACAGATCTGGCTGCGTCCCTGTATCTCTTTCTCACAAAAAAAAATATTAACCGAATTTTTGTTCATAACAGCAGCCATGTTTGGGCACTTTAGCTTTCTCCTTGGGATGACTTTCACAGCTGCAGTGTTCCTGGAGCTCAGGGCTTCCTGGTTTAAAAGCCCCTGACCCTAGGCGTAACCCTATCCCTGACACTAGGCAGGTATATCAGCCTGAGAATAGGCATGGTCCTGTGGAAGTCCATCCGGAAATCCTTCAGTTTTTGCCTCACAATTGTCATGAAAGGACCACCGAAGGGTTAAAAACTGTTGAGCCAGTTGGGAAAGAAAGTCTCATGCGTATTTAGTGCGTTTACAGATGGTGTCTGCAGAACATGCCATGCTGTATCGAAGGGGCATGCTGCCCTGTTCTGAACAATGGAACTGGACTTTCTTCCAAACTTCAGGCCTGGCTGGACTGAGCTCTGGGGTGGCTTCCCCCCCCGCTCCAAGAGAAGACCCCTCTTGCCTGTCTTCAACCACCGTGACGGACCAACAGAGATGCGAATCCCCTCATCAAAGAACCAAGAACCCCTCTGGCACCCTATTGGCACCCCCACGGCACCCCCCTGGCAACCTCCTTCCAGAGACTGGGACTGTACCCCCTGCCAACTCAGGGAAGGGGGAGAACCTGCCCAGAGCAGACGTACCTGGGAGCATTCGGCCATGAAAAAAATGGACTTTTCCCCTCCATGGAAACATAATTTCGGCCACCCTTCCCCCAACCAAGAACAGTATATCTGGGGTTCGGTTCGACCGCCTCTCTGAGAGTCTCCCCAAGACGTGTACCAGCGAGCATCGGCGGCGGGACCCCGAAGGCATCACGTCTTGGTAGCTATACCCCATTCCCTAACCTTCTTTCCTTCCTTTTTCCTTATCCTATCCTCCTCTTCCCCGGATCCTCTAACCAATGCATATTTAGCTGTAGTTATTATCAATAAATTCCATCTTGTTGATTTGCTACTGCAAACCCCTGTGCCTTTGTTGGTTATTTTTGCACCCAAAAATCATTCGTCACCCGTTCATGTCGGGCGGACCTTCACAGGCCCTTACCACAAATGGGCGGATGGTTGCCAGCCTGCCTGCCTTCAGGCCCTTTGACGAGGATGTTGCTCTTGCTTCGCATGGATACCATAGCTCCACCAATCCTTGAAATCATGCCTGCAACAGGCTGTAGATCCCAGTGTGCTGGCCATTCGGAGTGAGCGATGATGGTCACATCAGCACTGGTGTCCAGCATCCCCAGTAGGTGGATCTTCTCTCCTCTGCAGGCAAAATCACACTTGATGGTAGGCTTGGTTGGTCCCACAACTTGTGCCCACATCGCTGTAGGGTTGAGAGGAATCTGTTCCCTGTGATTCTTTGGGAGTAGAAAGGCTTGTGGGATTGGAGTTCCCTGTGAAAGGAAAAATGGTAAGTCCATGCAGTACACCTTGACAAGAATCTCTTATCCTGGGTGCACTGTTTGTACTTCTGGAACAATGAAGATTTCCTTTGGGCTGTGGAGAGTGTCACCTATAATTAAGATGTCAGAAGGACCACCTTTTGGCCAGTATTCACCTGTGGGAGCACGATAAATATTCTCATTATTAAAGTCAATGAACAGAGCAGTTACCAGTTGGCGGTGGATTCCGATCTGTATCGCCCCGTGTGTTGGATCCTCTTCTTGTGGTCCGGAACCTCCTGGGATGATGCATGGTTGGGCCTGGGTGGCCTTTGATTTGTTGTCATAGTCTGGGGCTCCACTGGGCTGCGTGAGGCATTTCCCGAACGCTGCTGGTAGCGCTGCTGGTTCTGGGGTCTTTGATAGGTGTTTAAGGGTTTCTGGTAGGTGACCTGTCTGGACAGTCCTTTATAAATTGTCCAAAATCTCTGCAGTGAAAGCAGCGGGCCTGGTCTTTCGAAGCCATTACTGCATATGCACCAGAAACTCCTTCAACAATACCCTTAGCAACTGCTTGGGCCTCTGTATTTTCAGTGGACATGTGACATGTACAGCATTCCAGCATTTGCTCTATGGTAGCGTCTGTATCCAAGGGTAGAGACCTCAGAATCGCTTTGCATTGTTCGTTTGAGTTACTCATGGCAAGCTTACATAACAGTTCCTTTCTTGGCTCTGAGGTCTCTATCTGGTTTTCCAGAGCATCTTTAATTCTGTCTACAAATTTGATAAAGCTTTCATCTACTCCTTGTTTAATAGTAGAAAAATGCATAGAGGGCATTGAGTCATCACGAACGAGAAGTAAAGAGGTTTTTGCTGCAAGTGCCTCATCTTGCAATGCCTCTTTGGACAATTTCTCAACTTGTTCAGAGTGTTTCTGTAAATTCCCTTCCCCGCCAGCTGTTTGACAGTAAAATCTGTCTTATCAGCATCTGCAGAATATGAGTCTGATAATGTTTTTAATTGTTTTTTCCAATGCCTTTCCCATAACATATATTCTGCTGGGGATAGGAGGCAGTGTGTGGGATCTCAGGATCTGAGTCCTGAGATGCCGAGCCACCGAGACCACCCTTGGGGAGCTCGGGAGTCCTGGAATGTTGCCAGAAATGTCTGGTGGCAGGACTTTGACCCTACACGGGAGACGACACCTGTATGAAGATAAGAGGACTTCACTGGGGTGAATGGTGAAGGGATTAGTTAATTAGAGGGTGAGACACAGGGTTTAGGATTTATGTACAGGGGGGTTTAGAGAAGTAAGATGGAGGAATTGGGGTGTGTCCTGTCCTTCTTCTTCTTCTTCTTCTTCTTCTTCTTCTCCTCCATCTTCTTTGGTGATGGTGGCACTTTTGGATTGGTTATTACTGAAAGTGCACCAAGTAATAAGAATAAATGGTATTGGGGAAAAATGATAAATATTGTACACGTAACAATGGGTATAAAGATAGGTGGCTTTACGGAGAGCGGCACAGTGTGCTCATGGCTGACTGCTGAGCAGATCTCTGTCGGGCTGAAAGAACATCTTTTAGATAAACAATTAATAAACATAAAAACCGAAAGAAGAACTGAAGCCTCTTCTCGTCCTTCGATAGGCGGGCTGTCCCAAGGCCACTCCGGGCCTTTCCAGGCCCTTCAAACAGCCGAAAACCCGACAGCAGTGGGCAATATTTTTAATATTGTGGGGTACTAAAACGTGCTGAGAACATAGCTTCTAAGAAATTTCTAAAAATATGTGAGCCTCTGCTATGTTCTTTGGCTATATTTCTTGATTGTACGAGTTCCTTATCTGAGTTAAGTTCTCACGTCTTTATAGTAGATTCCCCGCCTTTTTTTCCCTTTTTATAATTGTGGTGGTTTGACCAGGAAGGAGTGGGAATTCTGGGATGCTGTGGTCAAACCAATGGATGTTCTGAGTTTGATACTGACACTGGGAAGGCATTGATTTTCTGTGCCATCTGCCAATCACCCGCCTTAGTCACTTCTATCTTAATTAGAGCCCATGGATCAATGTTCACTGTATCAGAATCAGAGTCACTGGAACTGCTGTCATCCGAGGAGGAGGAGTGAGAGCAAGCAGTCCCTGTCCTATGCTTTTTATGGCGTGTAGGAGTAGGATTTTTCAGGGGCTATGAGGGCTGTGAGGAAACACGTGGCGTAGCTTAACCAGAGGGAGGCGGCGGTGGGGCTGGGATGGCAGCACAGCATGCACAGGACTGGGAGAGAGGGGTGGTACCGTAGGGGTTCTCTGGGATTCTGCTTGGGTGACATTGAGGGTGGGTGAGGCAAGGGGGGAGCGGAGGAGAGGGGAAGTGAGACCAGTCTGGGGTGCCGCCCGTACAGCGTGTTGTGCTGGAGCTATGGCGTGGCGGCACGCAGGGTGACAGCCTGCTGTAGCAGGCAGGCTGCAAGGGGGGGGAGGGGGGTACACGCGGGCACGAGAGGGGCGGTAGCAGGGATGGGGGCTGGGATTGGGGGGACTGGTGGTGGGGGTGGGGAGGACTGGGGCGGGGATGAGGGGGCGGGAAGGGGGGTGGGGGAAGCCGCAGCAGAGGCAGGGAGAGCCACTACGGGGACAGCTGCAGGGGGGGGCAGGGGAAACGGCGATATGGGGGGGCGGGGAGGGCGAGAGGGGTGGGGGGACCCGAGCTGGCGGAAAAGGGGACGGCTGGAGTTATAGATAAGGCTACGGAATTCGTGTTTGCCGCGTTCGGGGGGTTGGGCGGGGGAAGAAAGGACAGCGCAGACCCCGCAGGCACGGGGGGATGGGGGTGGGGGAGGACCATGCGGGCTGTACAGAGGGAGGGGTAGGGGCTGCGGCAGCGCTAGGACCCAGGGAACCCGAGACCAGGGCACTGCATTCTGGAGCATGGTTATCAGTGTAATTAGCATTTGAAGGGAGATTGTCTGCGCTTGTTGCGAAAGGCTGCCTGGCATTAGTTTTATCTCTGTTAGCTCTCTACAGTTTTAGTTCTTATGTGAAATAAAGGCATATAATGAGTTACAGAGAAGTCTTGGTTAGTTTGCAAATTATATATCGCGGCTCCAGCTTTGTCCCTAAAGAAATCTTTAGTGATAATTTTTCAGTATCAGGAAACTGAGAAAGAATCCATTTTATAATTTTTTTTAGGTTAGTCTTAGACAGTTTGCCTTTAGAGAAAGAAAAGTTGTTAGAAGATAGGATTTCTAGCATTAGTAAATGTGAAAAACGCCAATCACTTATTTTAAAAATTTTTAAAAGTTTAATAGTAATAAATTGGTTAAAAAAAATAATAACACAATTAGAGTAATAACAATTTGGACAAATTGAATTAGAACAATTTGAGACAATAAAAGCAAAGAGTTACGGAAGTCAGGGTACCTTTTTCTGGGTACCACGAGCCGAAAAAGGACGCCTGTTAACAAAGGATTAAGCCTTAAGAACCACAGCCCATTGCATATTCATACACTTCATACATGTTATGAACAAAAATTCGGTTAATATTTTTTTTGTGAGAAAGAGTTACAGGGATGCAGCCAGATCTCTGTCTCTGCCAGGTTTCTTCGTGCTTTGTTATTTTAATTACGGGTCGTTGTTGTTAATAGTTGTTTTTGTCTTAGTAAAAGCCCTGGCTGGGGCGAGGTAATGGCCCTTCTCGAGACAGTAACGGGTGGGGACCTTCCCAAACACTGAGGAGAAGAGACCTGGAGGGGAGGGTTATGCAAAGTGACTCCAGGACCAGCATGCTGTGGGGGACTACAGCTCCAAAGGCACAGAGAAAACCCCAAAAACAACGAGCCAAATAAGAATTGAGAGACTAAAGTGATGTCTGGACGTGAGGAGCCAAGTGCTGAGCCTGCAGAGATGCGGAGTCCCTCTCGCCCTGACCATGGGAGTTGTCCCTGGCGGTGAGACTAGGCCGACGAGGCTGAGAGGACCAAGATCTGACGGGGACACCACGCCATAAAGGCTCCCACGAGGACCGGATCCCCCGGCTCTGCCCCTAGTGGACAGAACTGCGCATATCCTCCTCCTCTGAGTCGCCCTGGGAGACGCGACGGGGACTGCAGCCCTGCCGAGCCGCCCAATCCTGAGCTGATCACTTCTAATGAAGGCATTAAAAAGGAGAAGAAGTCTCCTGGCCCTGTTTATTTCAGAGCTTATGACCTCTCTATTCTTCCTCTGTATCCATCTCTTTAAAGATTTTCAGATCTTCCAGTTACTTAGTACCATTTTCCAATTTTCTTAAGTTTGTTTATCTTCTATAGCCTTTCTCTCCTATTTTTAGGAATAATCAGGAGAGGGCTTTCTTTTAACTGAACTTGTAGTGTTTCGATAAGGTGATTCCTTTAGAGATTTTCCTTGAGCAGCCGGAGCTGTGGTTACCAAGGGATAGGAGCTCAGGGCAGGACAGGGAGACTCGGCATGACTCCGAGTCTCGGTCCTCCAAAGGCGGGGTCTCCAACCGGAATCGCCCGAGGGGGTGTTCCGGTGCAGACCGAGCTGGAGGGTGGATAGCCTCCACATGGCTGATGGTGGCTGATTTGGCAGAGACAAAGCAGCCGACTGACCCTGGCTGCAGCGACGGGAGCCGACAGTCAAGGCAGCCGGGGATGGGACAGATGGGACGCCCCTTCGGTGCGGTCAGCACCGTAACCACGGTTCACACGGCAGGACAGACCCCTCCCCGCCCCGGCATGGCCAGCGGAGCGGACTGGGACAGGCGGCCGGGACTGGGACAGATGGACTGGGACAGACAGGCTGTTATAAGTTAATTGTGGTGGGGAATTAATCACCGACTAGTAAGTCCAAATAAAATGACATTTATTAATTGATAAAGCAAGCGATAATAGGCAAAGTCAGCGCCCCGGGTGCCCCGGGCAACAGGGGAGTCCCCGCTCCACCACTGCCGCACTTTTCTGATATTTCGTGGAGTTCTTATACAGTCCTGCTTCCGGGTTGACGTGTAGTACTCTGTGTTATGAACAAAAAAATCGGTTAACATTTTTTTGTGAGAAAGAGTTACAGGGACGCAGCCAGATCTGTCTCTGCCAGGATTCTTAGTGCTTTGTTATTGTAATACCGGGTCGTTGAGGCTTATCTCCTCTTTTGTATTAGTAAAAAGCCTGGCTGGGTGCGGTGGACCCTTCCCCCGAGGCAGTGCTCTCTTACAGCATAGGGAAGACACCTGAGAGGGTGGGGGGGGTTATGCAAAGTGACTCCAAAGTCCAGAATGCTTTGTGGGACCCTGACTCCAGAGGCACAGAGAAAACCCCAAAAACAACGAGCCAAATAAGAGTTGAGAGACTAAAGTGATGTCTGGACGTGAGGAGCCGAGTGCTGAGCCTGCAGAGATGCTGAACACCTTCGGAGTCCCTCTCGCCCTGAGCAGGGAGTGGTCCCAACACCGGGACCAGGGTGGCCGCCGAGGCTCAAAAGCTACACCTGACGGGGACATCACGCTCTAGAGGCTCCCACGAGGACTGGATCCCCCGGCTCTGCCCCTAGTGGACAGAGCTGCGCATATCCTCCTCCTCTGAGTCACCCTGGGAGGCACGACGGGGACTGCAGACCTGCCGAGCCGCCCAACCCTGAGCTGATCACTTTTAATAAAGGCATTAAAAAGGAGAAGTCGTCTCCTGACCCTGTTTATTTCACTCTGCGTATTCTTCTCTTGTTTCTAGGTGGTCATAGTCCACCTCCCGGAGGTCTGAAGATGAAGGTTGGTATTTTTCCTTTGTCTGATTCCTGGAATTTTAAGCTCAATCTACTGAGTTCCTGGAATCTTAAGTTTACTGAGCGGATAAGCTGATACTGTGTTGTCAGTCATATCAAGACCATCACCCATATTAACAGTTTACTAAGCAGATAAACAAATGTTTGTGAAACACATTGTTTTTTGTTTCGTCTTCCTTATATTTTAAGTCTGGAAATTTATTAAGCAAACAACTGGAGGTGGTGCAACAGTCTTACTGGAATAACTTTGTCAGCTTTGATGAACAAACTTAAAGTTTTAACCCATTACAAGGCTGTGCCGGAGCCGGCGTAGGGGCTGGGGGGTGGTGCATCTGCCAACGAGTGGGGAAACAGACGGGAATGGATGAAGTAATATTGTGTTCCCAGCCTTATACTTTCACCATTTTTCTTTTATTGCCTTTCAAAAATGTTATTTTCTTACAACCTTCCCCCTCCCCAGCATGTGGTATACTCTTTTTCTTCTGGATTTAACGGTTTTTACAAATAAATCCAGAGCTTAACAAATCTAAACTTCTGCTTGGATACTTTGAAATGGTCAACGAGCTAACTCATGACCTTCTCATGTTGTTTTTCTCATCACCTTTTTATTTATCTTTTGACAAATTATAGATCTTTCAGTTACTTGTTTTTCTACTCCAAAAATCTCAATGCACCCCTAGTTCCAAAAAAAGCCATCGCACAAAGCCTGAGTATCCCACTGGGCTTTTTGATACATATCCTCTGCTATTCCCTAGTAAGCATTTTATTATCTAATTGTCTTCTATCAAGATGTTTCTATTTCCCTGATTTATCTTCTTCGCCACCTACCTTGTTTTAATTCCCCTTTTTTGCTTCCTTAAACTTTGGAATTTCTAATTTTTCCTCATTTGGAGGTAATATTACCTCTTTCAGCTCCATTTTCTGCTGCATCTTAGCTTCTTGATCTGCTAAATTATTTCCTCTTTTTTCTGGGGTCTTTACATTTTGGTGTCCTTTAATATGTACTACAGCTATCTCTCTTAGGTAATTTTAATGCCTTTAAAACCTCTAAAATAAGTTTCTCATGTACTAATCCTTTTCTTCTTGAATTAACTAATCTCCCTTTTTAAATTTTTCTTAAGGTATGTGCTACTCTAAAGGCATACCTTGAATCAATATATAACTCCTTTCTTTTGTGTTAAATATTCTAATGTACCTTTTAAAGTATGTAATTCACAAGTTTGCATGTGGGTTTTTTTGGTTTTTTTCTTCTTTTTTTTTTTTTATCAATTTCTGCATACCCTGTATTTTGCAAGGAGTTGTATTTCTGTTAGCTAACATAACTCCCAAAGGGCTATCTTGGGGTATTTCTGTTGGTAATTTTTCCCGCTTTTCTTTCCTGTATCCACCTTACTGAATTTCTGTCTCATTTTTCAATATTCTATCTATTCGTCCCCTGCTTCCGTTTTTCACTTTTTAGTAACAACTTAAATACCACTTTTCTTTCAACTACTTACAGCCTAGAAACCCTTTTTCTCACACTGCTTTTCAATACAATCCACCTCCCTCCAAGGAGATATGGTAAGGCTTAAAATGCACAATCCACATTACCTATACATTGATTCGTCTACATTCACACACTTTTATTTCTCATTCACTTTCACACATTCCTTCACACCCTCAAGACACAAAGTGGATCCTTGTTGCTAGAAAATTACAGGTCCTTGTGGCCCCCTCTTTCGCCTTGGGGTTTATCTCCAGGTCTCAGTGTCACCAGGGCCCCTAGAAGGGCCCTGACTCTGGCTGCCTCCAGTGCCCATTCACCTGTGAGGCTGTCTGCATGTCTTTCACACTCTTCAGCTACGGCCCCTCACACACCCAGGGAACGCTAGCTTGGTTCGCAGGTCACTCACTCCTCTTCCACCCAGAAGCCCCCACCTACCCAGGAACTACAGCCTGGTGTGCAGGTCACTCACTCCTCTTTCCACTGCCTCCCCCTTCCCACCTGCCCGGGAAGTTGAGGCTGACTTTGTGTGTGTCTCACTCTCACACACCACAAAACAATAATAAGGTAGCTTTTACTTTCACATCACCTATTACAAGTTTAGGTGTTACTGGCCAGTCATGGTGCTATTGGATATCCCTCAACCCAGCTGTGTTATTCAACCCCAAATGCTCTTGGGCAATTTTTCCCTCAATCCTGCCATGTTGCCCAACCCCAGACAATCCCAGATGCTCTTGGGTATTTTCCCTCAGTCCTGCTGTGTTGTTCAACCCCAGATGCTCTTGGGCATTTTCTGTCCCTCAACCCAGCGGTGTGGTACAACTACAGATGCTCTTGGGCATTTAATTTGTTTTGCTGTGTTGTCCAGCCCTGGATGTTCTTGGGCATTTTTTATCCCTCAATCTAGCTGTGTTGTTCAACCCTGGTTCCTTTTGGGAAAAAATTTTTCCCTCAATCTAGCTGTATTGTCCAACCCCGGATACTGTTAGGCAAAATTTTCATCCCTCAATCTAGCTGTGTTGTCCCACCCTGAGTGTTCTTGGGCATATCCTCACTCCGACAGAATTCTGCTCAACCCTGCTCTTGGATGCTCTTGGAATATAAATCCCTCAACCCAGCAGATTTTAGGGTCCCCTCCTGTCCCGTTTCCTAGTGGATTGGGCTAGGAAACATTGCTCCCTACCTCCGAGGGGTCCAACCCCTCCCTGAGACCCAGTCCCAGTTACCCTGGGGGATTCTTTTACTCTTATCACTGGCTTCGTCTCTTTACTGGCCGCTTTCCTTGCTGAAAGTCAGAAACTCAGCATGGGAGACGCCGCACTCACTTGGCAGGTCTGGGACAACCAGCTCGCCTCTCATTCACACACATTCATCCCCCCGTACCTGCCCTCCTGAGAAATACTTACCAATCCTTTTTCCTTCCCGGGTTCTTCGTGCGCAATACTCGTCTTAGGGGCCCAATTACCGCGGTTGTAGGGAGCCTTTTTCCCTTCTTTTGTTTTATTGCCTCCTTTTGTCCACAGATCATAACCTGCGTCTGTCGGTCACTTCAGGGGAAACAGAGCGAGGCTGCCAAAGAGGGCAGGGCGCGCCTTGCCCACTCTGACTCTCCTAAAGCACAGGCAGCGAGGTGTTAGCAACCATCCTCTGCTACCATAATTGTGAAAAACGCCAATCATTTGTTTTTAAAATTTTTTAAAGTTTATTAGTAATAAAATTGTTAAAAAAATAGTAACACAATTAGAGTAATAATAATTTGGACAAATTGAATTAGGACAATATGAGACAATAAAAGCAAAGAGTTACGGACATCAGGGTACCTTTTTCTGGGCATCACGAGCCCAAAAAAGGACACCCATTAACAAAGGATTAACCCTTAAGAACAATAGCCCGTTGCATATTCATACACTTCATTCATGATGCATAAATTTCATTCAAACACAGGATTCCATCTGGTCTTTATCAACTTCTTCCCTCTAATCCTAATAGCGCCTTTGAGGCGGGAAGAAGTAAGTTTCTTCTGATAAGAGGGCAATAAATTCTTTTTCTCTGAAAGATTTAGGTGTCTTGTGGCTGCTATCTCGCTGCAAGTCCTTTCTTTTAAACAAAGCATCTTACATAGCATAGTTTCTATTTTAACAATTTTTATAACCTAAAACTATATTTAACACAGTACTTAAGAAAAATAATACAGCATTACTTTCTAACACAACACATATAATATTCATTTTAATATTTGCGAAAAGCCAATCATAAAATTCATGTATTTTTCACAGTAAATATAAATATCTCTCTTTCTGGGATAGTTTCAAAGTACTCAGTTTTGATCCCATATTATCTTGTCCCTTCCAACAGACAAAAACGAGAAAAAAAAGAAAAAAAACCCAAAGGTAATTAGGACCCAAAGAAAAAAGTGCGCAATAGAGGCTGATTTAAAACTTACTGTTCTTCAGCCATGTGAGGTCCGAGGTCTGCTGAAAGGTACTCTGCTTTGTCAGTCTCCTCGAACAATTTTGTTCAGATGTAAATTTCTGAGTGTCGATCTGACACCCCCTGCAGAGAAGTCCTGCTAAAACAAAGAGCTGTCTCCACAAGGGCGTGGCGTTCAGAAAGGCAGTTACCATTTTCCGAAGAAAATGCTGCTCTCCTGAGGTATTCTCCTTCTCTTCGGGCGCCACGTGTCCCAGTCTCCTGCTGGGCTACTTTGCCCCCGAGCAGGCAGCACGGGGCCAGATAGCCCAGTCCTTTGGGGACAGACCATCTGAGTACCAAAGCCACTCTTAGCCACATGCAACCTTTGCTAGCCTAAGGGATATCAGCTCTTTCGTGATTTATCAGCTCTTTTATGATTTCCAGATCTTTGCTTGCTAAGGCGCCCAGGCCAGCCGGGAAGCAGACGCGAGAGAGGAGAAGCTACGTCCTGGCGTTCCACAGCGATGGTTTTATTGGGGAGTCTGTGAAGGGTTCCAGCAACAGCTCTTCTAACCAGAATGGGCTAAAACAGCCCATTATATAGGGTATAGGGGGATCCAAAATTGTCCAATAGCAGGGGTTAAGGGAAAGTGACCTATGGGGTTTCAGAGACATAACCAGGGGTCTGAAAGGGAGAAGACCGGGGCTTCTTTGCTATGACTTGGCATTTCCTATCTTTAAGCCTCTGCTCTCCATGGGGCCCTAGCAGGCCTGGAGCCTGCTACAGAAGGGTACATCTTTTTCATAAGTAACTGAGTTTTATCCCAACTGTCACAAAAGAAACAGTTGGGACACCTCTCTTCACATGCATCACAAGAATGGCAGAAGTGCTATGCATTGAATTCTAGTGAAATGTGTGGTAGATAGGGTCAGGCGTTCGGAAGATCTCGCGATGTTACGGGAAGACAGGGCCCCTGTTCCCTTAGATAAGAAAATTAACATAGGAATGCAGCCCCCTAAACCAGATGCCAGTAACTTTCCACCCCTACCCAGTAAATTTCCACCCCTTACTAACCATAGATGGTAAAAGACAGACCCCCTATGACGTAGAAAACCCTAGATTATAAAACACCATGACAAGAGATAATAAAGGTCTTTTGACCGTCCACCACATTGGTGTCTGCATGTTTCTTAGGCCCGAGCGACCCTGAAGAGTGGGTCGCCGTGCTGTTCCTTGAAACCAGGTCGCCTTTGCCTTGTATCAGAAGGCAACAAAATGAAGGCATAAAAAAACCTTCTGTTGTCCAGATTTGATTATATTCTTGTTTCAGTTTTGACTGACCTATATGCTGGCTAAGGTTTGTTTAAAGCATTGTTTTTAACCCAGTTTCCCTGTAATCAATCAGTCATCTTATGTTGCTATTTTCCTATCACAGAAAAGAACTACTATTCCAAATAATCTTCCTATTAATTTTGAATGCTGCATTTTGCTTTGGAGCTTAAAATCCTCCCAGAATACCAAAGTGCACCAAACTGGAATCTTAACAGGTCAGAATCTACTGCATCTCTTTGTATTCCACTTAAGCTTAATGCACTCACAGTCAGTTGTTTTTTTTCTTTCATCTTTTGAAAGGGAAGACCAGCAAGATCTTACTTTAATTGAAATAAACAGGGCAGGAGATTTTTTCTCCTTTTAATCACTTTATTAAAAGTGATCAGCTCAAGATTGGGCAGCTCGACAGGTCTGCAAACTCCGTTGTCTCTCCCAGGGTGACAAGGAGGAGGAGGATATGCGCAGCTTTGTCCACTAGGGGCAGAGCTGGGGTTCCAGACCCCGTGGGAGGCAGATGTTGATGACTGCCCTTTTTTTCTCCGGCTCCCGGTGTCGGGATGACCCCCGTACTCAGGGTGAGGGACTCCGAAGGTGTTCATGTGCTGGTTTAGGGCAAATTTGTTAAAGAATCTGCAAAGGAGGGCCCCTCCAGAAAGTGGAACCCACACGGCCCCTCCCCCCAACCGGTTCGGGAAAAAATTCCTCGGAGACAGGTGGAAAGAACCTGTTTATTTGACTGTCCCCGCACCCCCCAGCACACAAAATGAACAATACCCGATGACACCGCTCTGAGAAAGATGACAAAATCAGAAAGTCTCTTTCGGGGGGTGGTTGCTCTGTTCTCAGTCCCTCCGGCGCTGGGGCAGCTGCTGCAGCCGAACCTTCGGTGTTCCCGGGTCCCAGTCCAGAGCAGGTTCGAGATGGTCACAGGAACAGGAGAGGAGAAACAGTCCAGGAAGCAATGTGGACTGTTTAGCTAGAACTAGCTAATAAGCAGAGGCAGAAAGCAGAGCAGAAGCAAGAGCAGAAAAAGAGAGCAAGCAAAAGCAGCAAGCTGAAGCTGGAAGTAAAAAACAGCCTTATGTACTGCTTTCCTCTGTGTGCCTGATAAGAGAAACCCAAACAAAACTTCCACCCTTCAGAGCCGGTCTTAAAGGCACAGAACAGATGAATGGGGATATACAAGCATCATAACGTCACCCCAGGACAGTTCAGCATCTCTGCAGGCTCTGCACTCCGTTCCTCACGTCCAGACATCACTCCAATCTCTCAACTCTTAGGTGGCTTGTTGTTTTGGGGGTCTTTTTAGCAAGCTTGGAGCAGTAACCTCTCATGGCATGCCGGTCTTGGGGTTATTTTGCATGTCTCCCCCCCTCCTACCGTCTCTTCTCCTCACTGTTTGGGGAGGTCCCCACCCTTCACTGTCTGAGAGAAGAGCCATTAACTCAGCCCCAGCTAGGGCTTTTACTGATACAAAAACAACTATTAACAACAACGACTCGTAATTACCATAACAAACAAGCAGCACCCCAGCAGCAACAGTGGTCTGATTAGTATTTGTAACTTTTTTCTCACAAAAAAAAATTGGCAGATTTTTGTTTATAACATTAATGGTCTTAAAGCTTTGTAAAATAGCTGCCAACATTTAAAAAGTGCTCAGGTATTTAGTGCAGCAGATGCACAGCTTCATTTTTGAAATTACATAGTCCAGGGAAATGACTGATAAATATTAGATACCTACTGTTATCTTCAGATGTCTTATATAGGAAGTTGCTGTACATTAACCTATACTTCTCATAAGTAGAATCATTTTCACATACGACACAGTTCCTTTTTTTGGTTTTTCCACCTAAAATACTGGAAATATTTATAGGAGAATTCATTGTCCTATCCCTTCCCTTTCCAAAGAAAGCTTATTTTTCTTTAAAAGTGCAGATTCATTATGACTCTGTAGTGTTCACCCCACCTTGAAGTCTTTAGTTCATGATTAAGTCCAGACTGTTATGAACAAAAAATTCTGTTGATTTTTTTTTGTGAGAAAAGGTTACAAAAAGGCAGCCAGATCACTGTTGCTGCCGAAGTTCTGCGTGTTTTGTTATTGTAATCACGGGTCGTTGTGGCTAATTGCTCCTTTTGTATTAGCAGAGCCTTGCCCGAGGCTAAGTTGTACTTTTCCCCAGAATAGTGAAGAGACCTGAGAGGGTGGGGGGGTTATGCAAAGTGACTCCAGGACCAGCATGCTGTGAGGGACCACTGCTCCAAACGTACTGAGAAAACCCCAAAAACAACGAGCCACCTAAGAGTTGAGAGACTGGAGTGATGTCTGGATGTGAGGAGCGGAGTGCTGGGCCTGCAGAGATGCTGAAAAACCTTCGTTGTTCCTCACCCTGTGTTCGAGAGCCCCCGGGCCAGGTCTGGGAGGAAGCGAGACTGAGACCAATTCAACAACGGAAGGGATCACCACGCCCTAAAGGCTCCCACGAGGACCGGATCCCCCAGTTCTGCCCCTGGTGGACAGAGCTGCGCATATCCTTCTCCTCTGAGTCGCCCTGGGAGAGATGACGGGAGACTGCAGCCCTGCCGAGCTGCTCAATCCTGAGCTGATCACTTTTAATAAAGGCATTAGAAAGGAGAAGTCTCCTGGCCCTATTTATTTCACAGATCTGCTTTCCCTCTTACCACTTTTCACAGACTCGTATTTTTTTCTTCTGTTGAATGTAGGGCTCCTTGAGAATGAGCATGCTGACAGTGGAGGAGTCAATTATTGTCGCTATTGTCTTCAAACGATGTGAAATTGAGTGCAAGAGCTTGCAGAAGACAAAAAATCAGTGCCAATAGGAATATATTTCAGATATCAAAAAATCTATTAGATCCTGATGGGTGCCTTTAAATTCAGCATATTCTATGATTCTATACTAAATTTCATTCTCTTTCAGAGTGAAGAAAAATTCCACTTCCAAGCTAGTAGAGATTTACTACTGATCATACTGCTCATTAGTGATCATCAGATTTATTAGAAAAGGCCATCATACTCAGATACCTGTGTGTGGCTAAATTACCCAGATTCAAAATTCTTGCAGAAAGATTGCAGGAATATTAGGATTAATTGTTTTCATATTATATATCTTAAAACATCCAAGTAAAACAATGACTTGGCTTGATAAATAAGTACAATTATTCTTAAAAAGTATTGCTAAGAAGTGAAGAAAACTTGAAGATATTGTTTACTCAAACATTATGCCTAAAAACTCTGTGAGATATTTTACTTTTCCTGTATTAGGAAGAGAAGATGAGAAAGTTCTTCACATGTCTATCAAGTAAAGCAACTGTCTTTTCGCATGCCTTGTTGATTGTCTGTTACAGGAATATATATGCAAAGTTGTAGTCAGTCTATTGAGATGATTTTTCTAATTGAATGCCATTGCTGCCTTCTAAGCTTGTCATTGCTGCCTTGTGCTTTAACCAGGTAAGGGAAGTCCAACATCAAACTGAGAAATACTGTAGATTTAAAACCTGATTGAACAGCTTAACAGTTCTTAAGAATGTTAAACAGTACACTGGGGTGACTTTATGATGCTGAATTGTATCCCCATTCATCTGTTTAGCCTAGAAATAAGTTTTGTACCTTCAAGATTGGTTCTGAGAGTGAACAGAGAGGGAAGAGAAGAAGCGCACAGTTTGTTTTCAGAAACTGCACTCACTCCTCCACATTCCTGCTCCTGGACTGTGATATTTGGAGCACAGACAGATGGCAGGACAGAGCTCTCCTTTGCTTTTAGTAAGTTTGTTGCTAGCTGAGGCAGAGAAGTTCCCTAGACTGTGGTTTGTCTTTTTCTTGGAACTGTTTAAACTTGCTGAGGACTGAATACCCAGAAGAGCACCAGCAGCTTGCACCTGTGGCCCACAAGGCCAGGCCTGAGCCGAGGCATTTCCAGCACCAGAGGGACTGATAAGACACTGAGTAAGCTGAGCTGCAACCCATGAAGGGGACTCCCTGAGTTTGTCATCTCTTTTGGAGCAGCAAGAGGTTTTATTGCTTAACATTGTTCATTTTTTGTGCTGGTCAATGCTTTGCCTGTTAAATAAACAGGATTTTTCCACTTTTCTCCAAGGAAGTTTGTGCGAAACCCCTTTGGGACCCCCAACGTGGGAGACCCCTAAGAAAGTTCTTGTGCTAGGAGTGAGAGATGAACGCGACTTTTTTCGGTCTTCAGGTTGCTATTTATTTTTATCTTATCAAAAGTTCTGTGCGCTGTCTACACCAGACTTAGCCCACAAGGAGAAGACAGCAAAAAGGTCACAAGGTGTACAGTTTCAAGGTCTTTTAAAGCTGTTTCATCCAATTAACTCCTAAAACACACTTCATTTCTACTTATCGACCAATATGTAACTATTTGTCTGCTATGCCGCATCTGCATTGCAACTTTCCCCAACCAATCACCCTGTGCCACCAACACAGCAGAAAATTGAGTAAATGAAGAATAAGAAGGCAGCTAGGCAATGCCCAAAATCCTCCATCTTGCCTCCCATCCACCTCCATACTAAAAACCCAAAACTCTAAATTTTTCACACTGTGATAAACTACACTACTATCTATTTCACACACTTGTGGATTCTAATTCATCTCAAAGTCTGGGAAGCTTTCTCCATGGACAAAGGTTAAAAACAGTGTTTTCCTGAGAATCAGGAATTGCCAGGACAGGCAGGGAAGTATTCCCTGCCCGCTGGGTTCCAACAGAAATCTTTTCCCGAACCACTTGGGGGAGAGGCCACTTAAATCTGCTTTATAGAGGAACCCCTTTGGAGGTTTTCTCCCAAATTTGTCCTAAACCAGGACAAACAGTTAAACTGATTAAACAGTTAATCAGTTCTTAAGAATGGCTGATTAGGTCTATTATAAAATGAATTACTTATTGAATATACACAAGATTAACAGACAGAAGACTTTAAACAGACTTATTACAGAGGATAAACAAAAAGAAGTACTAGTATATAAAAAGCAGTGCACGATAAAAGGTACCTTGTCCTAGTTTAGGGCAAATTTGGGAGAGAATCTCCAAAGGAGGGCCCCTCCAGTAAGCAAACCCACACGGTCCCTCGCCCCAACCAGTTCAGGAAGAATTCCTCAGAGCGAAGTGGAAAGAACATGTTTATTTAACAGGCACAGCACCCCCCAGCACACAAAATGAACAATACCAGATGACGCCACTGTCGCCTTCTGATACAAGGCAGGCGGCCTGGTTTCAGGAAGCAGCACGGCGGCCCATTTCCCCAGGGCCGCTCGGGCCTAAGAAACACGCGGACACCAATATGGTGGAGGATCAAAGGCCTTTATTCTCTCTTCTCATGGGGTTTTATAGTCTAGGGGGCTTCTACGTCAGGTGGGGGTCTGTCTTTACCATCTATGGATAGTAGGGAATGGAAAGTTACCTGGGCAAGTGGAAAATTACCGGAATCCGGTTCAGGGGGCTACATTCCTATGTTAATTTTCTTATCTAAGGGGGCAGGGGCCCTGTCTTCCCGTAACATCACGAGATCTTCCGAATGCCAGGCCCTATCTGCTACACGCCACTCTGAAAAAAGGATGACAAATTCAGAAAGTCTCTCTTGGGGGTGGTTGCTCTGTTCACAGTCCTTCCGGCACTGGGGCAGCTGCAGGCCACAAAGTGCCAACTCTCGGTGTTCCCAGGTCCCAGTCCGGAGCAGGTTTGAGTTAGTTGGAAAAAAGGAAAGGAGAAACAGTCCAGGAAGAAATTTGGACTGTTTAGCTAAACTAGCTAATGAGCAGAAGCAAAAGCAAGCAGAAGCAAACCAGAAGCAAGAGCAAGAGAGAGCAAAGCGAAAAGCAAAAGCAAAGAGCAAAAGCAGCACTAGCTCCTGCCGTGTCTCTGTGTCCCGCCAGGCTGATAAGAAAACCCAAACAAAACTTTCACTCTTCAGAGCCAGTCTTAAAGGCACAGAACATAATATCCAGCATAAACAGAACACATGAATGGGGATACAAGCATCATAACGTCACCCTAGGACATAACTATATTACAGCTAGTGAAAAAATAGTATAGATTAGGAGTCATTGTGACTTACTAATAAAGCCTCTATTCTGGCCTTATCATCAAGCAGTGCAAGATAGCCCAGGGGCCAGGTCCCCAGGGAGACGGGGTGCCCGAAAGCTAGGCAAGCTCGAGGCCGATTGCCACAGGCTAACCCCCTTAGCAAGCTTGGTGGTGATCAGCTCTATAGTGATTGCAAACTCTCTTAGGATTTCAGCTCTTGCTTGCTAGGTAAGTTGCCCTTGGCTGAGGCTGCAGCAGACGGCGAGAGAGGAGGAGAGATCCCGGAGTTCCACAGCGATGTTTATTGGGGAAATCTGTGAAGGGTCCCAGCGACAGATCTTCCTCTTTCGAATGGGCTAAAGTATGCCCCTTTTATAGGGTTAGGGGGAATCCAAACTTGACCAATG
This sequence comes from Zonotrichia leucophrys gambelii, assembly GCF_028769735.1. Classification (NCBI taxonomy): domain Eukaryota; kingdom Metazoa; phylum Chordata; class Aves; order Passeriformes; family Passerellidae; genus Zonotrichia; species Zonotrichia leucophrys. Next base: position 2,673,490 of record NC_088199.1, on the reverse strand, counting down.
GTAAGGGTTTAGGTATAGTGGCCTATAGGGTTACAGAGATAAGCTTTGGGGCGGGGGTCAGAGAGACAGGAACTTATGTTGCTGTCTCAGCAGTTCCTAGTATTGAATTCTCCATGGAGCCTTACCTAGGTCCATGGGGTTTACTACAACTTACCACTGAATTGATGATGGAGTACACATAAAGTCCTTTCCCTCAATTTCCAGAAAAGTAACCACGGAGTTTGGGTCAAGACTTTGGGGACAAGTCCTGCATATTTCCAGGGTGTGTGTAGGAGACTTCTGATTCTGTGAGAGTTTGTGTAGCTTTTAGAGTTTGTAAAGTGAAGTGCCTATCATTCAGAAATTCCAGCTTATCTCCCTACATCCTGCTCTCAAGGCAAGATGTTTACTGTATCCTGATTTGCAGAAAAAAACCTCCACAACTCGTAAAAGTTGTAAAGCCAGTGTTAAAAATAGGTTGTAAAATAGTTGATAGATCATTAAGCATGTACTGTTAGTTTGGTTATTATATTGTAAAAGGGGTTAAAAGGGAAGTTATAAGAAATACAGTACTCAATATACCATAACACACCTAAGTAAAGTGCACCACCCTCCAAGCGAAACGAGCCAGCCTGGACAGAAGTGTAATGGGCCAATCAACCACCTTAAACCTTCATGCAAATGAAGGATCCAAAAAGAAACCAATCCAACGGGACAAAAAACAGGCGGCTTCTGACCCACTGAAGCCGCGCCACTCCATCTGGGACATTGTGGACATCGCTACATTGCTGCTCAAGAAGACTCAGTGCCGGCATTGCAGCGTCCTCGATGGGAACGCTCCTGCTTGGCCCACGAGCCCCCATGCTTTTGACCTTTCTTTTTCTTATAATAAATGCTGAAATCACCTTAGTACTGGGAGCGTGGTCCCATTTTTATCATCCAGTTATGATTTATTTCAGCGCTGGACGCATGCTCCCCAAGGACGTGTGCACCCCCGAAAATCCCCAGGTCTACTTTATCCCCTAACTTGTTGCATATGCATAAAAGACATATGCATATGCATTAAACTGTCTTATCAATTTTATGAACCGGCGCGGTTTTTCAGTCACGTAGTTGTAATGTGGTGTTTATAATCCAGATTCAGTTTTTCTGTCTGATTCAATCAGTGGGGGGTCAGTGGGGGGTCTCTTCTTATCTCTCTTCAGCTTGGATGTGTGGTAGCAGGCCCCCAGCCAGGTAATAATTAGCATTGACTCCATGATCCAGAAGTCATGAAAGACACTATTATTAGAAATCTACAGTTCTTATAGAAACAATGGTGGACCTAAGACCTGATTGGTCTCAAACTGAAAACCTCTCACACACTATTGGTGGCTATCAATAACACACTCTAGAGAACCATATCTGTAAACAATGGCTACAGAAAGAGAGATAATAATTGTTTGAATTCTTTTCCCCTAAGTTTCCCACAGCTTCTACACAGCTTCCCAGGATTTTTCTGGGAAAGTCTGTGCCTGGTCTCTGTGGCCAGAGAACTGCTGCCACATGTATGGTTGCATTCCTAAGTAGCCTTGAGTCTCCTTTGTTCTCTCTGCAGGCATTTTTGTGAACACACAAGTTAAAAGACTAAACAAAACAAAAAAAAAAAATCTAAAATTGGTTTCTATTCTGAGTTCAATTTCCAACCTCATTTCATATCCCATCTCTCTGTATAGGTGGCCTTTGAGTCATAGTAAAATATATGCATTGTATAGGTGGCCTTGCCCGATAAGTCCCAGTTGTTCTAATTGGGCTGCAGCTGTGACTAATGAAGATAACTGGGATAAAAGGGAGTGGGTTGGCCAGTCAGGGAGAGCCTTGAAGGAGCTCTGAGGAAGAAGGAAGAATCTGTGGGAGAAGAAGTCAGTGCTGCGAAGAGCTGTCCACAAGAAAATACCGAGAAGGTATGGGACTCTTGAAATATGATAACAACATCTCTGACGTCAGAGAGAACTCCTTACCGGACACAGGTCTAGCCTGGGTTTTCTCACCAATTCATATGAGAGGGAGAATGCCCAGAGCTATTGCACTAGCTGATGGACAGAACAGATAAGCTGTTATAGATGGATAATGAGATGATTGGCTTTCACAATTCAAAGATAACTATTGTGTCGCTATTATGAGAAGCTTTAGTGACGTATAGTTATGTTTTTGTAGTTTAGATGTCCTCTGTTCTCCCCATAGTTCCCTTTTTCCCCCCTGTATTGTGGCCATCAGACAGCAGGGGTTGTCTAGGACAGGTAAAAAAGAAGGCATGCACATGTGTCCCTTGCATGGGGCAGTTGGGAATGGAAAAGCTTGTTGCTTAGGGGGTGTGGCATGGCAACACCCTATCTCCAATCAAGTTACAAGAAAGCATGTTCCACCGATAAATGGCAAAGAAGAGCTAACTGATAGACTTTTGGAAGAGCCAGGGCTGGCTGATGCAACCCCCAGGGGTATAAAAGACTGAGCATCCCTCTTGAAGATGAACCGGCCACGTGGTATGCACAAGGGGCAGTTCCCAGCGCTGCAGCTTTTTCCTTATGTAGTCCTTTGCATTTTTGTGAAGGTTTAATAAACCTTTTTAAATTTTCAAAGTGAGAAGTTGTTTCTCACAAGCTCTTCTGTGGTAGGGGGGAAGTCCTGCCACAGAGACGAGTGAGAATATATGAGAGGAGCAACTCTGCAGACACCAAGGTCAGGGCAGAAGGAGTGGGAGGAGGTGCTCCAGGTCCCAGAGCTGAAACCATGGTGAATCAGCTGTCCCCCTGCAGCACGTGGAGGTTAATGGGGGTGCAGAGATCCACCTGCAGCCTATGGAAGAGACCTATGCCGGAGCAGGTGGACGCCCAAAAAGAGAGCTGTGAAGCTGTGGGAACCCATGCTGGAGCAGGGTCCTGGAAGGGCTCTGCAGACTTGTGGAGAGGGGAGCCCATGCTAGAGCAGGTTTCCTGGTAGAACTTATGAGCCTGTGGGGGACCCACGCTGCAGCACCCTGTTCTTGAAAGACTGCACCCTGTGGAGAAGTGACTCGTATTGGAGCAGTTCATGGAGAACTGTTGCCCACGGGATGGACTCACGCTGGAGAAGTTCATGCAAGACTGTCCCCCATGGGAGAGACCCCGTGCTGGAGCAGGGGACAGACTCCTCTCCCTGAGCAGCATAAGAAACAACATGTGATGAACGGACTGTTACCTCCATCACCTGTCTCCATGCACCAGTGGGGGAGAAAAGGTAGAGCTGGGAAGGAGGGAGGGGAAGGTGGTTTTAAGATTTTACTTCTCATTATCCTGCTGTTGGAAATTATATAACTTTCCTAATTAATTTTTGTAATTAATGGTTTAAATTAACTTTTTCCTTAATTGTTTTAATTAATCATAGGTAGTGTATTAATCATGTGAAAAATGCCAATCACTTGTTTTAAAATTTTAAAAGTTTAGTAGCAATAAAATGGTTAAAAAAATAGTAATACAAATTAGAGCAATAAGAATTTGGACAATCAGAGTTAGGACAATAAAGGACAATAAAAAAAGCAAAGAATTACAAATATTCGGATGCTTTCCTCTTGAAAGCATGGGTCACTAACGAAGCATTAACTCTGAAAAGCAATAACTTGTTGCATATTCATATATCTCATACATGATTCAAAAATTCTTTTCAAACAAAGGGTGTTTTCTGGTTATTGTCAACTTTCCCCCCCCCCCATCTTGTAAGTCAGTCATCTCAGTCCCCACCAAGTCTGGTTATTCCCGATAAGAAGGCAATAATTCTTCTCTTGGAGATTCTGGTGTCTTGTTGCTGGTATCTCTGTGTGAAGAATTTCTTGAACTAGTTGGAAAAAGTCTCTTAGATCACATAGTTTCTATTTTAATATTGTGTTATAGCCTAAAACTATATTTAACACACTACTGAAAAGGATTAATACAGTATAACTTTCTAACATAACACATATAATATTCATTTTAATAATTGCAAAAAGCTAATCATATAATACACATTTTTCCCAATAATAAGCAGTGCAATTTTCCAATTTAGCCTGCACATAGCTAAGTTTTTTCATAGGCTATTATTGTTAGCATTTGATTGGAAAATCACTGGAACTTGAGGTTTAGCTAAACTAACACTGAGGACCTTCAATGAACAAAGCCTGGGAGAGCTAAAAGCTGGACACCTGGTGTGGAAAATGCCAATTAAAATTTTGTTAAAATTTTAGAAGTTTAATAGTAAAAAAATAGTAATAAAAATTAGGACAAGAAGAAATTGGACAATCAAAATTAGGACAATAAAAGACAATAAAAACCAAAGAATTACGGATGTCCAGGTGTTCTGCTCTGCTACAGAACATGTTTTGCTAACAAAGGATTAACCCTTAAAAACAATAGCCTGTTGCATATTCATATATCTCATACATGATGCAAACATTCCTTTCAAACTACGGATTTTTCTGTTTATTGTCAACTTCCCCCCCTCATCTTGTAAATCAATCACCTTGGTCCCCACAAAGTTTGGCTTTTCCCAATAAGAAGGCAATAATTCTTCTCTTGAGATCTTGGTGTCTTGTTGCTGTTATCTCTATGTGAAGAATTTCTTGATTATCTTATCCATTCCTTGAGCTAGTTACAAAAAGTATCTTACATCACGTAGTTTCTATTTTAATATTGTATTATAGCTTAAAACTATATTTACCACACTACTTAAAAGGATTAATACAGCACTACAAAAAAATTAATACAACATAACTTTCCAACATTACACATATAGTATTCATTTTAATTTTTGCGAAGAGCCAATCATATAATATGCATTTTTCACACCTGGAATGTAGAATTTATAGCCCTTCAAGGACATCTTGCAGAAAACAAAAAAAAAAAAAAAAAAAAAGAAGAGACTAAAAAAGACATTACAGCATGAGTTCTGTAAACTCCCAATCTAGGAAAAGGTAGCAAAAAGACTGAAAATGTGACCTAATTAGCATGATAAGCAAGAAATCAATAACCAATAGAAGCTAGAAGACTAAATAATGAAGAGAATTATTGGAATTGGAATCCCAACATTACCAGGTAGATTGTGCCTGGGCCAGTCTGACCCTTGCTGCTAGGCCAAAGGCAGCAACTGTGGTGTATCACCCCAGAGATACCTTTAGCTTGCTGGAGATTGCAGCTGGGCACTGAAACAAGTCCAGGCTTGGTAGGAACTCCGTTACCTCAGGAGGGAAGGCTTCAGGCTATAGTGAGGAGGAAAAGGAGACGGATTCTGCCGGAGGGTTATGTCCAGAGCTTTAGTCCATGGTCACAGAGGTCTGAATGTCAGTAACAGCTCCAACAGAATCCAGAGCACATGGTCTGATTACCTTTTTAAGCTCCCGGGGGAGGGGGAGGGAAGGGGCAGGTGAGCTACCAACCAGGTGGGAGGGGCAGGGTCTCAGGGGAGGATGACACCTAGACAGGCCAATGACCTCTGGGCATAGGGGCATCTTTTGAACTTGACCAACCACACGACGACCTTCCTGGAATGTTAAGCCTGATTGACAGGACTCACTCAGCGAGGGGGAAGGGAGAGAGGTATAGGCACACCTGGGAGGGGACCCGGAAGTTTAAAACAGGACATTACAACACACCGCAACAAATATTAAACAATAAAACCTCTCACTGCTCTGAAGAGATGGTAGGTTCAGAGATCCAGAGCCCAAAAGCCCTTCCTATATGTATGGCTTCCTCCAGGTTAGGAGGTGTCAGGGCAGCATCCCGGAGGGCCTCCACGCCAGCCTAAGCTCCCACTGCTGGTCCTCTGGACTTGAGCAGAGCTAAACAGTTCCAGAGGAAGAAGCCACAGTCCAGGAAAACTTTTTGTCTTGCCTGATGAACTAGAAGCCAGCTTAGAAGCAAGGGGAAAAAATCCCCAACTCTCTGCCTGTCCGCGCCGCAGACAACAGCCAAGAGAAAGGAATCCCGGGGGAGGAAGTAAAGCTTCTGCACACAGAAACTGCACACTGAAAAAGCATACCACTTTTTCGCTCTTAAAGGCACAAGGCATATATCTGAGCAAAAAGACAGACAATGGGGATACCGGGCCACACAGTCACCCCAGAACACACCTCAATGTTCTTCTTGTAGTGATAAGCCCAAAACTGGACATTGTCCTTGAGGTGTTGCCTCACCAGTGCCAACTGCAGGGAGATGATCACTGCCCCGGTCCTGCTGGCCAAAGGGACTCAGATGGGCTTTTGGCATAGCTGCTGTAGAGGCAGAGGACATTAAGCCGTTAAGCACCTTGCCTGGACTATCAGAAAACCCATCTGCAGTAGGTCTCCTGAAGGTAGAAGAGCAATGAGTGCCAATTGCCACCTCGATGGTGCACCGCTGGCAGTATTGGACAAATCGAGATGCTGTGATCCCCATCCACAAAATGATCCGTGAGCTGAAAAGCCAAGGAGTGGTCAGCAAACTCCACTCACCCTTCAACAGCCCTATCTGGCCTGTGCGCAAGTCTGACCGAGAATGGAGATTGACTGTGGACTATCGTGGCTTGAATGAAGTGACTCCAGAGCTGAGCGCTGCTGTGCCAGACATGCTGGAACTCCAGTGCGAGCTGGAGTCCAAGGCAGCAAAGTGGTACGCCACTATAGACGTTGCCAACACATTTTTCTCCATTCCTCTGGCAGCAGAATGCAGGCCTCAGTTTGCTTTCACCTGGAGGGACGTGCAGTACACCTGGAACCAACTGCCCCAGGGGTGGAAACAGCCCCACCATCTGCCATGGAGTGATCCAGGCTGCACTGGAAAAGGGTGAAGCTCCAGAACACCTGCAGTACATCAATGACATCATTGTGTGGGGGAACATGGCAATGGAAGTATTTGAGAAAGCAGAGAGGATCATCCAGATTCTGCTGGAAGCTGGCTTCACCATCAAGAAGAGCAAAGTCAAGGGACCTGCCCAAGAAATCCAGTTCCTGGGAGTAAAGTGGCAAGATGGATGGCCGCAGATTCCAACTCAGGTCATCAACAAGAACACTGCTATTGGAATATGAATCCAAATATTACCAGTTAGATTGTGCCTGGGCCAGTGTGACCCTCACTGCTGAGCCAAAGGCAGCTTCTGTGGTGCTTTACCCCAGAGACACCTTTAGCTTGCTGGTGATTGCAGCCAGGCACTAAACAAGTCCAGGCTTGTTAGGAACTCCGTTACCTCAGGAAGAAGACTTCAGGCAAAGGTGAGGAGTAAAAAGGAGAGGATTCTGCCAGAGGGTTATATGCAGTGGTTTATTCCATGGTTACAGAGGTCTGAATCTTCGGGAGACCTCCAACAGAAACTCGAGCACATGGCTGGACTCACCTTTTAAGCTCAGGGGGTGGGGAGGGGAGGGGACAGGTGAGCCACCAACCAGGTGGGGGGGGCAGGATCTCAGGGGAGAATGACAGCTAGACAGACCAATGACCCCCAGGCCTGAGGGGCATCCTTTGAACCTGACCAACCACACGACGCCTTTGCTGGAATGTTAAGCCTGATTGACAGGACTCACTCAGCAAGGGGGTGAGGGGAAAGGGGAAGAGAGGGTTTTGGCACACCTGGGAAGGGACCCGGGACCCGGAAGTCTAAAACAGGACATTACAACACACTACAACACACTGCAATGTCTCCACCAACTAGCAAGAAGGAAACACAAGCTTTCCTAGGTGCCATAGGTTTTTGGAGAATGCACATTCCTGAGTACAGTCAGGTCATGAGCCCTCTTTACCTGGTCACCCATGTAGTGAAACAATGAACTTTAGCCAGGGCCCCGTGCAGAATCTGAATGCTGACACAGAAGCAAAGAAGCTTCCTGACTCCAGGGATATCCGCTGAAATAAACAGGGCCAGGAGACTTCTTCTCCTTTTTAATGCCTTCATTAAAAGTGATCAGCTCAGGATTGGGCGGCTCGGCAGGGCTGCAGTCCCCGTCGCGTCTCCCAGGGCGACTCAGAGGAGGAGGATATGCGCAGCTCTGTCCACCAGGGGCAGAGCCGGGGGATTCAGTCCTTGTGGGAGCCTCTAGGGCGTGATGTCCCCGTCAGATCTTGTCCTTTGAGCTTCTTAGCTGGTTGGTCCTGGCGTTGGGACGACTCTGCTCAGGGCGAGAAGGGCTCCGCATCTCTGCAGGCTCAGCACTTGGCTCCTCATGTCCAGACACCACTTTAGTCTCTCAATTCTTATTTGGCTCGTTGTTTCTGGGGTTTTCTCGTTGCATTTTGGAGTCGAGGTCTCAAAGCATTCTGGTCTTGGAGTCACTTTGCATAACCCCCCCCCCCCCGCACCCTCTCAGGTGTCTTCCCTATGTTGGAAGAGCGCACTGCCTCGGGGAAGGGCCATCCACCCCACCCAGCCAGGCCTTTTACTAATACAAAAGAGGAGATAAGCCTCAACGACCCGGTATTACAATAACAAAGCACTAAGAACCCTGGCAGAGACAGATCTGGCTGCTTCCCTGTAACTCTTTCTCACAAAAAAATATATTAACCGAATTTTTGTTCATAACATATCATATCCCCTATCATGCACCAGCTGCCAGGAAAGTTAAATGGTGCAACGGACTACTTAAGACTACCCTGAAGGCACTTGGCGTGGGGGAGACTTTTAGAAATCGGGAAATTACTTTAGCAAAAGCCACCTGGATGGTCAGCACCCGAGGGTCCATCAGTTGAGCTGGTCCTGCCCAATCTGAGCCCCTGCACACAGTAGATGAAGTCCCTGTTGAACGCATGAAAGGTATTTTAGCAAAGACTGTTTGGATCAATCCCACCTCAGGCAAAGACAAATCCATCTGTGGAATTGTTTTTGCTGAAGGACCTGGTTACACTTGGTGGATAATGCAGAAAGATGGAGAAAGCCGTTGTGTACCACAGGCAAACCTAGTCTTAAGTAAGAACTGTGTGTAAGGTTTCATTGTGATGCAGATGAAAATAGAATAAGGGGTGGGTAATGTCCTGGATTGCCAAGCAAATTGTATTCTATTTACCATCTGTATGGCAGTTGTCCTCTGTTAAGCAGGGCAGTTTTCCTTATGTCTTCCACAACCAGGGAGACATCTACTGATAATAGGCTATTGAATGCCACTGCATGACTGATAAGAACTTAGCATCCTATTGTGAGATGCTCCACCCAGAGGGGAGAGCCAAGCATTCTACCCCATATAATGTGGAGATTCTGGAACACCAGGATGGCTTTTTCTCCACTGGATTTCCCAGAGGAACAGCTGCTCTCTTCCCCTGGATCATCAGAGGAAGACTACACCTTTTCTACAGGATCCGTGCTCCAACAGAACGACACCTGACACTCCAGGAGGACTGCAGCCACATCTCCAATTGGACTGCTACCAACACCCTGACCAACAGGGTGTCAGATTATGTTCTGACTCTGTCAGTGTTGTTTTAGTTTACTGCATTGTTTATTTTATCTTTTTATTTTCTTCCCTATTAAAGAACTGTTATTCCCTGATCCCATATTTTTTGCCTGAGAGACCCTTAATTTAAAATTTATAGCAATTCGAAAAGGGGAGGAGAAGTTTACACTTTCAGTTTCTGGGGAGGCTCCCACCTTCCTTAGCAAACACCTGTCTTTTGAAACCAAGACAGTGTCTCAGAGGACCCTTCTGTTGTGAGGCTGCTTAAGGTCAAAGAACAACAGGTACTGATCACAGCAATATCACACCAACCCAGACTCCCTGAGATCCATGGGATGATTCATCAGCTGGAGAGCAAAGGAGTGATCAACAGGACCCACTTACTTTAAAGCTTCATAAGGCCCTTGAGAAAGTTGAACGGAGACTAACACTAGATTATAATGGCCTGAATGAAGTCACACCACTAAGCACTGCTTGTGGGTTCCCTGCTTCCTTTTTCTACCTCTATCGGGGTCAGGACTGAAGGCACTTGAGACAATATTTCGCATTCAGACTCAGGTGTTTATTGTTTCTTATCAATGTTACAGCCTCGAAGCAGTCAGTTCTGCAGTCTTTCATTAGCAAGGCACAAAAAGGCTAACTATCTCTTGTTACAAGGTCTTTTAAGACTATCCAATTAAGAAATGACACCTACATTATTTTCCCTTTTAACTCAATAACTGATCACTCGAAGTCCGCAATGCAGACTTTTCTGTCCAAGTACAAAATATCACCCAAACCCATGAAGAAGAAGGAAAAAGAAGGTATAGATCAACCTGTCTCCACACTAAAACCTCCATCTTGCTTCATATTTATTACTATATTCTAAAACCCCAAACTCTAAGTTTTCCACCCTGTGATATTACACACTTCAATTACACACCCATAATCTCAGTGCTATTGATCAATTTTGGAAGCCTTCTCCACAGCCTCAGGTCAAATGCAGTGTTCTCTTGTGGGTCTGTGCCTTCCAGCACAGAAAGTTTAAAATTCTCAGCATCCAAGGTTCCAACACTGTTGTACTAGGAATGCTGGAACTTCAGTATAAACTGGAGTCAAAGGCAGCCGAGTAGTACCACAACTGATATCGCTAATGCATTTTTCTCAATCCCTCTGGCAACAGAGTGCAGGCTACAGTTTGCTTTCACTTGGAGCTATGTCCAGCATACCTGCAATCAACTGCCCCAGGGGTGGAAATGCAGCCCCATCATCTGCCATGGACTGGTCCAGACTGTACTGGAACAGGGTAAAGCTCCATAACTCCTGTAATACATTGATGATATGGTTGCATGGAAATACAGCAGAAGAAGTTTTTAAGGAAGAGAAGAAAATAGTCCAAAACCTTCTGAAAACTGGTTTTGTCATAAAACAAAATAAGGTCAAGGGACCTGCACAGGAGATCCGTCTTTCAGAAATAAAATAGCACAATGGATGTTGTCAGATTGCAATGCATGTGATCATCAAAATAACAGCCATGTCCCCACCAACTAATAAAGAAACTGGCTCACAAAAAAACGCCACAACTCGTAAAAGTTGTAAAGTAGGTATGTATTTTATTCAGCATCAGGCGCATGGGGATTGCTCCACAAAGGCATGCATACTTCCTGAGAATTCAGACCCTCTTTTGTCCCCTAACTTGTTGCATATGCATTGAGTTTTGCAATAGGTCCATTCATATTCATTTCTCAGCCCCGCTTCACATTAAAATTAGCTTATCAGTCCTTCTGAGCCTGCACAGAGCTCTCTCTTAGTCATCCTTTAGTCTTCCCCGTGCTTCTAAGTCCAACCTCAGTTTTAGTCTGCTCTAGTTTCAAGGTTGATGGGGCCCCTCTTATCTCCCTTCATCTTGGAAGCTCACATTCCTTTCACCTTCTTTGGGGTAGAAGTCTTTATCAGAGGCTTGCATTCTTTTGTCCGTCTCTGCAGGCCTTTGCAGCACAGCAAGTTACAGACTAAACAAGTTAAAACAGTACACTTCATCCAAATCCAAAATGAATTTCTACTCTAAGTTAATGTCTAACCCCACATATCTCAGAAACACAAGCTTTTTTAGGTGTTGTGAGATTTTTGATAACGCACATTCCAAATTGCAGTCTGATTGTAAACTCTCTGTCAAGTGACCTGAAGAAAAATGATTTCAAATGGGTCCCTGAGCAGTGACAAGCCTTTGAACAAATCAAGCAAGAGATAGTTCATGCTGTAGCCCTTGCACCAGTTTGAACAGGACAAGATGTAAAAAATGGTCTTTATACTGCAGCTGGGGAGAATGGCCCTACCTGGAGCCTCTGGCAGAAAGCACCAGAGGTGACTCGAGGTGGATGTCTAGGTTTTTGGAGTCTGGAATACAAAGGATCTGAGGCCCACTATACTCCAAGTGAAAAGGATATACTGGCAGCTTATGAAGAGGTCTGAGCTGCTTTGGAGGGGATTGGTACTGAAGTACAGATTCTCCTGGCATCCCAGTGATCCATGCTGGGCTGGTTTTAGCTCTCTCTCTCTCCTTTTTATTGCTATTGGTTTTGCTATTAAATTTACTTTGTTTCAGTTGTTGGACTGTTCTTGTCTCAAAACATAAGTTTTACTTTTTTTTCCCACTGTTCATGGGCAGGGGAGGCAGGTGGTGCTTGGTTGCTGGCTGGGGTTAAACCACAACAGTCATCATATCCTACATTTTAAAAACCCATCTTAAAACTGTAAGAGATTTTAGCTTTGTTTATAAGGTAGATTATTGAAGATGGAGGGAGAAGACCCAAATTTCATTGTTTAGCATCGACTCCGTTTATTCACTCAATCAATCACTTTTTATAACCGTGTTAATTAAGTTCATGCATATTGCAAACCCGAGCTCACAATAGGTCAGAGATAACACACCAACCCCTCCTTATGTTTCCAATACCAAGATTTGGGTTCTCAAAATTATTTTTGCTTTCCCAAAACAGCCAAAGATAGAATATCTACTTGTTATGAGAAAGCTGCCTGAGAACTCTGGTATGCAAGGTTCTCAAGGCCTTCATGTTTGTCACTTTTACTTGTAATTAAAAACAACCTGAGAACTTCTACTGTTTACAGAAACAGGCTGTGAGAACCTGTCCCCCACAGCTGCCTTCCAAGCCATTTCTGAAAAAATCTCCAACAGTAGATATTACAAAATGTTTGTGATAACTGTATATTTAGCTCTCATTAAAATTTATCAAAATATTTTTCATAGTACTCATGCCCTCATCCCATATACACAAGGTAAAATGGAATCTAACAGAAGTATTTGTTTTAATACTGAAGCATAGCTCCTCTTTTTTGCCTCAGTCTTCAAAGGCAACCTCTCTTCCCACACCTTTTGAGTGGCTGGACAGCAGGATGGTAATTAGGAGAGAAAAGTCCCTCCCACTGTAAGACAAGACAGGGTTCATGACCATCTGAGGAACATGAATGTACATCAGTCTATGGGAGCCAGTGAGAGGCGTCCCAGACTCCTGAGGGAATGGGCTGATGTAGTTGTCAAGCCACTCTTCATGATATTTGAAAAGTTATGACAGTCAGGTGAAGTCCCAGGTGACCAGAAAAGGGGAAACATTGTCCCCATCTTTAAAGAGACTAGAAAGGTGGACCCTGGGAACTACCACCCTGTCAGCCTCACCTTTTTGCCTGGAAAGATCATGGAACAAACCCTCCTGGAAGCTCTGCTGAGACACATGGAGGACAGGGAGGTGATTCAGGACAGCCAGCACAGCTTCACTAAGGGCAAGTCCTACCTGACCAACCCAGTGACCTTCTCTGATGGTGTGACTACATCAGTGGAGAAGGGAAAGGCTACAGATGTCATTTATCTGGACTTCTGTAAAGCTGTTGACACAGCCCCCCACAACATCCTTCTCTCAAAATTGAAGAGAAGTATATTCAATGGTTGGATGGTCACATCCAGAGGGTAGTGGTCAACAGCTCAGTCCCAATGGAAATCAGTGACCAGTGGTGTCCCTCAGGGGTCTGTATTGGGACCAGTCTTATATCTTCATTAATGACACAGATGAAGGGATCAAGGGCACCCTCAGAAAATTTGTAGATGACACCAAGCTCAGAGGTGCAGATGAAACACGGGAAGGATGGGGCCATCGAGAAGGACCTGGACAAGCTTGAAAAGTTCACCCATGGCAATCTCATTAAGTGCAAAGTGCTGCTCCTGGGTTGGGGCAATACCCAGTATCAGTCCAGGCTGCGGGATGAACAGATTGAGAGCAGCCCTACTGAGAAGGATGTCAGGGTGCTGATGGATGAGAGGTTGGACATTAAGAGAGACCTCAACAAATTAGAGAACTGGGCAATCACCAACCATATAAAGTTCAACAGGGGCAAGTGCCAGATTCTGCACGTGGGACAGGGCAACCCTGGATGTATGGACAGACTGGGGAATGAGATGCTGGTCAATGGCAAGTTGAATATGAGTCAGCAGTGCCCTGGCAGCCAGGAGGGCCAACCATGCCTTGGGGTGCATGAGGCACAGCATTGCCAGCCAGTTAAAGTGAGGTGATTTTCTGTCTTGGGGTGACTTTATGATACTATGTCCCCTATCATCTGCTTTATGCCCAGCCATGGGTCCTGTACCTTTAAGCTAGGCCTGGGGAAAGGGGTAGGACCAGTGAAATTCTTTCAGCGAGGTTTTCACACATCCTCCCCTGGGTTCTCTCTCAGCTGTGTTGTCTAGCACAGATAGAGGACATCTTTGCTTTTTAGCTAGTTTCTTTTTTGTTAGCGGAGGCAAGAAGTTTTTTCCTGGGGCTGTGGCTTCTTCTTCTGGAACTGTTCAGCTCTGCTCTGGTCTGAAACACCAGAACATCTCCAGGAGCCCCATGATGTGGCCCAGAGGGGAGGCCCTGGGATGCCGCACCCCGGCTCCAGATCTTGGAAGAGCAAGAGAAGGGCTCTAAAAAAATCCACCAGTTTTCTTCATAATGAGGTTTATTATCTAATATTATTAATTTTCTTTTTCGTGCCTGTGTGCACCCTGCTTATCAAATAAACAGGTTGGGTTTTTTTAACTTTCCTCCAAGAAATTCCTTTCGAACCTGTGGAGGAGAGACTGCTGAAACTGGCCTTCCATTAGAGAACATATTCATCTCAGGACATTTCCTCCTAATTTGTCTCAAACTGACACATTGTCCCAATCTGCTCTGCACTGGGGTGGCCTCACCTTGAGTCCTGGGGGCAGTTTTGGGCACCACAATATAAGATATAAAGCTAATAGTGTCCAAGGGAGGGCAACAAAGGTAGTGAAGGGCCTTGAGGGAAGCTGTATGAGGAGCAGCTGAGGTTACTTGGCTTGTTCAGCCTGGAGGAGACCTGAGGTCAGACCTCATTGCAGTCTCCAACTTTCTCATGAGGGGGGGCAGAGGGGCAGGTACTGATCTCTCTGTGGAGACCTGGCCTGAAGTTGTGTCAGGGGAGGTTTAGGTTAGATATTAGAAAAAGGTTCTTCCCCCAGAGGGTGGTTGGGTACTGGAATGGACTCCCCAGGGAAGTGGTCACGGCACCAAGCCTGACAGAGTTCAAGAAGCATTTGGACAATACTCTTGGGCACATGGTGTGACTCTTGGGGATGATACTGTGCAAGGCCAGGAGGTGGACTTGATGATCCTTGTGGGTCCCATCCAACTCAGCATATTGTGTGATAAGTATTCCTATGAGCCAGCAATGTCCACTTGCAGTCCAGGAACCCCCTGTGTCCTGGGCTGCATCCAAAGCAGCATGGGCAGCAGGGTTAGGGAGGAGATTCTGCCTCTCTGCTCTGCTTTGGTGAGACCCCACCGACAGAGCTGCCTCCAGCTCTGGGTCCCCAGCACAGGAAGGACATCAATCTTGGATGCCATTTGTGGCTACCTGGCTGAAACAGCCATGTGGCTGCCACCATCTCGGCATGGCCTGCAGTGAACTTTGCCTGCCTGTCTGCCCTTAGCCAGCTGTGCCACGAGCAGAAGGGGAGGGGTAGTGGCAGCAGCTTCTCCTTCCTGGCACCCTGCATGAAAAGAAGCACTGAATGGCACCGGTGGCATGGCGGCTGGCACCACCCACACAGTCACAGCAGGGACCATGTGGCTAGCAGTGGAAACATGGTAACCAATTCCCTGATGCTGAACCTAGACAAAATCAACTTGTCAGCACTGTGAGACCCTGCAGGAATCATTGAACTGACCAAATTTGTTGGCAGTGGTACTTCCGAGCACTAGTTTTTTCTTCCTAGTCGGAGAAAAGAGGAGGAAGTGAGGACATGTGGAGAAAACCAACATGGTGACACCAAGGTCGATGAAAAGAAAGAGTGGGAGGAGGTGGTCCAAGCATCAGAGCTGAGATTCTTTTGCAAGCCATGGTGAAGACTATAATAAAACAAACTCTCTCCCTGTAATCCATGAAGTTCATGGGGGGGTGCAGAGATCCACTCACAGCCCGTGGGAATAGGTGCTTACGCCAGAGTGGGTGCATGCTAAAAAAACTGTAATCCAGTGAGAGACCCGAACAGAGAGAGAGGGCCTTTGCTTCCAGAGATAGAGAAAAGGGATCCTTGTTTTCAAACTAGAGCAGCTCATCCTTAAAAGGCTACACCCCATGGACTAAATGACCCATGCCATGCAGTTTTGGGAAGACGGTTTTGCCCATGGGAGGGACTCACGTTACAGCGGGTCAGGTAGGACTGCTGCTCATGAAATTAAAAGCATGCTAGAGGAATTCACAGAAAACTCTCCCATGGGATGAGACAGAGTAGAGATCCATTCTGAATTAGGTGAAGTGTCTAGGAGAAGTGAAAAGTCTGTGAGGCCAAAGCTAAAGGAAAAACTCGCATGCCGAGACAGCAAGGAGACAGAGAAAGAAAAACAGAAAAGACCACGAGGTCAATTTGCCCCCGACCTAGGAATTCCTTTGATAAAGAACTGGTGATAAATGTCACGCAGAATGAATATGTATGAACCTATTGTGAAACTGTATGCATATGCATTTGGAAGGGGGATAAAAGGAGGTCTGAAATCTTCAGGGGTACCATGCCTTTTGAGGAGAATTTTCTCTGCATGCTTCCGGCGCCGTAAATAAACATACCGAGCTTTACAACTTTTATAAAGTTGTGAGGTTTCTTCTTTTCTCCGTAAAACAGGGAAGGACCCCACAGATAACAGAAAAAAGTCTCCTTTCCCTAAGCAAACTGAAGAAAGATTTTGAGTGAAGAACTGACCAAAACCCCATGCCCTGTCTCCCTGTGCTCTCAGTGGGAAAGAGGAAGGGGCTGGGGGAAAAAAGGTGCTTAAAGGCTTATCTTACTTCTCATTATCTTCCTCTGACTCTGTTAATAATAAATTTACTTAATACCTTCAAGTTTGAGCCTGTTTTGCCCTTAAAGTGTTTTCTCCTAATCCTTATCTCAAGTCATGAAGCCTTTGTTATGATTTCCATGAGTACCTGATATTTTAACCAATATCAAATCATGACAACTACATATTAGGAAGAAATTCTTCCCTGAGAGGGTGATGAGGCACTGGAACAGGTTGCCCAGAGAAGCTGTGGCTGCCCCATCCCTGGAAGTGTTCAAGGCCAGGTTGGACAGGGCTCTGAGCAACCTGGTGTAGTGGAAGGTGCCCCTGCCCCTGGCAGGGGGAGTGGAACTAGATGATCTTTAAGGTCCCTTCCAACCCAGGCCATTCTATCATTGTATTATAGTGTTGCCTGGGCAGAAAATCTGGTTGTGAAAGTACGTCACATAGATGTTCATGTACTTAAAAGTCAGGCCACCAAAGAACATTGGAACAACCAGCAGGTGGATCAGGGTGCTGGGATTGAAGTGGCTCCAGTCAATTTGGATTGGCAACATAAGGGGAAGAGATGCAACTTTTAGTTGGAGGAGTCAACTTGCCCATGGACACTATCACGCAGGTTATCCATGAATGTGAAACATGCACTGCAATCAAGCAGGGCCAAGTGTTTAAAGCCTCTGTGATATGGAGGACAATGGCTGAAATATAAGTATGGAGAGGCCTGGCAGATTGACTATATCATACTCCTCCAAAGCCATGACAGCAAGCACTGGGTGTTTACAATGCTGGAGGCAACCACAGGATGGCTGGAAATATACCTTGTGCCCCATGGCACTGCCCAGAATACTGTCTTGGGCCTTGAAAAGCAAGTCTTATGGCCAAATGCCACATCAGAAAACTGAGTCAGATAACAAGAATAATTTCTGAAACAACCTCATAGACATTTGGGCCAAAGAACATAGCACTGAGTGGGCGTATCACATTCCCTATCATGCACCAGCCTCTAAAAACATTGAACAACATAATGGACTGTTAAAGATGACACTGAGAGCAATGGCTGGTGGGACCTTCATACACTGGAATACACATTTAACAAAAGGCATCTGGATAGTCAACACCAGAGGATCTGCCAAGCAGGCTGTCCCTGCCCAATCAAAACTTTTATGTACTGTAGATGGGGATAGTTCCTGTAGTGCACATTAAAAACAAGCTGGGGAAAACAGTCTGGGTTATTCCTGCACGTACGTAGCTGTCATCTGGGGTTAAACCACACCACCTCCTACACTGTTTCCTCTCCCCTGCATTGTATTTTCAGCAGACATCTGTTAAGTTGAAGGCCCCTGCAAGAACAAAGGGTAATTAATGTATGTGAGACTTCTCCCAACTGCTTATAGAGTGGTAGTGTGCACTTCAGGAGGACCCAGAGTATCTTAAAATGTGTTCAGAGGTATTGCTGTGTATTTCTGGAAAGAAAGTCGCTAACCAAGCTTTTCATATATCTGCATCACAAATAAAGAAAAGTTCCCAGACATTTATTTCTGGAATTGTACACCAGGTATTAAAGTACAACAAATAGAAAATAATGCTAAAAAAAATAAAAATCAGTGTTTATGTACAAATATTAAAACCAATGCAACAATAGCGAATTCCTCTTGAACATCTGATATTAAATTCATGTCCCAATTGTCACGAAATTTGTTGTTATGCACAAGGTACTTTGAATAACTGGAATCTGCTTTATTCAGAGGACTATAACCATACCTTCTGTATTTTACAATTGATAGTATTTTCTTTCTTCCAACGAAAAATAGGAATAAAAAAATAGTAACCTTGTCATTATTTTATAAATTACTGTATTTAGTTTCCCATCTGTAGACAATGTGCTTGTAAGTGCTGGGCAAATAGTGTCCCTGTTGGTCAGTTTATACATTAGTTTACATTCAAAGTAGAAATACTTACCTAAAGACTTTGGTTAAATTAAGTACTATCATTATGTTCTACTTGATCTGAAGTTTTCGTACATTTTTGATCCTCAATTTTAAAAGTTAAAAACAGGAAACAATTACACAATTCATTGACCTAATAGTACACAATTTAGTACTTTGACCATGGCAAGAGGAAAACTAAACCTTTAAAAACCTAACATGAGAAGATGACAGATGAGTAACCAAAGTAAAAGTATTGCTAGAATCACAGCACCAAGTTACACTTCTAAATGAATCAGCTATCCCCTTCGGATTCCCTGTACATTAAAAGGATACATCTACCAACACTGCATTTTCCCGTTATGGATTTTTGGTTTGTTTGCATGAAAAACAAGTATAGCAGAAGACAAAGAATTCATCACAGTTTGTTATAAGAATTGTGCTTCACCATCAAACAACCAAGGCAATATAATTTCTTCATATGGTTGCAATTCAGTTGTTTTCATGCTGACTTTCAAAAGACAATTCTTTTAATAAAAAGTAACAAGTTCTCCATTTTAAACGTTTCAAATGAGAGAAAAATAATTAAGTCCAGCTTCTAAATGAAAAATTCAATAAATAGCTCTCTTACATGGATAAAGTTATCGTGGTACAAATTTATGAATGTCACATCAAGCATGCACAAAAATGTTACTATACACACAAGTAGTCAGAAAATATTGAAATAGATATCTAAAAAGATATGAACAATTACATATTTACAAATTCTTGCAAATTATTGCCTCATTTTAACATGGAATTAAAAGTAAACAATAACAGCTAGCTAGCCAACAAGCTAAATAAGATCAACATTTAAAAATCTATTAGACTAGCTGAAATTAATTTTTCTCCCATAATTTTCTGAATTTTGGTCAAAAGTCTTTATTAAATAACTAAAGTGTCCATTCAACTTGCTGACAACCCAAGTCTTAGACAAGTATTTGTCTACATTAAGAGCCCAGCAATGCATAGATAAATTTAATATATTACAGCATCAGCTAATGAGAATGGGCAGGTTCATTTAAACACAACTGTTATAAACATTCAGTCATCTTTGTGTAATGATTTTTATACAGACCAGCCACTCACTGTAAACCCATAGACCTGAATGTATAACAATGAAGGATTATGATCAGTATTTTACAAAATTACATAAAATATGTTGATTCATAAAGAAAAACAAGGTACACAGTTCAGCAAAAAACACAGCAGCAAGACGCTGACAACTTGGCCAAAAATGTCAGAATACAACACAGGGCCAAGTCTATCCATTATTTATTGTGTACTTACTAGAATTCCATATTTCAGATGCATAAGATAAGAACTGATTACAAAATTATCTTTACTTTTGTCCACTGTGATAAACTAATTTGTTTTAATATGATAAATGTGCTATTGCATAAATGCTTTACTCTTCATTGCAGTGCTGTAAAGAAAACTCCATACACTGCATCCATAACTCAGGATGTCAATGCAATTCACAGTAAGCATAATAAATACCCTCTTCCCTTTCAAATATTAAGGTCACTACTTTCTAATTACTCAGCATAACCTTGAAGCAACTAGTACAAATATCAACAATTCAAGCCTAATCACTTCAACAATCAAAACAAGTTTGTGGCAATTAAATTTGTAATATGATCAATGCAAAGAAAAAGTATGGAGGGAAAGGGGCAATCCTACTGATGTTCTCCCACAAGAATTAGAGCTAACTTTTTAACGAAAACTTAATGAATGGCTAAATTGCACTCAATGGTCAAAATAAAAATCTATTGAGTTTAAATAGTTGCTTTTATGGGAGACATTTTTACTCATCCTTTTCTATTTGATCAAAAGTAGTGAAGTGCTATTTTTGAGCTAATGACTTGCTAAACAAATAAATGCAATCCACACTGAAGAAAAACTTTCAAATACATACTTCAAGGTTCTACTACTTCTATATAAACTAGATAGACCCTCAAAACTGTAACACATTGAACCGCAGTGCTCCAAACAATTTGTCTTCTAAAATACAGACTGTTTAGTGGTAAATCCTAAGGTGTGCAGACTGTAGCTTTATACATCAGCTGTCTTAGGAAAGTTAAGTTACACAGATGCATTAATCTTTAAAGTTGTGGACAAAACTAATTTGAATACAATAGCCTAAAATATATCTGTTTAAGCCAGTAAGTTTAAAGTACACAGATACCTCTGGCAGCATAATTACTTCTGTGTATGGTAGCCACAGCCTATAATTTTGCAACAGCCTCCAAGTGTAGGTCTTCATAATTTATTCATGCTATGTCCCTTGTGCTAGCTTCCACCAAGATGAAATTGCTGGGTTTTTTTAAACTGAAGTGCTCTAGTTTAGTATCACATGAGAGAAGGTTCCATTTAAAAAACATCCTTGTATGTTTGTGCAGTTTAAGTTAAAGAAATCCATCCCTGCCTTTATAAGAAAAAAAAAAAAGAAAATAAAATGCTACATTGAGCAGAGATCAGGAACGGTACCTGTAAACACTGTTATTACACTGCATCCATTATGGCAAAAGTAACTTTGACTAAAAAGCCACTCTGATCAGTTCAGAATTTCTGTGCTGGTTTTGAAATGGTGGCCTCTCTCTACAGGCTTTAAAATAAATATGAAGCAGACCCTAAAGCTGAACCACAGAGTTCTCTTAGTTCCAAACTCTGCCAAACATTTACACAATTATGGACTGAAAAAAGAAATTACTCTTGGTAAATCAAGATATAGTTCTATACATAAAAAGACATCACTGATGTCAAAGTTCAAACTTCCAGTGAAAGATTAAGCAAACCTGATAGTTCCCATCAAGTTTACTACTACTGCATAAAGTACCCATTCTTTAGTTTTCCACAGTCATTCTGAGTGAAGGGCAGTATGTTGGTGAAGAGTATGGGTATTTATAAAACCATTTGTCTCATTTGCAGATAGACTGCTGAAGTCAGCCACTGAAACAGCCATTTTGGCACTGGCAATATGGTGTGTGTGGTTCTCAAAGTCCACACCAAGGTTATTTACAGAGACATCATTCATGAAAGATTCTGGGACAGCAATTCCCATTTTCAGTCTCTTTGCAGGTCTTTCTGTCTCCTCACTGCACATGTTCCCTGGGTTTAACTCCGAGTGATAAAAGCCAGTCTCAAATAAATTAAAACAATCATTTTCACCACTGCTAGGCAAGTTAAGCAATTCTTCTGTTCCAACAGGCACATGGTTAACTACCGGTGCTCGGGGTAAGCTGTCCATAGGAGGGAAGGCATCATCCAGGCAGTTCACAGCCGAAGGGTGACAGACTGTAGCTACAGTGTTTGTCAGTGCTGGAAAACAGATGAACATAAAATGTAAATGAAATAGTTGTTTATATAGTTACAACAAAAAGTTTGTGGGTTTCCTTTGGTTTTTTTCCCTTGATTTACCTGTCAAATCATTGGCAGTGATAGAGTTCAGAATGCTTAGCTGTTGATCAGGAATACTTTCTGTTCGAGTATTAGATGTTAAGGCTGAAGAATGTACTGCTCCACCAAGAGCTTCTGCTTCATCTACCAAACGATCCATGTAGTCCCTTTAAGAATATGGCATTCATAATAGGTTATTTAACAGGAAAACAAGGCCTAAAAATGATGATGAATTTATTCTCAGTTGTCATAGCCACTGAAGCTTTACACTGCAATGATGGGAAGAAAAACTTATCTTTTACATTTACAATTTGCAACAGAAAACATATTCCAGGGACATTTTACTTACGTAACTCCAGGATGATGGTTATACCTCTTCTTTCCAAATCTTGTTTGCTGAGCAAAGTAATCATAACGTTCTGACTTTTTCCACATGTAATAGAAAGCCACACACTCAGCAACTGTTCTGGTTCTTACCTAAAAGAAGGCAAGAAGAATTGACAAGATAAATGCAAAGCATTATGTTTTGTTATCTCCCCAGTCCCTATATTCCTGCAATATTGTCCCTTTTACTGTTCTAGTATCTGTAACAAACAAATTAAATCAGATGACCTGAAATAGAGATCTAGAGTTTTAAATTTCTTTACCGAGAAGGTGGTCAAACACTGGAATGGGCTTCCTAGAGAGGTGGTCGATGCCTCAGCATGTCATTGTTTAAGAGGCATTTGGACAATTCCCTTAGAAACATGCTGGAACTTTTGGCAAGCCATGAAGCGGTCAAGCAGTCGGACTAGATGATCGTTGTAGGTCCCATCCAACTGAAACAGTATATTCTATTCTAAATAATTACTACATCTGTTCTATTGTATGCATTATTGTTGTTTAGGTTTGGTTTTTTAAACTAGACTGAAATTGTATCTACATCTGAAGCATTAAAATTCATAACTTACATAGCAATTTTTTAAACTATGGGACAGACTCTGTTAAGAAGCAAAACACTAAGCAACTGAATGACCCAACAGAAGTGAAGCAGAAAAGACATTGGGTATTTGGAAAATTCTGGTCCATAGTGACAGACCAACTCATTTGCTTCGTAGCACTTTGGAAAAAAATATTTTAAAATTATTTATTTGTATCGCTGGTGAATTACTGTTTACGGGTAAGGTCCATTTAAAAATTGAACCCCCCAGATATTTAGCATTGGACAGGTTAAGCTAAGTGTTGAACAGGATTAACTGACTGTTGTTGAACAGCAACCACAACCCTATAAAGTTTACCTGAAATACAACAAAAGCACCAGTCTCCTAAAGAAAAGACTTGTGGTTTAACCCCCACCAGCAACTAAGCACTGCAGAGCTGCTTGCTCACTTCCCCCGTCCAGTGGGATGGGGGGGGGAAGAATTAGAAGGGCAAAAGTGAGAAAACTCATGGGTTGAGATAAAGACAGTTTACTAATTAAAAAAAAAAATGCTAAAAAAGAGGAAAATAAAACCCAAGAAATACAAGCAATGCATAAAAACCCAACTGCTCAGCATCAACCAATTGATGCCCAGCCAGTTCTCAAGCCACAGCAGCCCCCACCCACCAATCTTCACCCCCCAGTTTGATTACGAGCAGGATGTCATTTGGTCTGGAACACCCCCCTGTTAGTTGGAGTCAGCTGTCCCAGCTGTGCCCCCTCCCAACTCCTTGTGCACACCCAGCCTCCTCACTGGCAGGATAGTCTGAGGAGAAATGGATAGACTCTACATAAGCTCTGCTCAGCAATAACTAAAACATTAGTGTCTTATCAACACTGTTTCCAGCACAAGTCCAAAGCATAGCCCATACTAGCTACTATAAAAAAATTAACTCTATCCCAGTCACAACCAGTATGAAACCTCAAGGTGGTATCAAAACATACAGGACATGTACAGAAAATTTGGAAACACACATACTGGTAACTGTACCAAATGGTACATTTACTTAATAAAAAAAAAAGCCCAATTCCTAATCTTCAGGCACAGAGGAGTTAATCAGAAGCAATTCAGATCAAGATTAGAACTCCTTTGTTGGTCAGAAACCAGAGTACTGATGGATGACTACACTTTCTGAGAACGCAAAGAGCTAAGCCCGTTTCCATAGAATTACATCTTCTGAGTGACAAAAATAATTAAAGATGTATTTTCCCCTCTCACAGACATGGTATGAAAATAATACACCTCTAGGAGAGGCAGACATTTAATCTAAATTTTAACATAAATGCATATATGGAAGCAATATCAACATGAGTTGATTTCAAAGATAATATGACTCATGTTGCAACACCTACTTTTCTAATGGCATCAAAGGCAAAATCAGCATGGAATCACCAAGTTGGTTTTAATATGTTGGCTCTTATTTCACTCTTTTGCATAACTTCTGAAAAAGCATTGCTTTCACAAACATTCAGCATCATATAATCTACCAATACTTCCATTTAACTGTAAAATACTAACCTTGTTTTTCTGTATGAGATGGAAGTCTTTCCCATAAATCAGAAGTGCATGTTCAAAGCTTCTGCATTCTTCTTCTGTCCATGCTGTCATCTCTTCTAGACAATTGCAAAAGTAGCATGATAAACTTATTTTCACTCACTAATCTTTGTGTTGCTAATGCCTGAACATCCAAACACACTCTAAAAAAAATGCAACCGTTTAATTATTTTGACCCATGTTCTTTCCTCTAATGTAAAGATATCCTACCTGAAATCTAGTATTCCTGCTTATAAAGACTCATAAAAGAGTCTAATCTGATTACTGAAGCATTTCACCCTGGAGGGCAAAGGACATTCAAAAGACTTTATTTGTTATTTCTTAGGAAGTTTGTCATTAAAAAAACCCCAAGATTTGTTAACATCATTATTTTTCTGAATATTCCTTCTTGCATCAGATACAAACAGTGACGGTTGGAACAAAAGAGTGAAGGAACAACCTCTGACTTTTTAAAGACAGAAGTGAATTTTAGCTTCACAAACAAAACAAAACACACTACAAAGGAATAAAAGCTTTAAAACAAAGTAGCTCAAACTATTTGAGTAGGTCAGTTTTGTCTCAAGTATTGTTGCTTCCCTATCTTGATTTTGGCTTTGTGTTTATATATAATAAAGGAGGGATATTTCAGGCATCTTACATTCATAGTAGTGATCTGGTTAGTTGTCATTTAAAGCCAATGAGGATGGAGAACAAAAACCAACCAACAATCATATCTCAAAGCATTTCTGGAAGCAGACACTGGAACAAAGACCTTGCTCCTTTCAGATGAAAGTGATAATCATTCCACTACAAGTCCATTAATTTTGTACTCCTTACTACAGAATTCTCAAGCTTCAAAGAGGAGATCCACATGTAAAGTCTCACTGTTATGAAATTATCTTGGGAGATGTAGATTTTCAATGCATATTGAGAATAGCAGTGAACTTCAGTGGGTATAGATAATTGCACAATGATTATTCTAAGAGACAGGCATCAACAGTATTATCATCCTGTACCATTTTTAATGAGGATATAAACCCCATCTGACTTGGGGCCTGGGAGAAGATGAGCACTAGTCCTTAAGACAGAATTTGGGTCTCCGACACACAATCTCTCACAAAAGAGCTTTCTGAAACACTGCTCTGATAGTCCTTATTGTTCCCTTCACTTTGATCTTCGATACTTACGCTTTCAGAGTACCTAACTCAGAAATATTCAATTTCCCCCTGGATTCAGGTCTGAGTAAGGAATGTCTGCCAGAATACAAACTTATACCAGGGCTCATAGGCCATTTCTGCTTTATGGAACATGTGTCAAACTACAGGACAAATAACTCTTTGCTAAATTATACACTGATTTTTATTTAAGGGAATAAAAAAAGTTAGGGACAAACAAAATTGTTTTCCACTGTAAACTCAAGCAAAACTCTCCACACTCAACCATAGATCTAGATTATACAGTAGAATAAAGTATAGGGTTGACATAGCACAATGTTAGCACAGTGATGAAGAGTGGGGCTCACTCATATTATCAGCTATGTTCTGATTCTCGTATAAATGTCATTAGTTTATAATTGATCATTATCTCAAAAAGGTACTGTAATGTGGGGGAGAACTGCCTTATGGGAGCAAAATTGCAACTCCCCCCCTTCTCCTTCGTCTGTATCATTCTTAAAATCAAAAATCAAAAAAAAAAAAGGAAAAAAGAAGGAAAGGAAAGATGCAAAATTTGATCCTGCAACCTTTATACAAATTGCAAACTTCTCTAGCAGACATCTCCATCTGATCAACAGTCAGATTATACCTAATCTGAGTTATATACCTAGTGGGAATTATTGAAAAACATCTGAAAGACAACGCAGTCATCAATCACAGACATCGTGGCCAGCACAGCTTCATGAGAGGAAAGTCCTGCTTATCAAATCTGATTTCCTTTTATGACAAGGTTACCCACCTAGTTGATCAAAGGAAGCCACTTGATATAATCTTTTTTTGATTCCATCAAGCTTCTGATACTCTCTCCCATGATCCTCCTGAACAAAATGTCCAGCCCACAGCTGGATAAACATGTAATGCGATGGGTGAGCAACTGGCTCATGGTTGGGTGCAAAGGGTTATAGTGAATGGGGTGTCATCAGACTGGCCACCTGCCACTAATGGGGTTCCACAGGGCTCCATTTTAGGCCCTATGCTCTTCAACACCTTCATTAATGACTTGGAGACAGGACTGGAAGGGATGCTAAGTAAGTTTGCAGATGATACAAAACTGTAAGGAGCTGTTGACTCCTTTGAGGGCAGAAAGGCCCTGCAGAGAGACCTTGACCAATTAGAGAACTGGGCAATCACCAACCATATCAAATTCAACAAGGGCAAGTCCTGGAATGTGCACCTGGGATGGGGCAACCCTGGATGTATGGACAGACTGGGGAATGAGATGCTGGAAAGCAGTGCTGCGGAAAGGGACCTGCAGGTCCTGGTCAATGGCAAGTTGAATATGAGTCAGCAGTGCCCTGGCAGCCAGGAGGACCAACTGTGTCCTGGAGTGCATCAGGCACAGCATTGCCAGCCAGTCAAAGTAAGGTGATTGTCCCAATCTGCTCTGCACTGGGGTGGCCTCACCTCGAGTCCTGGGGACAGTTATGGGCACCACAATATAAGAAAGATATAAAGCTATTAGAGAGTGTCCAAAGGAGATCAACAAAGATGGTGAAGGGCCTTGAGGGAAGCCGTATGAGGAACAGCTGAGGTCACTTGGCTTGTTCAGCCTGGAGAAGAGGAGACTGAGGTCAGACCTCATTGCAGTCTACAACTTCTTTGTGAGGGGAAGAGGAGAGGGAGGTAGTGATCTCTTTTCTGGTGACCAGTGACAGAACCCAAGGGAATGGTCTGAAGTTGTTATCAGGGGAGGTCTGGGCTGGATATTAGGAAAAGGTTCTTCACCCAGAGGGTGGTCAGGCCCTGGAACAGGCTCCCGAGGGAATGCTCATGGCCCCACGGCTGCCAGAACTCAAGGAGCATTTGGTTGGATTTTTGGGGTGTCCTGTGTAGGGCCAGGAGTTGGACTTTGATGATCCTTGTGGGTCTCTTCCAATTCAGCATATTCTATGATTCTATGAGTAATCTGTGCTAAAGACATCATGGAAAGGGATGTGCTTATTAATCTGAATCTTACTCATGTGTTTTCTACTCCCTCAAAAGACATATTTCTTAAAAAGCAGATACTCTCTCTTACCCTGAGATGCCTTTCCATTTGAGCAGTATCTCTCAGTTGCCTCTTTAACATTATGGCTACTTTTGAGTAGTTCATATAGTGCCTATAAAATAGAAGTAGTCTTTAGAAAGAGTTAAAGTTTCCAAATAACCTATATAAATTTCTGAAACAAGCCTTTCAGTGAACATATCTAATGTAAAAAGAGGTTATATCTTTATACAGGATGAAAATGTTCAAATAATCAAAAGCAAAACCATCCAAATATTAAGGCAAGGTTTAATTAAGGAAATGTAAAATATTATAAGCAATAATTAGAAAAGCAGGATTTGTCAACATCATGCCAATTTGAAACATCATAGATCACACTGCCAACATTCAAATACTCAATTTTAAGCACAGGTTTAAAACTACAAATAAGATCCTGACCCCAGTAGCATCCAATTAAAAAAAATATTACTGCCTTTATAATACAAGGCAGAGAAAGAGAACACATTATTTACAAAGCAATGTGCCACAAATGGAACAGGATATAAAATATACTTGTTCATTGTCACGTGTATGTAGTCCTTCAGGAATTCTGCCAATCATATTTTCATTTCCTGCTCTTAAGGAGGTTTCAAAAAGGTATTCTTTAACTTTATGTTCTGAGATCACATCAGGTTTCCAAAGTAAATGGTCTTCATTTTCATAGGCTGTTAAAACAGAATTAATTTATGGCAAGTGTGACACTTTTAAGGCTAGAACATAAAAGGCTATTTCACAAAGAACAGGAATACAGAAGTAATAAAATCAAGCACTGTCATGCCACTTTCAAATTGCAGCTCATTTTTTCCCCAAAAAGCTTTAGTTTAGAGAGAGACTGCAGTGTGGTATGGTGAAGAGATTCAGATTCCATGAGGATGAGATAAGGGACTGGCTCTTGAGAAAATCTCTACAGAGGACCACGTTGTTGACAGGTAGATGATTCAAGTCAAAATATGCATATATATTAATCTTAATATAAAAAAACTAGCAAAACCACTCTGTTTTATTCAGATGTTTACAAGAAATAAGCTATAGTTTACAATAAAAAGTGTACTTTAAAATTTCAAATACTGCATATAAATTAAAAAAAAGAGGTGGCAGCTAACTGGTCATTTTCAACTAAAATTTGCTAAAACTTACTTAGCAGAATGGAAATCTAGGTCTAAATGTGGTAATTTCTTTTAGCATTCACTAACAACTGAATGTTGTTATCAACTATTTTACAAGCAATCAGGATGTATAGTCCTCCTTCACAGTATACTGAAATCATATGTGCACCTCTTAAGTAGCTTATTTGAAATATATTGGAAATATTCAAGAGTTGGCCTGAACCCTTGTCTATGCATACACACATTTAAACTCTAGATTAAACTAAATCCTTTACTCTGATCAATAGATGTGCTTACACATAATGCTTTATGTACTCTCTTGGCAATATAAATTAGAGTTATTAAATTCTAACACACCCAAGTATAATGGCAGTTCCACTAGAAGAGATGAAGAAGATTCTCAAATGTCTCATATAACTGCAGGAAAGAATATTAAGCTAAGATGAAGAATAAAATTGCATCTCCTCCTAAAGTTCTGTTATGACTTAAGAACACTGAAAGTTTTCAAACAGACATATTACAAGTGTAAGGTTTATAGAAGAGCAGAATTGCTTTCTAGCACAATTTCAGTACCTGGGACTTCACAGCAGAAATATAAGCCCCTGTTTGCCATCACAAGCTCTTCAGGAAGTACAAAAGAGGCTTCTACAGAATCTTCCACCCTCTCCAAGCATTGCTGAGCTCAGCTTCAATCTCTATTATCAACCAAGACAACCCAACACTTTTCTCTGGAATCCATACCTGATATTCTCAAGAGGAACTCCTCAGGCTCTCCCATCTGGGAGACCTCTTTGCTCCTGGCTATGCCACTGAACAATACTCTCTCTGGTTCTCTCTTGCACCAGCTTGTTCCAGAGAAAGTTGTCAGATTAATGCGTTCCTGATCATTCTCTGGTTATTTGCCCTTCTCTAGTTCTTGACCAAGGAGAAGTCAAGATGTGTAAATAGTAAAAGGACTATTCAGATAAAACTGGTTTTCACTCTTCTGTTTCTTACAACCAGTAAGCATCATGCCCAAATCACAGAAAATAGAAAACTTCCATAGATTTCTTAAGCAACACAAGAGATGTTAATTTGCTAATGCTTCCAGCTAGTGAAGGTTTCTAAAGGTACCATATAAAACTCTACTAAATAAAGTTATTTCTTCTACTTTGGCACAATTTCAGTTTTTAACCTAAATTTACACAGCAATAACATCATACTTAAAACATTTTTTTTTTAAAGACAAGGTATATTGAGATCTACATCTTCTACTCATGCTATGGAAAATTCAAATAGTTCATTGCTTTGTTTTTCATAACCATTTTGTAACCCACAGTGCTGTACTTGCTAAAAAAGAAGCAAAGAAAAATACTGAAGATCTTCAATGCAAACTTACATGTTCATAGCCCAGTTATGATATCCTGATGAAAATATTTACTTCTTGACCCAGTTTGTTGCCTCCTAATATTGCTAGATACTTCAGAATTATCACTGTAACCCACCCTCCTATGTCTTCTCAAAAATATTCTCTCAAAGTTGTAGAGTCACACTTTTAAGATATAATTATGTGGTTGAATTACTTCAGTTGACTAGGGGTTTTTTGGTTGGTTGGTTTGGTTTTTTTAACTAAGTCATTGAATTTATCTTATAAATTTCAATAACATTTTCCCATCAGCTGCTATATATAAATATAAGTACTAAAACAGAATAACTTACCCTTTTCATTATTACTGTATCTGCCGAGGTAAGGTGGAATTTCAGCCTGATACTGTAAACCAACCTTTATTTCCTGAAGATGTAACAAAAATCATAAGGGTATTAATATTCTGTGCATGGAAGCATTACAAAGTCCATTAACATGGGATTTTGCAGATAAGTTCAGAATTAAGGTACTATTTTAGATATGTACTATAAATTTTAATGCCTTTTTTAAAGTTTTTTTAACTATTTATTTTTCTTAAGATATAGTTATTACCTTTCTCAAATCTTCAGATGAATTACCATTGTCTGCCTCTATGTCTTCACCATCTGATTCCTTATCTCCATCACACGTAGTGTTTGCTTCAGACACAAATAAGTTGGCTTTAGCTAGGAAGAATTTTCAGTTCAAACACAGATATTCTTTACTTTTTAAAGGAGCCCTGCTTTTATTCTGGAAGACACTCATCACCAGTCTGTTGCTCTACATTTCTATCAGACTAGAATGAAGTCAGAAAGCATTGGTGCTTGCATATTGCAGAACTGAAACATTTACCATTATTGCAACTAAGACAATATTTCTAACAGTCAAAAGGAAATTAGATCATTTTTCTTCATTGATTTTCTTCAATAAATGCTTACACCTTATAGAAAAGGTATGAGAAAAACAGAAAACTTCCAGGGCTATTACTTAACCATGGGTAATCACAAAGAAAGTTGAAGGTAAGTCTATTACCTACTGAAGCCTTTCATCTGAAGTTTTAATTGACATTCAAAACATTCCTTTAAACAAGGCTACCTCAGCAAGGACTAAAAATATAGTACATATACAGGAAACAGATTAAGCAAAAGAGAACAAAAGACTGCTTACTCCTCTGAAATATTTTTTTCCTTAGGAGGAAATACAGCAGAGCACTCCAAGTAATTCAAATACAGTACTCCACAGAATAACTCATATTTTAGAACTTGGAACTCTGTGGTTCTGGGTTCTTAAGTAATTATATTTTTTTTATTTTATCCCCAGCAGAATGGAATCTATAGTTCTGATAAGAGCTATTACATATTCTCAACTTTCAGTAATAACATGTTCATAAATAGGGTTTTAATTTTAGCTTCATCACAACTAAATAGAATCGTCAACATCAAAGACAATATCCAAGATGGTAGACGGAGGCTCCTCTTCTGTAGTCGTTACTAGAATCACCAGTCTATCTCTTTTTGCTGTTAGAAAGAGGCAAGAAGCTAACATGAATGCATGAAACAGCAATATGCCTGGATAATAATATGCAATTACTTTTTCCAATGAATCCAAATTTAAGAAAATGGCCTGTGTTAAACATGTTTATCTTAAAATTGAATGTTATTTTAAGATAAATGGACAGGGATGAGCAAAAAAAAAAAGAGGGAACTGTCAACAGCACAGAAAACTGACATTCCCCTCGCTGACATGGTGGATATTTGATGCTAAAATGCCCAATCAAAAGTTCTAATAGAGAAAGAGCAACATTCTGATAGAAAAACCACAATAGCTGAAAGCAAAGATGACTGTTTCTTAATCCTGAGTAAAATGAAGGGGCTAATAATTCTTTCAATAAAGTTGCCACACTTTCAGTGTCATAATCATTAATAGTTCACAAGCAATGCTTAAGTGCCAGCAAGATTGGGGTTTGCTTAAAAAATTATAATGCCCTTTTTTAAAGTTTTTTATATCTCTCTCAAAAATGCCTTACATTACACAATCAGCAGCATGCAAAGGGCTACAATTGCTGATGATTGAGACAGCACGTGCCCTTTATCATCCCCTTTCTCTAGAGGGATGAAGTTCCCCAGGAAAATGTCAAAATACTTGCCAAATTAAAATTGTGATAAAAATCCTCCACACTGTCTATTGCAGTTCATTTGTTCCCTGGTGTACTCGAGTTGGAGCAATGAGGAATATCTTGTCAAGGTTGGATAATTGAACCAATGGTTCTTGGATCTTTCCCATAATAGTTCCATGGGTAGTGAAATTTTGGTGGTCATGGGTTCATAGGCCCCATTCCATATAAAAACACGGGCTCATGAACTCCTATGGAAAATCATTGAATATGTGAAGGGAAATAATCACAAAGAAACCAAATTCCAGTTCACATCCATAGGCTGAATAGAGGAGTCACTGGCTTAAAAGTAGCAGCAAAAATTTTAGTAGAGAAACACTAATTTAAAAGAACAGGTTACATATTATTGCCTTTCACCAATGCACAGAAAATTACCAAGAGTGTTTCTTGACACACATTAACTATTACTTATGAAAAGCTACTGTAGTTTTAGAAAAATTGTGCTTGTGCTTTGAGCACCATATTAAATATAGGTCTTTTAGGTAATCAATAATACCAACCAAAGACAATATTCATGTACAACATCCTGCAAAGCACTGTTTCTCAATCCCACTCCTCAATTCTGATATTTTAAACTAGAAAGCTATATAGTTTATAATATATGGTAAGACTTTATGAGTACTAATATAAAATTAGGTTTCCTACATCTTAATGGCCGAGGAAAGAAGTCAGTAGCCTCATGTGAAGTAACTGATGGCGTCAAGTCATCAGCAGAGGACTGTGTTTCTTCATCATCACCTGACAAGAGGTCTTTAGCTATTTCCTCCTGTATCATTAAAATAAAAAAAAACCCAAAACTTCAGACAGACTATTAAATATAAACTGGTGAGCATTTAGATTCAGCAAATTGTAAGTCTCATTTATTAAAATGAATTATTTTACCATAAGCAATTTTAGTAGACTGTTAACTATTAAAAAGCTAATCCACTCCTAATTCTCAAAACAAATATAACCATTCATTTCAGAGTTGAACACGGAGGTTTATTTCCCCCTAGTCTTCTATTAAAATAAATGCACAAGTAGTAACCCCTGCATGCATCAAATCTCAGATGCTCATCCAACTGCTTTAAAATAAAAAAGTGAGTGGAAACATTTTAAATTCTGTCATTCTTTACATCAGATACTCCTTAAATTCGGGGGGGGGGGGTCTAATGGGTGAACAAACAAAAACTCAAACCAAAAGCCAGGCACTTTCATAGATTTTTTTCTGAGAAGAATTACAGATAACTGACAAAAGATAATAAAGTGGGGGGGGCGGAGGGCAAGAACACGCCTCCTCCACTACCAGACATGCTTGAGCCCCTCTATAGTGATTAGGGAGGCAAAGAACTGTCTTAGACAAGAAGCCAAGTACATTTCTGTAGCCTCAACACAATGGTGACTCCTAATGAGAATCAGATGTGCAAAGCCATCATTATACTATACTTTCTGTGGAGTTCATAATTTCATCATACATATGGAAATTAAAAAAAAAAAAGACATGTACTTACTGCCTACAGATTTTATAATACAAACTACTAGTTGCATGTCTTATAGCCAACAATCAGATTCATCTCAGAATTCAAAGTTAGCCTGTGAATCATAAAAACTGTAGTTTTGTGTTTCTATATTCAACAATGCGATACATATAGTAATTGCACAGAAAACAATCTCTCTCACCCCCCAAATATGAGATTTTTTTATAAATTATATGCATTTGAAAGAAACATTCCAAAGCACCCAGTAGTGCACTTTTCAAGTAATCCACAAATGTTTGATACATGACATGTATGTTTGAAGCCAGAATTATTATTTCTGGGCATTGCATACATTAAAATAAAATACAGAAATTGTCAGAAAAAAAATCCCACTTCTATAAAATAAAAAAAAAAAAATCTATTTAAAGTTCTCTGAATGTGTTTTAGAAGAACCACTACCTTATTCATTTCTCAGTTGTAATAATATAATGCCACTAAAGTTGCTATGCATTTGTGTGATAATTATAATTAAATCCAGATACTAAATATCTTTGAAAAAGAATTAAAAGTACAATCACAAAATCATTTAGGTTGGAAAAGACCTTTAAGGTCATTGAGTCCAACCATAAACCTAACACTGTCAAGTCCACCACTAGTACAGTAACTCTTAATTGTATGCTGAAATTGACAAAGATACGTATTTCATAACATCAAGAGACAGTGAAATATAAGTTAAGTTCACACGGATTTCTACTTTTAAACTGTAATACAGGGGAAAACAGTTCTGACTTACTTTATCTAGAGTCATATCTGGAAGCTCATCTGCAAGTTCACTTGGAGAGCTATCCACACTGGAACCAGCCATAACTGGAATTGTGGGTTCATAGCCATAAAATGCCAGCAAATCTTCCAACGGCATGCTTCCTTCCTAATACAAGATTTACAAACATTTCAACATATTGCCAAATACTTGTAAACAGTTCAGGCCTAAAAGGACAAGACATATTTTGAAAAACAAAAGTAAAAAACAAACAAGAAAAATTTAATTGAAAGCAGGAATCTTGATTAAAAATCTAAAATATTTTCAAGCACGAGACTGAAATAATTCATAACTGTGTCTCTTAGCATATAATGAAGTCACATTAAACTATTGAAGAAAACCATTTAGTGGATGAAACTAAAGAGTAATTATTAAAAATTTGCTCCTTATCTGATTCACACTGTAGAACATGATTTGCCTATATTTCTTCAAGACAGAAGATAGACTAGGAACATTAAGAATGCCCTTACAAGAAATGCAGAAAAACCTGAAAAATTTAGTCCTACATAGTTACAGCTGCAAAGTGTCCAAAACACCACAGAAATAAACCAATGTAGCAATCTTTTATCCCTCCTTTCCATCTTCTGCACAATACATTTTATAATTACTGTAGAGAAGGTGGTGTAGTTTAAGCCCAAGCAGTAACTGAGTACCACACAGCTACTCACTCACTCCTCCCCAGTGTGGAGATGAGAAATGAAATGGTAAAAGTGAGAAAGAAACTCATGAGTTGAGATAGACAGTCTAATCTTTAAAAATAAACTTTTTTTTTTTTTTAATGCAAGGAAAATAGGAGAAAAATGAAACACAACAAGACAAAGAAAGAGGTATATAAAACCCAAGAAAGATAAATAATCCAAATGAAAACAATTGCTTACCACCAACCAACTGATGCCCAGCTAATCCCAGAGCAGTAGCTTCCCACCACCATTCAGCCGCTTGGCTTGTTTGATCATGGCATACATTTAACATTCATGGATAACCTCTGCAATAGCATTAAGTCAAGTCGACCTCTCAATCATGAGCCCATTTGTATGCTACATCCCTTCCTATATATCCTGATGTGCCATGGGCCCATCAAGCTATAAATAGGTCACCCTTCTGTTCCCAGTCCAGATCCACCTGAGTCACTTCAATCCCAGCAGCCTGATCCACCTGCTTATTGTTTCAATGTTCTTCAGTGGCCTGACTCTTGAGTACATGAGCATCTACGTGACATACCTTCACAACCAGGTTCTCTGCCCAAGCAGCAATATCTTGCCACAATGCAGCAGCCCAGATGGGTTTACCTCTGCACTGCCAGTTATCCTGCTTCCATCGTTGCAACCACCCCCACAGGGCATTTACCACCATCCCCGAGTCAGTGCAGAGATAAAAGTATTGGCCATTTTTCTTGTTCAGCAATATTTGTAGCCAGCTGGATGGCTTTCACCTCTGCAAACTGACTCGATTCACCTTCTCCTTCAGCAGTTTCCACAACTTGTTATATAGGACTCCACATGGCAGCTTTCCAACTTTGATGTTTTCCTATAACATGACAGGATCCATCTGTAAACAGGGCATATTGCTTTTTATTTTCTGGTAGTTTATTATATAGTGGAGACTCTTGAGCCCGAGTCACCTCCTTTGGCAACACTGAAGTTCTGACCAGTTCACAATCACTTTTAGAATTCCTGGGCGGTTGGGGTTTCTCATTCAAACCCACTGTATGATCAGTGCAACCCACTTACTCCATGTAGCATCAGTTGCATGATGTGTAAAGAGGACCCTGCCTTTGAACATCCAGCCCAACACAGGAAATTGAGGTGCCAAAAGGAGCTGTGCATCAGTACCAACTACTTCTGAAGCTGCTTGAACTCCTTCATATACTGCTAATATTTCTTTTTGAGGCTGCCTCTTCTGATTTGCTCTCCTGCTCCCTGTTAGGAGAAGCTTCTTCATCTCTTACTAAACAAGTTGACTTCTGCTTCCATTGTTTCTGCCTCTTTGGAATAGCCAGGGCATCTTTTTCTTTCCCCCCCATATATTCTATCACTTCATCAGGATTCCGCACTTCTTCAGGAGTGAAGTTTCAGACCATTGGAGGTGTAAACCTTTCTAGACACCTGTTCATATTCTCCCATATACATGCCTTGCCACTCATAACCACACTGCTAAAGGTCCTGGGTCATATTCCTAAATAGCTTGTTAACTTCATGAAAAGCTGAAGTAATATTCCTAAGAAATACAAATAGAAGCATTTAGACTACTCAAGGATGTTCAAGATACTAAAGAGTTATTGTAACAAGGGAGAAAACATGACAAAAGGTGGTGGTGAAGGTGCCATTCTGTATTACCTCCACAAAAAAAAAAATCTCTCAGAGGAAGAAGTATAATTGTTGTCTCCATGAGATGGCACCTGAAGTACATTAATCTTTAGTACAGAGCCCAAATACCAGATTAAGCTCAAGGCCAGTATTTTAATGATAAATCTTGCAGGTAAAACATCACTAAGCACTACAGAGCAGTAGCAAACTGCAAAATCCAACACCAATCTTGAACACGTACAGCAAAAAAAGAGAGGATGGCATAGACCAGACAAGCTAATGTCAAGAACAGAAAAATCAATATAATGACCAGCAAATGTTAACAGATGTAAATTCTTCCTAATGTTATGGTCAAATCTGTTAACTCAAACCATTTGTGCCCTGTTGTGTCTTAACCCTGGATGGCAACTAAACACTACAGAGCCGCTCCCTCCCTCCCCCATGGGATGGGGGGAAGAGAATTGGATAAGTGAAAAAGAAACTTGTGTGTTAAAATAAAGACAGTTTAATGTTTAATAAGACAGAATATTTTTTTTAATTGTAAGGAAAAGAAAAAATAAAAAGAGGGGGGAAGTAAAACCCAAGAAACACAAGTTGTCCAAATGAAAACAATTGCTCACCATGAACTGACCAATGCCCAGCCAGTCCCTGAGCAGCAGGGCAGTGTGAGAAACAGAAAAGACCTTGGCTCTGTGTAAGCTTTGTTCCGCAATAACTACATCAGTGTGTTATCAACACTGTTTAAGCACAAATCCAAAGCATAGCCCCATACTAATTACTAGCAAGAAAATTAACTCTCCCAGACAAGACCAGTACAGAAAGTAATAGGAGAAAACCAGCTAATCATACAGAAGCAAAAATCAAGAGAAAGGCTTAGTTTATAACTTCTTTTTTCCAACAGCTTTTGATCAAACTATTTGACTAAATATCATCATACATGCAGCCTAACACATTTAATAAAACAAACTGTGGAAATTTTCTTTAGTTACCTGATTCAAGTTATGAAATAATTAGGAATATTTTCCAATAATTTATACCTTTAAAAGTTATATTACCTTAAAAATTTTCTTGTTGAACTTATACACTGATTAAGCTACTTGTTTTCTTTAATCAACTAAGGTCTTAGTCCTGCAAAGATTTTTCACAATGGGTAAATGCAAATTCATGTACAAGTCTTTCAAGGATTGGGACATAAAGTACTAAAGTATTTAAGATGAGTGGCTCTCAGTTCTTTTTCCTTATTTTATAGAAGCAATAAGATAATTTTGTGGAGTACCAACTCCATTTCAACCATCAGACTTGCAAGCTGCTTTGCTATTATAATTGCAAGTTCATAATTAGCAAAAATATAACTGTAAAAGGTAGCAAGGCAAAACCAAAACAAACAAAACCCCCAGAAGTTAAGAAAATTTGTTT
Organism: Zonotrichia leucophrys gambelii; assembly: GCF_028769735.1. Classification (NCBI taxonomy): domain Eukaryota; kingdom Metazoa; phylum Chordata; class Aves; order Passeriformes; family Passerellidae; genus Zonotrichia; species Zonotrichia leucophrys. The sequence continues at coordinate 2,635,035 of NC_088199.1, read as the reverse complement.
TTAAATGGACTACAAAAGCACAGCCTCCTATTTAATGCTAAAAATTACACTGGAAGTCTGTTGATCAAAATCTGCAGTTATGCTGAGTGGTGTAAGTGGGTCACTGAATGGTAATGCAAGCAGCATCAGTTTCTGGCTATTTAGCATTCAGCAGGCATTTAAAATGGGTGATGCACTGACACAGATGAACAAAAGGTAGAAACAGAAAAAACATGTAATTAAAGAATGTAAAAAGGAATAGGAAAAGCCAAGGAGCACACTGGTTATTTTGTACACCCAGCAAATGCCAAACTGATGAAACTGAGATACAGAACTACAATTTATGTAGCAAATGAACGTGAAAAATGTGTAAAACGGGACTGCGCTTCCAGATTGGAAAACCAAAATCTGACCAACAGAATGAAACACAGCTAGCTGTCACTTAATGTACAATTGAAATTTATTTCCAACTTATAAAACTTAGAAGTGACAAGTGATATTAGATAATAAGACTTTAAAATCTGCTTCAGTAATTTCTTTTCCAAAGTGAAAAAGTTATTAAATGAAAAAGACCAATCTGAACTTAACACTAATAACTTTGAGAAGCTAATGTCAGCCTTTTTGTGAAGAAGCACTGCTACGCCCTAACCAAACCTGATATTTTTTTCTTTAAAAGAAAAAAACAACTCCAAAGGTACTTTGCAGAAAATTGTATTATGCTATACAAACTAAAGAACAGGTTGAGTGTTGTCTTCACTAAAAAGCTACAACATATATGGACATTTAGGAGAGAGCAAGTCACTCTTACCTTTTCTAAATCTTCAATTTCAGAGCTGAAATTTTTGTTTTCTTCCATCATTTCCTCCTCTTCATCAAGAGTTCGTTCATCATCATAATCATGTACCAGCATTTCAGCAGAAGGGTCAAAGTCATGATCCTCAGAGGATAAAGAGCCAACTATCAAAAAACCCTAATTTGAGTAATTTTTTTTTTCTATACCAACATATGAAATTACAACACAGAAAAAAATAAGGTTGCATGAGTCTTTACATACATAGTTAGAACTCTCAATAGAATAAATGGAACAAATTGTTAACTACCTGACAAATTCAACTATTTTAGCTGGCCTTCCCTTTTTGTATTGTAATAGGTGCAGTTTTCTCTCTTGCAGTATAGAGTACTTGGGAAAAGTATCTAAACTACTGAAACAAAGTTTCAGAAAGTACAATAACAAATTAATATTTTACTGAATAAAAGCTTGTTTTAAAGATCCTGGAAATCATCATTAAAGTATAACATCCACATGTCACAAGATTTCAGATGCTGCAAGACACTGATTTATAGACTCAGATTCCATTTATATTATTTTTATGGTAACTAGCATAGCTTTTTACTGATTAACAGCTAACTTAGGTTGCAAACCAGTTTCCTAACAACAGCAAAATAAGCAGCAAGACTCACTTCAGATTAGTCTCACAGATGAGATCTTTTATTAAAAATAATTTAATTCTTAGTAATTGATCTAAAAGAGAACAAACATAGCAGTTTCAAGAAATATAGAGGGAAATATACCAGAAATAACAAAACATTTCTAATAGATCACAGTAACAAGTCATTATGACAGCTCTGTGGTCCAACAGACACTTTTTCATTACCCAAGAGGATACTCATAAGCCATAAAAAAGTACTGTTGTTATTTTGAATGCATTTGTTAGAAAGCACTATATTCAACAAGTTTTTAAGATGCAAATATTCTGTACAGCATTGTCAGTGTTCTACAATGAAAATTACTGAAATGCAGGGTTGTTTTTTTTTTCAGTGTTCACTTTCTTAAGACTGTCATGATGGAGGAAAAAACAGACTAGGATATTTCTCTTTCACCCTTGGTTTCCCCTTCTAGTTCTTACATACTAGAGCTCAGCCAGTGCCAAGAGCAGGTACACAGAAGCAAATGCATTTCCCAAATATTGTTCAGGAGTAGCCCTGCTGATGTTAAATAGGCTTCCTTGTGTAAATATTCCAAAGAACCTTAACAGAAGTTAAAACCTTAACAATTACATATCATTATAATTTAAAATGTTTTCTGATATTATCAAGAAATCAAAAATTTACACAACCCTGCAATTAGCAGCAGCAGAAGTGATCTCTCTCCAGGCTACATGGCTTTACTGAGATGCTGTCTTAAAAATACTACAAAATTTTATTTTCATCTTGGCTTCTGAGCAGCCAATTACTAACTGTGACCAGAGGTAAAGGAAGAACTCCCCAGAGCACACCTTCTCTTAAAAATCAGGCAGGCAGTTAGTTACATGAAGTATTAGGACAGCTACGAGGCAACAGAAGGTAAGTTAGGGAAGGAGGAGGAAGGAGAGAACAGCATGTAGGCAGCAGGCTAGGTACTGGGGCAGAAGGTGGGTAAAGACGAACCTGGGCTCGAACTCCCAAAGGAAGCCTGCAGGGAGAGAAGAGAGTGAGGTGAGACACGGGCTCCATCCAACCCAGCAACAGGTAGGGAGTCTCCATTTCATGCCCCCTCCCATCCCTTCCCCCCCAGACCTGTTCCCTTCCTCCGCCAGCCCCCGCCCTACTAGCCCCTCCATCGTGTTCACCCTCTCCTATCCCTCCTTCTCTCGCTCGTTCCCTGCCTGTCTCTCTCTTTTTTTCCTCCTCCCCTAGCAAAAGTCCCCCAAGGAGCCTCGCCTGACCCGACACTCCCACTCCTTCCGACCCCGGTGGAACATGACAGTGGCAGGCAGAGAGAGGCGGACTAGCAGCCTCTTCCCTGCTGCCAGGCCAGGGCTCGCTTCTCCTTCCTCCCGCCAAGGGTTTCTCCACTGTCCGCGCTGCGGCGGCAGCGCCACTGGCCCGTTCTGCGCCCTCCGTGGCTCGGTGCGGCGACCGCGCGCCTGACCACGGCTTGTCGGCCGCCCGCGGGCGGCGAACTCTGGACCCGCGCTGCGCGGCACCCGCCGTGCGGCCTAGTTGCGCAGCCTCCCAGTGCCCAGGCGTTGCAGGTCGCCTCGCTGGCCACTCCGCGTCACCGAGCCGTCCCAGAAGCGTCTTAAGGGGATGGTGAGGCGGGTGAAGAAGGCCCGCCAGCAGCGGGACCCCGCAGGAAACCAGCCGAATTCCGACACCCCCAACCCGCTTTCCCCACTCACCTCCGCCATATTGGGACGATCGAGCTGAGCAATAGCGTTGCGCCGAGTGCCCGGATGAGGCCGCTAAGCCAATGGCAGCAGCCGAGTTCTAGGCGAAGATAGGCAGGAAGCAAAGAAACGGAGAGATCAGCAGGACTTAACTGGGGCGGAGGAGGTCGTGTCGGGACCCCGCCTCCAGCGGCGCCGCGGCCTCCCGCCCCGGCTAGCGAAGGCGCTCTGCCTGCCCGGCCTGGAGAGGGCGCTGGACGCCCGCCGCGGAGCTTAGGCTTGAGGGGCACGGACCCGGCTGCTGTCCTTGCCTCGCCTCGCCGCCCGCCCGGGGAAGCCTCGGCCAGCAGAAGTTGCTCGTCACTGGGGGAGGTGAGCGGGAGTCCCTAGGGCCCTGAGGCCGCCTGGAGCCAAGGTACCTCGGACGTCCCCTCGTTTGGGCGCCATGCCGCGCCTGTCTGAATCAGCTTGTCTGTGACTGCTGCGACTTGCAGTCCTGTTCCGGGGCCGGGGATACTGTGCGGAAACATTACTTTGCGGCCAATTAATACCCGGGTTTGTGACCTACTCTTCACTCCGTATTGAGCCTCTTCCTAAGTGCTGGTGTGGAGTAGTTATGCTAACACCTTGCATCCTAAGTGTCTGAAGCAGAAAACAAAATGTCAAAGCCTACAAACCTTGCTGTTGTTGATTGCCTGCTGTGGGTTAAATAGCGAAAGTGAAATTTACTTTGCAGTGGATATTGTATCTAAAAGTTGAAGTGTTTTATGTACAATGGAATATCTATTCCATTTTTAGTGTTTATTTTTTTGTCCCAGTACACAGAAGTGGGAATTTGGCCGTTTTCAACTTGATCCCAGGCTATAAAGATTCATGCTTTTAACTTTAGAATCACATGTTTCTGCCTTTGGCCAAAATGCCATCTGCCATACTTGCTATATAGAATATTGATCTACTGGAGGAATGGTGTACATCACAGTGACACTCAGTTGCAATAATGCCCCAGACTGTGTCCCATCCTGAGAATTTGGGAGGCTAAAGGCTGTATCCTGAAGTGACCAGTTTGTAAACTGGGTTTGCAGACAGTGCAGAAATTCCAAGCTAGTTTAGGTACTTAATTAATGAAGCTCCATACTATTTAATTTATTCTCTTGTTGCTCTGAGAAACAGAGTAAATTGACTAGTGTCATGTGCTGCACTGCTGAGTCTAGTCTACTTCCAACTGTCCAAACAACACAGCAGCCTATGATGTAGACATACCTGCTCTTGATATACCTAGCGGTAAGATGTTTGCAACATAAAAATCCCAAGACTTTGCAGAAACATATTTTTTTAGGAAAGTTCTCACAATCACAAGCAGCTCCAGAAGTACCTTGTTCTCTGATCTCTGATCTGTCTGCCTTTTTCCCAAGTTGTATACACAGATGAGAGTTGTCAGGTAAAAATTATCAGCAGCAGACAGGCTATGTCAGAGCGCACTGCAGGTGCTCGAAAAATAAGGAAGATTTAATACTTTCCACCTTTGATCTGGAATACCATTACAACCCACTAATGTTCCTCAGCACTTTTCAGTTTTGTTCCCTCCAGACAGAGGAAACTCAGTTCCTATCCCTGTTCCCTTGAAGCCTCAGCTCTGGCAAGGCAAAATAGCTTTCTATGAACACAGAATGTGTAACACAGACACAGACCTGTTCATGTAATTGACATAATAGCACATAAGGTCAAGCAGGAAGAATCTCCAATTCAGGGAAGTACCTATTTGCTACTATATGCATTTTCTCAATAGGAATTCTCCCTGATTTGGATGCAATTAGCTATTTCCTAACTTATGGAGTAGTTTACTTCACAGTCTTTCAACTATTTAATGTGATTAAGTCTTTTAGTTCTGTGCAATTTTACAGAGAAATCTTTTGCTGGTAATTTGACACTTTAAAATTTCTATCAGATTTAGATCAAAGGAAAGTTTTTGTTTATAATTCAGACCACTTTGACAAATTAATGTGAACTCATAGCTCTACCACAGAAGGTCATTAGGTGTGTTACAGGGCTGTTGTATAAGTTGCATCAAGAATTCTGAAAAAAAACTACAGCACTCAGAGTTGTAATTGTCAGGAAAATTAATCCACAAAGACCAGAAGTTTATGTCCAAAAAGGAGACAGAGGAGTCCTGTAACCTTATTCTAATAAAAGGTGAGGTCATGGGGCAATTCCCATGTGGTCTCTCAAATTGTTAGAGGACACAGCCTCCTTTTTATCTTAACTTCCCAGTCACGTTTCCCTCTCTTTCCCCATTGGCTGAGGTACTTGAGAGGTACAGGCTTCCCTAATCTCCTAATTTGAACCCCCTTTTCTAATGTGCATCCCTCCCCCCCCCTTTTCATTTTTCTCATGTCTGTTCTTTCTCTCTAAATCCAGGGATTTAGCACAGCCTTGGGTAAGTAACAGTCTGTGTCAATTAGTGGGATTTCTCTGGAATTTATTGTTCCCCCCATTGCTTCTTTTACCTATCAATATCTGGCTTTATCTACCAGCAGACCCACAGTTTGTTTGTAAAGACACCTCCTTCTAATTTCTTTCAATCCCTCCTCTTCTTATTTTCTCAATAATTATCTTTAAAAACTTCAGTTATCAGTGACTTAATTTTCTGGTTTTGGGTCTTTTCTGGTTTTGCAATTATTTGCAGCGACATCATTTTATGTCCTTTAGTAGCCATTTCTGGATCAGTAGGCACAGCTACTACCTGCATCCCCTTGATCACGTGTTGAATAAGTTGTACTAAGCAAAGGATCATGCATGGTAAAAATATGAGAGTTGCTATAGCACATAAGAAGAAAAAAAGCATTCATTTAACCCACAGTCCACCAGATAACCAGCAAAATGTCCCATTCCCATCCTTTCCATGTTTGGACTGGTACATGAGCTAACTTTCTTATTCCCTTTGTTGTTTTTTTCACCACTTTTCCATTGTCATCTATTTGCAAACAGCAGTTTGAGTCTTTTAATTTTCCACACACTTCCCTTTCTTCTGCTAATATTCTAATACCATCCGATGTTGAAATATTGCATTTCTCATCTGAGTGGATTGGTCAGCAAGAAGGTCAAGAGCTGTAGCTGTCTGGTTGATTATTATTTCAAAGACACCTTGTAACCTAATTATCTGATTTAAATTATAAATGGGTTCTCTGGCACCTGATATTAATTAATTTGGATTCCAAGTGGCTGGTCCATGGTGTTGTATGATTTGCTCAGGTGGCCATTCATCTTTTCCCCACTTTTGGGTGCTTCCTCCAGCCAGGGCTGCATCAATTGACTGGTTTTCTCTAATTAGATCATCATATACCATGATTCCTAACTGATTTCCCTGAACTTGTGGTAGCAAAAAGAACAACAGTCTAATATACCCTACATAACGTATCCCTGACCACTTTGGAGGTAACCTGCAATAGGCATGTTGGCCACAAATCCAATAATGCCCTTTCAAAGCCCAGGTCCTGCTGGCAAAGGGGCCTTCTCAATTTTCATCATCAGTTGGTGGGTCAAAATACAGTTTGCTTCCTGGGCCTAACAGTCCTCCAACAATAGTTGCCCCACCATAAGAATCACAATATTTGCATTTCCAAGCTCCCACATGAGGTTTCCACTTGCAGTTACATCCCAGATCTATTTTGTTAGATCTGGACCAGAACTTATTAAAAAGGGTTCAAGTTCCATTCTGGTGTTGCCACTTCCACTGATAGTCACAGACAACGTGTCCTACTTGTGGAATTAGCTTGGGGGCAGCTTAAAAATAAGTGATCCAAAAAACTGTCCTTCCCCACTGCTTTACAGCCTTCAGAATCCCTTTGGTAATTATGGTAGGAACACCTTACCCAGCTACCATTAGTGAGCTTAACATGTGTTTGATTACATCTGCCTCAATATTTGGAACAATCATAAGGAGGGCAGCTGGGGGTCCAGCAATGTAAACCCAAAGATAAAGTGCAGTTACAAACACTTTTTCCCATGTATGTGCCTCTTGTTCTATTTAGACAATAAATGCCTCTTTCAGAAGAATAAAGTCACCATGGACTTGCTTCCTCATCCCAAAATCCCATTCTATTATGGACCTCACTCAGGGTGCTGACTCACTGTCCTGAGTTGATGTTATGATGCTTGTATCCCCAATCGTGTGTTCTGTTTATGCTGGATATTATTTTATGTGCCTTCAAGACTGGCTGAGAGCAAAGACGGGGAGAAGAAGAAGCACGGAGTTTCGTTATCAGCTGCCTTCTCCCCCACAGTCTTCTGGAACACAGAACTCCACTGTTGTTGTCTGGGCACGGATGGGGAGAACACTGCCCTCCTTTTGCTTTTTAGTTAGTTAGTTTAGCTAGCTGAGGCATTCTGAGCTTTCCCTGGACTGTTTTTCTTCCCTTTTCTTGGAACCGTTCAAACCTGCTCCAGACCAGGACCCTGGGAAACACTGAGGAAACGTTGTACTTTGCAGCCTGACGCAGCCTACTCTGCAGTCTTTCCGAGCGCCGGAGGGACTGATAACAGAGCAACCACCCACCAGAGAGACTTTCTGAATTTGTCATCTCTTCAGAGCAGCAAATGAATTTTGTCATCTGGTATTGTTCATTTTGTGTGCTGGGGAGAGCTTTGCCTGTTAAATAAACAAGTTCTTTCCACTTCTCTCCAAGGAATCCTTCCCGAACCGGTTGGGAGGAGGGGCCGTGTGGGTTTGTTTTCTGGAGGGGCCCCTTCTGTAGGTTTTCTCCCAAATTTGCCCTAACCCAGGACACCCACCATTTAGGTTCGATTCAGCTGGCCACCCATGGCCAGTCTTCAGATCCTCCTGGCCCTCCACAGACCCAACAATTGCTAAAGTCAAATGTTTTTGCTACTTCTTCTCCTAGGACTAGAAGATGATTCTCCCACCTCTGGCCCAAACGTAACTGACAATATAAAGATAGGATTATTAAGAAAAGCATTTTAATGGTGTAATCTATTCACCTAATCTAATTCTCACGCTGTCTTCTGCACCACCTGTGGCAAGTGAAGGCACAGAAAAATCTTAACATAAAGAAAACTGTGATGGTGTTCACAGGGGTTTTCAGGTGAGGAAAGAGATGAGAATGTTGACTCCATGTTCAGAAGGCTTGATTTATTATTTTATGATATACATTACATTAAAACTATACTACAAGGAATAGAAGGAAAAGTTTTATCTCAGAAGGCTAGCTAAGAATAGAATAGAAAGGAATGAATAATAAAGGTTTGTGTCTCGGACAGAGAGTCCAAGCTAACTGGGCTGTGATTGGCCATTAATTAGAAACATCCAAGAGGGGAGGGGCCAATCACAGATGCACCTGTTGCAATCCACAGCAGCAGATAACCATTGCTTACATTTTGTTCCTGAAGCCTCTCAGCTTCTCAGCAGGAAAAAATCCTAAGAAAGGATTTTTAATGAAAAGCTGACTGCGACAGAAAACAGTGACAGCAAGGATTAGCCCCCCAGTGACTGGAGATTCTAAAGGAGGGATGCCCATACAGACTATTTCAGCAGAAAGTCTGTGGGTAGGTATACGAGGCCTCCCCCGATGTTGACGCACTGGCTGCAGCTCGGTCCACTTCTACAGACTGTCAGTCATGGCCTCCCATCCTTTTCTTCCAGCTGAGATGTCCAAATCTCTGGGGCCTCAGAGACCTTGACCCGAGTGTGATGAGTCCACCCGTGTTCAGCTGTCTTGACGTCTGTTTCTGTGGTCAGTAACACTTGGAAAGGATCCATGCCACTTTGCCGCCAGTGGTGCTTCTTTCCACTCCTTAAGTAGGACCCCATGTCTTGGTTCAATGTTATGAACAACAAAGTCCAAAGGAAGGGTCTGTGCCAGTTGAGCTTCCTGTTGAAGAGATTTCACAAGACACAGTATCCTGGCCACATATTGTTTTAAATATACATCAATTATTTCCACAGCCCCCCTAGGTTGAGAATTAAAAGGGTAAGGAATTCCAAACATCAATTCAAAGGGAGATAATTGAATATCTCCCCTGGGTCTGGCCCTTATTCTTACTAAACCTAGTGGCAAGAGCTGTACCCAAGGCATCTTAGTTTCTATCACCAGCTCCAGAAGGTGTTTCTTTATTTCGCCATTCATTCTTTCAACCTGGCCCGAGCTCTGGGGTTGCCAATAGGTGTGGAGGTTCCATTGTATTCCTAAAGCAGTCATAACCCCTTGAAGAATTTTTCCTGTAAAATGAATTCCCCTATCCGAGTCTATTGCTTCCACAATCCCATATCTTGGAATTATTTGTTCCAAAAATACTTTAACAACTGATCTTGTAGTTGCTGAAACAGTTGGAAATGCTTCTGGCCACCCTGTTAGCTGACATACTATTACCAGAAGATATTTATATCTTGCCACTCGGGGCATTTCAGTAAAATCCACCTGGCATCTCTGGAAAGGACATACAGCCCAAGGCCTCCCTCCCCTGGCAATTTTCTTTGTAACTCTGTTATTAGTTTAGCACAAATCAAACAACCCTCAACAGCTCGCTTTGCCAGAATAAAAAGACTCACAGTAACATACATTTTGAGGAAAGCTTCTGCTAATCTTTGAGAGCCCCAATGACTCATGGAGTTGTTTTAATATCTGTAAGGCCAGAACTCTTTGTATCCGCTGTTTACCATCCCTTGTAAACTAATTATCCCCTCTTTCCTCTGCTCCACTCTTTAATTATCTCAAGCTCCTCTGGTGGAAAAGAGTTTCTCTGGCAGCAGTGGGGCTACTGGAAGTGAGGGAAGGATCTTAAAGATTTCTGGCAACAGTGCAGCTTTCTGAGCCTCTTCATCAGCCAATTGGTTACCTATTGCTTCATCTGAGTACCCTGCCTGGTGTCCCCTAACGTAATTCACCATCTCCAATAGGTGAGAAATTAAACTCTCATGAGTTAACGTTTTTCCCCTGCAGGTTAAAAATCTTTTTTCTTCACTTAATTTCCCAAATGCATGTATCACCCCATATGCATATTTATAATCAGTAAAAATATTCACTATCTTGTCCTGATATAATTCACAGCATCTTACAAGCACATACAGCTCTGCTGTCTGAGCTGACCCTGTAACTTGCTTCCTTTCTATCACCCTTGAAGACCCATAAATAAACGCATTTTCTCCCTCAGGCCAGGGAATGTTTCATAAATCTTCCCTTGCCTGGGTCTGGAGATCTATTGCTTGAATGCAGTTGTGGGTTTTGTTCCTGGCCCCCCTCTTCAGAGCTGTTCAGACAGGAGGCTGGGTTAAACCCTTCCCCATTTCTCAATTCTAAGTCCTCCTCTTCCATTAAACAACATTCATACTGTAATAACGGAGTGCTGGTCATTCACTTAGAGGCTCTTTCAGTTAACAAAGCTTTAACTTGACGTGAAACTTTAGCAATCAGATACCTTCTAATTGTCAGTTTTTGGGCCTCCTAGCCTTGGTTACCATCAAGGCTATGGCTGCAGAATTCTGCAGACAGTGAGGCCAGCCTCTGGCCACTGGGTCTAACAGCTTAGAAAAATAAGCAACAGGCCACCGTGTTCCCCTGTGCTCTTGTACCAAAATTCCTTTACCATGGCCCTGTTTAACATCCACATATAACTCAAATTCCTTTTCTGAGTTTGGAAGACCTAAGACTGGGGCATTAACCAATTTATCTTTTAAAGTTTTGCTCTCCTTCTGGTGTCAATGCCCCAACATTAGGACTGTTTTGGGTTAAAAAGTCATATAAAGGTCTGGCTAAACCAGAAAAAATTTTAATTCATGCTCTGCAGTACCCCACCAACCCTGAAAAACTGACATAACTATTTTTTTTTTTTTTAAGTCTGGGGTAATGGTACTTGTAAAATTCCTTGAAATCTTTCTAGATCAATACACCATAACCCTCCAGTCAAAATGTATCCCAAATAGATTTTTCTTTTAACCAACTGCGCTTTCTTTTCAAACCCTTTAAGTTCCTTTTTAGCAAGAAAATTAAGCAGCTTCACAGTAGCCTCTTCAACCACCTTTTCCTGTTCCCCTGATAAAAGCAAATCATTCACATACTGCAACAACCTAACTCCTGAGGATGGCATAAACTCTCTTAATATTTTCTGCAAGCCTTGCCCAAACAAAACTGGTAACTGTATATCCCTGCAGGAGGACTGTCCATGTCAATTGTTGTTTTACCATCTTCCTTCCTTCTTCCTGTTCCCACTCAAAGGCAAAATACTGTTTACTGTCCTTGGTAATTGTGGAAAATGGGTATTTTATGATTGGCTTTTCGCAAATATTAAAATGAATATTATATGTGTTGTGTTAGAAAGTTATGCTGTATTAATTTTTTTAAGTAGTATGTTAAATATAGTTTTAGGTTATAACATAATGTTAAAATAGAAACTATGCTATGTAAGATACCTTTTTTTTTAAGAAAGGACTTGCACCGAGATAGCAGCCACAGGACACCTAAATCTTTCAGAGAAAAAGAATTTATTGCTGTCTTAGCAGAAGAAACTAACTTCGTCCTGCCTCGCTCAGCTCTGAAGACACCATTAGGATTAAGAGGAAGAAGCTGACACTGACCAGACAGAATCCTTTGTTCGAATGGAATTTATGCATCATGTATGAGGTGTATGAATATGCAACAGGCTATTGTTTTTAAGGGTTAATCCTCTGCTAACGGGTGTCCTATTTCAAGCTTATTTTGCCCAGAAAGAGGTACCTGGACTGTCCGTAACTCTTTGTTTTTATTGTCATGTATTGTCCTAAATCCTAATTGTCCAAATTTTTATTACTCTAATTATATTACTATTTTTATAACCATTTTATTGTGATTAAACTTTTAAAATTTTGAAAACAAGTGATTGGCGTTTTTCACAGCAATCAAACACCCTGTCCTGGTTTAGGGCAAATCTGGGAGGAAACCTCTGAAGAGGTCCCTCTAGAAAGTAAATTCAAGCGGCCTCTCCCTCCACCAGTTTGGGAGACATAAATCTGCTTTGAGAAAAGTGGAAAAACCTGTTTATTTAACAAGCAAAGTGCTCGCAAACATGGAAAAATTAATACCATTAAACAATGGAATCTCATTGTTCTGAAGAGGTGGCAAATTCAGAGAGAGTCCTTTTCGTGGGGTGTAGCTCAGCTCATTCAGTCTCTTATTATTTCCTCCTGTGCTGGAAAATGCTCTGTCCCTGGCCCCAGTGAGCCACAGGTATGAGCTCCCGATGTTTTTCTGGGTTTTCAGTCCAGAGCAGGGCCAATCAGTTCCAAGAAAAAAGACACAGTCTTGGGAAAACTTTCCTTGCCGTATTTAAGGAGGAGAAAACCAGCAAAAAAAACAAAGAAAAACTCCGTGTCTCTCTCTCTCGCTGTCTGTGCTGAAGACAACACAATCTGTGTGAGAAAAAAATGTGGGGGAGCAAGTGGAGCTTCTGCAAACAAACTGTGCACTTCTTCTCCCTGCCCCAGCATCATGAAGTCACCCCAGGACACACCCCCAGAAAGCATCCTTCAAATCCAGGATTGAATAATACTGATGGGAAGAAGGGATCTGATTTAGGATGGTATAGGGATCCAGAACTGTGGGATGCCTTGGTTTGACAATTTCATTTATCATTCCTGCACCATTCTGAAGGTTCCATCTGGTTTCTTAAGCAGCAGGACAGGAGTGTTATAGGAACACACACATGGCTCCAAAACACCTGCCTTTAGCAGGGACTCAATGACAGGCTGTCACCCCTTCCTTCCTTCCTTCCTTCCTTCCTTCCTTCCTTCCTTCCTTCCTTCCTTCCTTCCTTCCTTCCTTCCTTCCTTCCTTCCTTCCTTCCTTCCTTCCTTCCTTCCTTCCTTCCTTCCTTCCTTCCTTCCCTCCTTCCTTCCCTCCTTCCTTCCCTCCTTCCCTCCTTCCTTTTTTCCCTTGAAAGAGGTTATTGCTTTTTAGACACCACTTGTCTTGGTTGCCTCAGAGTAATTTGGAGAGGCTTTATATCTAGTTTTCCATATTTCCCTGGGGCTGCCCACACATGGGTTTATTTCAGCATAAGCCTGCTCAGACATTTTACACAAAGTTACCACAGTGTTAGCCTCTGTATAATTTTTCCCAATATTAATTTGCATTCCCACTTTAGCCATCAAATTCTTTCCCAGTAAACTACAATCACAATTAGGAACAAACAGAAATTCTTGCATTTCAAACCTATTGCTCACATCTTCTAATAGTGGTTTAATAAAATGCACCCACTCATCCTTTACACTTACCCCTTGAAAATCAAAGATCTTTTTTACAATTTTCCCCCCTTGGGGATAAAATTCCAAGTAGCTCGAGAGGCTCCTGTGTCTACCAGGAAACACATCTCCTCTGGATCCAGACCCACCTTAAAAGTTAGCAAGGGCTCCAGTGTAGTGGGTCCCTGGTATAATGGGAGCCCCTGACACCCTTAGCAATCTCTCGGGTTTTCTGCTGGTCAGAGTGACCGCAAGATAGTACAAGTCTTTTTTCCCAGCCCAGCAGTCAAAGAAGGAGTCAGGATTCTTCTGTTCTCGTTCTCAAGGTTGTTTATTATTTCTTATCTATAACATTCTTTCTCTGACCTGCCAAGGTCTGTCTGGCAGGTCAGGTTGAGGCACACTGACCGCCCTCGGAGGTGGTGTTGTCTTTTATACTAAAAACTACATGTACATTATTTACCATAACTTCCCAATGCCTATCACCTATGTTAGACAGTGAGTTTGTACCTTAAACCAATCCAAAAGTGCCAGCATCACCCAGAAGATGGAGGCTAGGAAGAAAAAAGAAGAAGGACAGGGTACGTCCAAATTACTCCATCTTGGGACCCCAAGCCCCCATTCTAAAACCCCAAAAATTTACTTTTCACCCCATGATAAACTAACTATTATTCTACTTAAACTCTCTTGACTTGTAATTCTTCATATAAAGGTGATAATTTGCTCCATGGGTCAAAATCAAGGTCACAGGCGTCTTGGGCTCTATGCCAAGGTCTCTGAGCCCCCTGGCAGGGGCTCGAGCCATCCAGGACAGCCAGAGAGATGTCCTGAGTTCCGACAGCAATCTATCTCCATTATCCTCAGGACTTCCTCCTCTTGAGGATCCAGCTATTTGTGCAGACATTCCTGCTTCCAGTGTCCCTCTGCCTTGCAGATAGCACACTGATTCCTTCCCAACCACTGTTTGGGTTGGCTCTCCCCTGCTGAGGAGAAAATGCTTCTCCCACTTCCTTGTGGCTGACCCTGTCCCTTCTATCCTTGGGGACTTCTTGGGTCCTGAGGTTTATCCCTCTGGGGCTGTAAAAGCTCTCTTATAACCTTTGCCTTTGCCTTCACCTTTTTATCATCCCTTCTTACATACACTTTCTGTATTGTGAAAAACAGAGTTCAAGATAAAGAATTTTTGTAAAATTTAATAAGGGATAAAAGAAGAGACAAATATCCAGCTCTGGGGTGCTCCGGGCCAACAGTCAAAGAACACACCAGTACATACAGACAATGTTATCTTTATACGCATAAAGAGGTACATGCATATTCATGTGTTCATACGCTATGCAAACGTTCTTTCGAACTTTCTGATGTTTTGGGAACTCCTTTGTTTGGCTTCTTCACACTCTGGCTTATCTGCATGACATCCTGTGTGTCAGGTCAATATATTTTATTTCTTCTTTTGTCTCCATCCTCCTGTTTCACATCCTCTGGTAAGGATTTAGTATGTCCTCCTTAAATTTAACATGGTATTCTCTAATTGTCCTCTGGTGCTCTGGTTTGTGTCACAGTTACCTTATCACTTGGAGGATTCAGTCAATGGAAAGGGGAACAGCATGATCACTTTACACCATTTTTTTGGTTACATAAAGGTATTTTAACACCTAGTGTTCAGCTAAGGTCTATAATATAGTATATTCACCCCACTACTATTTCCATAAACTATGCAGTACATAAACTTATAGATTTCATTATACTAACAAACAGCTATATAAAGGTATACATTATATTATATCTGAATACTTATGATCAATGCAAAAACTAATATATACAAATGCAAAAGCCAATATCATATCGCAGTCCTCTTTTTTAAGACGTACCTTTCTAACCAGTTCATGCAGGGACTTACATGCCCTCCACCCCTCCCCACCACCCCCGGCTCTCCTGGCAGGCAGGGTTGGCAGCATCACAGGTGGCCAGGGCATCCCACAGCCTCATGAGGGCCAAAGGTCACTGCCGCCCCTGCCCAGGGGTGGTGGGGTAAGGCACTGCCCGGCTGAGCCCTGGCTGCCCCACAACCCCCACAGGCCCCACAGGCCGTGCTGCGGCTCCTGCACTTCTGCGCCTGGTCCTGTCGCTCCTTGCCTCAGCCATATCTCTCCACACTCCCCTTCAACTAATATTTTCTCAACATATCAACACTATTTGTCTATCTCCTGTTGTCAAGACTCTTTCTTGACTCTCCTTATTGCCCTCTCTGGGCATGGATTATGTAGATCCTTTCTTTTCTCGACTTTCCCTTATCGCCCCCTTTCAGCATCTATGTCCTTAATTACCTCTGGGAGAATGTGTAAACTAACTGTCCTGGGTTGACTATATGATGCTTTTATCCCCAATCGTCTCATTCTGTTTATGTTGAATAATAATAAGTTTTGTACCTTTAAGAGTGTTACAGAGAGTGAAGGGGGAGAGAGAAGAAGCACGCAGTTTGTTTTCAGACACTGCACTCACTCCTCCACATTCCTGCTCCTGACTGTGTTGTCTGCGGACAGACAGCGGGACAGAGAGCTCTTCTTTTGCTTTTTAGTTAGTGTTAGCTAGCTGAGGCAAAGAAGTTCCCTGGACTGTTTTTTTTTCCCTTTTCTTTGGACCTCTTGGAACTGCTCTGGACTGAACACCCAGGAGAGCACCGGCAGCTGCAGCTGAGGCCCACCGGGCCGGGCCTGGCCTGCGACAATTCCAGCACTGAGAGACTGATCAGAGACTGAGTGAGCTGCTGCTTGAACCCGGGGATTTCTCAGTTTGTCATCTCTTTTAGAGTGGCAAGGGGTCTCATTGTTTTGATACTGTTTTGGTCTTATTGTTTAATAAACAGGGTTTTTTTCCACCTTTCTCCAAGGAGGTATTTTTTCCTCCCGGACCAGTTGGGGGGAGGGGCCGATTGGATCTGCTTTTCCCACCGGAGCTCCTTTGGGGGGATTCTTCCCTAAATTTGCTCTAAACCTGGACAAATACATGAATTTATTAAACAATAAGACCAAAACAGTATCAAAACAAGGAGACCCCTTGCCACTCTAAAAGAGATGACAAACTGAGAAAACCCTGGGTTCAAGCAGCAGCTCACTCAGTCTCTGATCAGTCCCTCAGTGCTGGAATTGTCGCAGGCCAGGCCCAGCCTGGTGGGCCACAGCTGCAGCTGCCGGTGCTCTCCTGGGTGTTCAGTCCAGAGCAGTTCCAAGAGGTCCAAAGAAAAGGGAAAAAAACAGTCCAGGGAACTTCTTTGCCTCAGCTAGCTAACACTAACTAAAAAGCAAAAGAAGAGCTCTCTGTCCCGCTGTCTGTCCGCAGACAACACAGTCAGGAGCAGGAATGTGGAGGAGTGAGTGCAGTGTCTGAAAACAAACTGCGCGCTTCTTCTCTCTCCCCCTTCACTCTCTGTAACACTCTTAAAGGTACAAAACTTATTATTATTCAACATAAACAGAATGAGACGATTGGGGATAAAAGCATCATATAGTCAACCCAGGACACTAACTCAGCATTCTTCCAAGGGATTCTTTGAAGATATTTTGGGACTATCATCCCTTTTGCTGGGGCCCCTTCTCAGCTTTACCTTTGCTACCCTCCATGGGTGCCCTCGCAGGTTTACTCTCTGAAGATCCCATTTTACTCACTGGTGAGATTTTCAGTGGTCCTTCCCTGTGGACTCTTTGTGGATCCCCCCTGGTCCACCACTCATCTGTCTCGTGAACAGTCTCAAGAACCCAGTCAATCGCCCGGTACTGGACACCAGCAAGGGGAGCCGATCACTGAAACCGGATGATGCGCGCCTTGAGCTCTGCTCACTGCCGGTCACCCTCAGACGATGGGAATATCCTGGAAAAGAGCCCTCATTTTCTCAGGAAAATTAATCCACAAACACCAGAAGTTTATGTCCAAAAAGGAGACAGAGGAGTCCTGTAGCTTTATTCGAATAAAGGGAGAGGTCATGGACATTTCCCATGGGGTGTTTCAAATTGTTAGAGGATTCAGCCTTCTTTTTATCCTAATTTCTGAAACAGAGTAGAAATTTACCAGGGCAGAAACCCATTTCAGATTTAGGTGAAATGTGCCATTTTGAATTATTAAGTCGGTAGCTTGCTAGCATAGCTGAGATACGCTGTTTAAATTTGTTTAGTCTGTGCCCAAGACTACCTGTTCTCATAAAAAAAACTATGCTCAAAAAACTGCCTCAGCCGAAGGAAAAAAGTGAAAGAGGTAAGACGGGCCCCTCGAACTTTGAAACAAATGAAAACCAAAGCTGAGGCTGAGGGAGGCAGGACAGGATGACCCAGGAGTTCTTTCTGTACTTTCTGATAAAAAACTAGCTGCAAGTGTAACACGAAACCAGTAAAATGAATATGTATGATCCTATTGTGAAATTCTTTGCATATGTACCAGTAAGGGGGGATAAAAAAGGATTGGGAGTTCTCAGGGGTGAGCATGTCCTTTATAGGGAACGATCCCCATATGCCTCCAACACTGTAATAAACATACCGTCTTTACAACTTCTTACAAGTTGTGGAGTTTTTTTCTTTCCGCAAATAATTTTGATGAGCCAGCCAGGAGACTGTCTCTGTCCTCGCAGGGGCGGATAGGGGGATGGATCTCCTAGCCGCACCCTGGGATTTTCCCTGGAGGAGCTCCTCTCTGTCTGAGCTTGCCTCCTGCGGAGACAGAGAACGACCTGCTGGTGTGCGGGAAAAACGGTATGCATATCAAAGGAGGGCCCCAGGGGAGAGAGAGATAGAGCTGCTGCTAAGTCACTCAGAGACGTCTGAGTGCACAGCCTCGTCCCTGTGCTTGCAGGCAGCCATCAACCGAGAGCACGGTCGGCAGCAGAGGTCCCCGTTTGACAGAGCGACTGGGGGAACGGGTTTGTTGTTTGATAGAGCAGCTGCTAGCTGTGGAAACCTAGGGCGCAGGGAATATTTCTCTGTCTGCTCTGGAGTGCCCTCACCCCCAGGGGAGCACTGACTTTGACCCTCATTCATGGAGAAAGTTTCCTAGACTTCAGAATAGACTAGAATCCACAAAAGTGTGAAATAGATTATAGAGAGTAGTGTAGGTGTATCACTTGGTGAGAAATTTAGGTTTTGGGATTTTTAGTATGTTGTAGATGGAAGCAAGATGGAGGGCTCAGGGTGTCGTCCTGAGTTTCTTCTTCATGCTTCTTCCTTCTTCATGGGTTTGGGTGGCATTTTGTAATTGGGCAGAAAAGTCCACATTGCGGGCTCTTTGGGATCAGTTATTGGGTTAAAAGGGAAAATAATCTAGGTGTCAGTTCTTAATTGGATAGTTTAGTCTTAAAAGACCTTGTAACAAGAGATTGTTAGCCATTTTGTGCCTTCTAATGAAAAGCTGCCGAACTCATGGTTGTGAGACTGTTTTACTGATAAGAAATAATAAACTCCTGAGTCCAAACATGATCTACTGTCTCAAGTGCCTTCAATCCAGACCCAGAGAAACCGACGACTGGTGCCTCCATGTAAAAGTAGCAGCTCAGTAAGAAGAAACTGCGCCAGGAGCCCTTGACGAAAACCAGGACCCAGGAAAACTCCTCTGCAGATGAACATCTCAGCATTTGAACATTCGGAGAACCCGGTGGAAGGAGCCGATTCCAAGGTCGCAGCACGGACCAGACCAGGCCTATTAGGGTCCATTAAGCTGGCAAGCAATCAGGATGGGTGGTAACCTCTCAAAAACTGACTTGGATGTCATAAATAACCTAGAAATATTGATGAAATAGCATCTAATTCGAGTCTCAAAACAGGAACTGGAACTTTTGCTATCCTGGGTGAGGGAGATGTGCCCAAATATCTCTGTTAATGACTTTTTGACCCAAATCTGTGGGAAGATGCAGATGCTAAGCTTTGCCGCGTGGCTGCGCATGGGGGCGGGGGTGCTGTGAGACTGCTTTCAGTTGGTAGACTTGTGCATGAAGTTTTACATATGGCAAAATGCAAAAAACCCTTTGCAGAGGCTGCTTTGCAAATATCTCAGCAGCTGCAGGGTGCTTCCTCGCAGCCAGGAGACCAGGGACCTGCGGCCCTCACAGGGGGAGAGACTACACCCCCGTCCCTCCTGAATTACAAGAGGGAGGTCTTATCCCTATAAATGCTGTCTTGGAGTCATCCCCTGGTCCGGGAGAG
Source organism: Zonotrichia leucophrys gambelii (assembly GCF_028769735.1). NCBI lineage: Eukaryota > Metazoa > Chordata > Aves > Passeriformes > Passerellidae > Zonotrichia > Zonotrichia leucophrys. The sequence continues at coordinate 2,615,503 of NC_088199.1, read as the reverse complement.
GTGCGCGGTGTGGGTGATGCAGCCAACGCAAAGCCCGAAAGGGACCCAGGGAGATTTCCGAAGATGAAACTGTTGGTGTGGGAGGCGGCCGAAGCAGACATGGCATTTTTCGGATTCTTTGCATCTGCGCGTATCTCGGAGACAGGAGTGGGGGCGGGGGCTGGGGAAGTCGCCGTTTTCCCCACTCCTCTCCACACCTTGGGGGCAGCTCCAATCGTCTGAGCCAGCCTCCGGAGCTGGGGTGGCAACGCCCCTGTTACCTGGTGGTCCACTCATAGCTCCTGCCCCCGTCCATGCCCCAAAACTGACGTCAGAAGGGTCTCTCCACCCCCCCACCCCCCTCGGTCAGCAGGGGTGGCCCCACACCCAAATGACGTCAGCCTTGCCCCTCCCCTCTAAACTGCGCAGCCTCCGAGCCTGCATGGGGCAGTTTATCCACTCCAGCCTGGGCAGCCATAAACGGCGAGGAGGGGAGCCCTTCCCACTCCCGCCCCAGCAGCGTCGGCAGAGCCTGAGAAATCGCTCACCACAGCTCATCCAGGGGACGGGACATTTTAACCCTGCGGAAACGCTCCCCACAGACAGGGGACCCCCTGATTTACTGGGCACTAGCCCGAGAGCGGGCGGATCACTCCCCAGCGCGCAACAGTTTGAAACCTTGAAAAGCTCGCAAGATACGCAATCTGCGCAGCCAGGAACTACACAGACAGATCAGGCTACTCAAAGTGCGCTGCCACCGCAAACAGCGGAAAATTAAGAAGTGGCGCAGCCAGGTGCCGGTAGGATTGCATTTAGTGCCAGTGGGGCGGCCCCAGCGGCTCCGCGGCAATTTTTAAACGTAACAAGGACGGCTTTGCTTTCAGCAAGTTCGCGGAGATGAGCCGGGGGCAGACGGAGGCTGCAGGACAGAAACCGCTTGGAACAAGCGAACGGGAACACGGTCCGAGTTCCGGACCGGGGGTTGCAAACACAGACCCATAAATCACAATCAGTGTTTCACTAATGCTCTTAGCAGCGGTGCGGAGTCTCCCTTCCCTGCCTGCTTTCTCTCAAACGCCGACAGACCGCACGGCAACAGGCGCGGTCTTCCCAGGTCCTTGTGTGAAAGATGTGTATTTTATGACTGGCTTTTCGCAAATATTAAAATGAATATTATATGTGTTGTGTTATGAAATAAACACGAGCAGGAGACTTTTCTCATTTTAATGCCTTTATTAAAAGTGATCAGCTCTGGGGGTAGAACCGACGGGTCCGCGCTCATGCCGCCGCTGCTCCCAGGAGTGACTCGGAGGAGGAGGAAGAGTGTAGCGTTGTCTAGTGGTCTGTGGGCAGAGCTGGGAATCCCGTCCTCACGAGAGCATCAGGAAAATCCCTTGTTCGCTTAATCGGTTTGACTCCCAGGGTCCTGCCTCTAGCCGAGGTCCTCCTTGGCTAGGGCAAGGGGCAAAAAAGGGTCTCAGCATCTCGGCAGGCTCTGGACTTTGTTCTTCACGTCTAGTCATCACTTTGGTTCGTCAATTTTGTGTTGGCTCGTTGTTTTAGGGGTGTAGTATATGGTAGAGAGAATTCATGCTATAGATATAGATATATGTGTGTATAAAATATTGCAAGGATTCAAACTTATGTCTCTGACCACGCTTGTAATAAGTAACAATATATTTGTTCATTAATAGCTAGATGATGATTTAAATTAAAACAATAGCTAAATAGATTTTGTAGAATATCTATAGGGCTGTATGGGAAACGTTTAAGTAGTGCTTAGTGTACAAACCCCCCCTTGGTAACCAGATTCAGTCACATCTGGTAATAATTACTAACCTTGTAGAATTGCTTGCTCTGCAAAAATTCTACCCTATAGATATAGGAGACTTTCTGAAACACATATGGTAACAATTATTAACCTTGCAAGAATGCCGAGCTTTGAAAAAAGACTTATAGGTATGCTTTATAAGGAAAGCGGCCAAAGAGGAAGACTTGGAGCCTTCATCCCACGACCACCAGAAGGCAGAAAAAAGACCCCTAGCAACAGGAGGAGCACGCGCAGAAAACAGATCACGTCACCCAAGAATTCGGAAAAAAAGGACAATATAAAAAGCGAACTTGAAAGAGGGGAGGTGCGCGCCTAAGAGAGCAAGTCTCCTGGCCGCCCAGCGCTGAATCTTGCTTATTCTTGCTTGCATAATAATGAAGATTATTGTACAATTCTTAAATTCGGTTGATTCGTTTATCACAATTTGGTGCTGTGACTCGGATCCGGAGACAGGGTTGGTTTGAGAATTTGGGGGGGGCGCCCCCACCCCTTTGGTGGCCCTGATCTTCTTAACCGACCCCCCCCTCTGGACTGACGAACCTAAATTCAAGAATAAGCAAGGAAACACTGGTAACCCTGTAAACTTTGGGCACGAAGATCCGAGCGACAACGCAGGATGTGTGAGTATACGGGTGAACCACTCGGTTGGGGTTGGAATCCCAGGGCACAGTGAATGAGACGTCCAACTGCAGACGAGGCAAGAGGGACCCTCTAGTGGTGCGGTTCTCGTAACCCACGAGGGAGCGAGCCACGACCGAGGGGTGTGTGTGTGTGTGCGTGGAGGTGCCTTGGAAGATGGGGCAGAAGGAAAGCAAGCCTTCTGACCCCATGGGGGAGGGCCCCCGGTTACCCCCAATACCTAAGGATAGTCCGTTAGGATTAATGATTAAGTATTGGGATGATTTTCCCTCCAGAAAAGGGAAGGATAAAGCAAAAATTATAAATTATTGCATGGTAGTATGGGGGGGTAAGAAACTGGATTCAGGAAATACATACTGGCCCGTTTTCGGATCCTCTGAGGACTGGGTCTGTCAAGCCCTGAATCTCTATGTGAATTCCAAAGAGCCAGAAAACCTGGAGGAGAGTGCTTATGCTAAATTGGGGTTGGTAGGAAGTAATGAGCAAATAACTAGATTGCTCCCCCTTAAGGGAAGCCAAGGGGAAGAAGATAGAAAGAAAAAGTCCCGAGTGGAGGAAGAGATTTCTATTTATCCTCCCCCATATGTACCACCACCAGCCCCAGCCCCCCCTGTATCCCTTCCAAACATTCCTCCGGCATCAGCCCCTGACAAACAGCAGGTCACAGACTCCTCGGATTACAGGAGGCGTACTCGGAGCCAAATGAAAACAGTAATTGAGGAAGGAGAGAACAGTGGGTTGTTCCCTCTTAGGGAAATAGCATTAGGAGGACCTCAGGCTGGGATGGGGTTTGTCACTGTCCCCTTAAACTCAGGAGATGTCCGTGAGTTTAAGAAAGAGATGGGAAAATTATTAGAAGACCCTATAGGAGTAGCAGAAAGGGTGGATCAGTTCCTGGGACCAAATATATATACTTGGGTAGAGATACAGTCCATTCTAGGCATACTATTTACAACAGAGGAGAGAGGGATGATTAGAAGGGCAGGAATGAGAATTTGGGATGCCCAGCATGTTCAAGGTCCTGTGGCTGATGTCAAATGGCCCTTGCAAAATCCCAATTGGAATAATCAGGACCCCAACCATCGTGGTCATATGCAGGACTTAAGAACTATTATAATCCAGGGCATACGAGAGGCTGTGCCCCGGGGACAAAATATAAGCAAGGCATTCAGAGAGTGCCAAGGAAAGGATGAGACCCCCACTGAATGGCTGGAAAGATTAAGGAAGAGTTTTCAGTTATACTCAGGGGTGGATCCAGAGACACCTATGGGGCAAGCACTCCTGAAAACACAGTTTGTAGCTACATCGTGGGAAGATGTTCGAAAGAAATTAGAAAAGTTAGAGGATTGGCAGGACAGAGGACTTGATGAATTGCTTAGGGAGGCTCAGAAAGTATATGTTAGACGGGAGGAAGAAGCACATAAAAGGCAAGTTTGGATGATGGTGGCAGCAGTAAGGGAGGGGCAGCGAAACAACCCTCCGCCACGGGAAAGAAATGACATGAGGAGGGGTTCCCGGGATTTAGGAGGGCCCCCAGCGGGGGTGAGAGAAGGAACGGTGTGCTACTACTGTGGTGGGAAAGGACACATGAAGAGGGAATGTCGAAAGAGGCTTAGGGATGAGAAAATGTTCAAAGAGGATTAGGGGGGGTCAAGGGTTTTATTTATTGGGGACTCAAATGTCATCAGAGCCCTTGGTAAAACTTAAAGTGGGTCCCCAGCAAACCCCCATAACCTTCCTTGTAGACACGGGGGCCGAGAGATCAACAGTTCAGTCTTTGCCCCCGGGATGTAAGATTTCGCCTTTAACAGTACAGGTTATTGGGGCAAAAGGGGAACCCTTCAAGGTTCCTGTAATTAAAGATGGCTTAATAGAATCAGAGTGTTACAGAGAAAAAAAAATGAGGCCTTTGTCGGGGTCGAGCCATTTGTCGGTGAGGGGAGACTCAGACACTCAATATGAGTGATAAGCAAGTTCCGTTTATTAAAGAGAGCATCAGACACTTATACAGCGAGTAATAAGCTTATGAATATTCTGTAAGCTAAGCAATCTATTGGTTAAACTATACCATCAACTCTTCTCATTCCTTAGAAATTACATGTCTCTTTTCTCATGTCTCTTTCACTGTTTGTTATCCTACCACAGCTAGTCCCAAGGACACTGTTATCTTGCAGGTGCCGGACTTGGAATTAGCCGCAGTTTTGTACTTTTCCAGTCCTTAGCAGCTAAATTCCCAACATCAGAGAAAAAAATAGGGATAGGATCCTTGCTACTAGTTCCTGAAGCCGATTACAATTTATTAGGTAGGGATTTAATGGTGGAATTAGGACTAAATATAAATATTGAAGAAGAACAGTTGAAAGTCCGACTGTGCCCCCTACGGGCCACTGACGAGGAGAAGATAAACCCGGAGGTTTGGTATACCCCTGACACAGCAGGGAGACTGAATATAGAGCCTTTCACAGTTATTATCCAAAACCCGGAAATCCCGGTGAGGGTAAAACAATATCCCATGTCAGACGATGGGCGAAGGGGACTAAAACCAGAAA